>NC_048299.1:265904522-265952801 GCF_013100865.1 Trachemys scripta elegans | reverse complement strand
CCTGTGGCACCTTTGAGACTAACAGAAGTATTGGGAGCATAAGCTTTCGTGGGTAAGAACCTCACTTCTTGCATCTGAAGAAGTGAGGTTCTTACCCACGAAAGCTTATGCTCCCAATACTTCTGTTAGTCTCAAAGGTGCCACAGGACCCTCTGTTGCTTTTTGCTTGTCCAGCCTTTCATTTCACCATAAAAATCCTCTGCTGCCTGCTGTACAAACCACCCCACTTTGAAACAGTATTCTTGATCTAGATCATCCCAACCTTGCAGAGCTGCAAAGGGTGCAGGAGCCATTTCCCCTTTTTGCATCCCATACAAGAGCCAGGGATAATCACAACCTGTGTGCTTAAAGGAGCACAGGGAACCTGCATGCCTGGGCATGCAAAATTACCCCTGAGGAGTGAAGAGGGAAAGAGGGAAAGCTGCGGAGCTGATTTCATAAGGAGCCAAATATCCATGGTGCATTCTGCAGTGTCCCCAGCAGAGTTTATGGGATTGTGTGATGCACCCCCACCTTCTCTTCAAGCCTGTTCTTAAATGGCACAATGTGTCTCCTTATTAGGAAGATGATTCGCCTGAATATAGCATCTTTATTCTTCGGATTTCCTGTTTATTTCCTGTCTGAAGTCATAATCCTCTGTCTGTGGCTTCATAATTGCTATTCCACAGCAATCAATTAGAAGGAGACTTACAGGCAATTAGGACTTCAGGTGAGTGGATACACTCCACATACAAAAATACTGCTTTGATGCAGTTGTCCTAACACAGAAATGTTTGATGAACAAAATTATCCCCAGAATGAGAGAATGCAACAGGGCTGGGCGTGGTGCTTTATGGATGCTTTGGGGGAGGGATAGCTCAGTGGTTTGTGCTTTGGCCTGCTAAATCCAGGGTTGTGAATTCAATCCTTGAGGGGGCCACTTGGGGATCTGGGGCAAAATCAGTACTTGGTCCTGCTAGTGAAGGCAGGGGGCTGGACTCAATGACCTTTCAAGGTCCCTTCCAGTTCTAGGAGATGGGATATCTCCATTAATTTCTTTTTTTTTTAAATGCATAGGAAGAAAAGGTCTTGCCCCCTAGGAGTTTAATATCTTAAGGGTAGACTGTGCCATTTAGGCACATCCCTGAGCAGCTAGCCATGCAAAGCCTTTAGAAGGGTTGTATCTCAGGACTAGAGCTGGGTGGGAAATGGCTTTCCCATCTCTGATGGAATGCTAAAACTAATGTACAGCCACTAGGTGGTGACATGTGTATCATACCTTACCTGAGCTGGTAATAGCAATAGCCAGCATTGCCTTAAAGTATCTCATAGAGATCACACCTCTTATATCTCTCTCTATGATGGAAGCTCTGGAGCCAGTCCAAATCTGGTACAGTAGTCTGAGCTGCTAGTAGCAGTACCAGGTGCAAAGAGTACATGACATGGTGTCAGAAATAAAGGTAGCCTAACTGCTGCCAGAGGAGGACAGAAACAGAAGGAAAGCAGAACAAAGTTTGCAAACAGAAGGGGGGGAAAACAACAAAGTTTGCAGGATCTCAACAGCATGCCCATTTTCAATGGCCCAGAGAACTTTGGCTTTGACAGACCTTCAGGATGGACAGACTGAAAGCAACATTTTGCAAGATTTCACATTGCTACTAAACGCCACAAAGAAACTGGAAACATTCAGCTATCGTCTTTAATTTATGCTGTGGGAATACAGGCAGAGCATATCTTTAAATCCTGTTCCTTTGCTGACAATAGTCATAAAGTTGACTATGAAAGGGTTCTGGCTATGTTTGATGCATACTTTGTACCTCAGAGAAATGTGGTTTATGAAAAGGTATGCTTTCACCAGAGAATTCAAGAATCAGGGAATCTATAGAAACTTTTATAAGAACTTTGCATGCCTTGGCAGAAACTGTTATTTTGGGACTATAAAACATGAAAATATTAGAGATGAATTGGTTATTGGGCTTACAGACAAAAGTATTTCATAACAAGTACAATTAAACACAGATTTAAGTCTATACGCGGCTCTTTAGATAGAAAAACAGAATGAACTAGTGACCCAGCAAAACAAAACACAGGAGCAACTTGTCAGACCTGACAAACCAGAAACTAGCTTAGAAGCTGCAAAGAGACACATCATGAGTGCTACAAGTAATCATAAAAACTCTGAGGCACTGAAGGCTAACTACAAAACCTTTCAGACTAAATGCACAAGATGTGGAAAAATTCATAGCCCAAGAGATGTGTGTCCAGCCAAAGGTGTAAGATGTAATATATGCACAAAATATGGACATTTTGCAGCTGTTTGCCACACTACGGCAGTTAGGAACTGACTTATAGACAATGTAGAGCTGTTTCTGGAATCTAGCACATGTGATGATACAGAGCATGCCTGGAGAGTGAAAATGAATGAAGACTATTGACTTTAAGAATGACTCTGGAACAGACATGACCGTCATATTAGAAGGGACTTATGATCATCTTCAACCCCTTCCACAGCTGATATTGGCTGACATGACTAGCCATGACTAGTCCAAGAGGTATTCTGAACTGTATGGGCTAGTTCACCACAGAAACAACTTACATCAACAAAATCTTTGCATTCAGATGCATTCTTTGCATGCGATCAAAGGTTTGAAGACCAACAACATACTCAGCCACAGCATGGCAACCATGATGGTGAGAAAGGTGGAAGAACTCAATGGTGATATTGGATTCTTTAAAGGAGATCTAGTATAAAATTTACATTTTCATCAGTCTGTTAAGTGTCTTTGAATCATACTGGTTTTCTAATCCCGTGACCCAAATGCATAACAACTTGGTCATCTGGCTGTCCATTATTTGCAAAGACTGTCTTTGGTCAGTTTGGAATCTTTGAATCTTTTTCTTCTTCTCCTGCATCTGCCATCTGTAGAGTTTGCTCTGTTGATGGTTCTTTCTGAGGAACGAACTGAAGGTGTCAATTGTTTCTGTTAAAGTTTTCACTGTCAATCTCAATCACATATTCTTTTTTTTATGACAGCTGAAATTCCCTCCTTTTTCTCCATCCTCCTTCTGATACCATGTTATATATTCCTTGTGCATGGTACTGCTTTGAGATTTCAAGAGTGAGAGAGAACAAATGTTCAAGTCCCTGCTAATCATTAGGCTATGGGATATTTTTCGGTGTGGAGGAGGAATTGGTTTCCCTCTCTTTCACACACATCAGAAATTCCATCCTGGAGCTGAGAAACCTTCTCAAAAAAAGTTTCAGCAAAACTGATACATTGTTGCTAAAATTTTGATTTTGGCAAATTGGCTTTTTTCAATGAAAAACTATTTTGTCAAAAAATTCCTTCCCAGTCCTACCCAGGATGTACAACCCCCTCTTGAATTCCTTGCTATGGAACCAGATAGGGCAGCCTGCTCCCCTTATGCACCTGGCCAGCTCTTTAGGCATGTGGAATGAGGACCCTTCCTCCTCTCCACCTGTCACTGCCTTTTAAGACAATGTGTGCCTCTGTTAAGGCTGATTCCCCACTCTGGCACTTTGAGTGCAGAAGGTGGGGGCCCGCAAGGATTCTAAAAATTAATATTGGCCACTCCAGGCTTGTATGAAACTCCCAAGGGTTATGACTTTTCTCTGACCTTGGAATGGTAGATGTTGCCACCACCCAAGTGCAAAAACCCCTTTGAGAACCCAGGAAGGCACACTTGGGAATTCCTTCCTGTAGGGTATCCTCAAGCCCTTTCATCCCGCCCCTCCCCCCCCCTCCCGGAAGAGCTGGGAAAGAATACAAAAGAAATCAGCTGTTGCCACCAGCTAATTAAACAAAATGTGTACAAACCTCTTAGGACACAAAATCCAATCCTGTTCTTAAAAAANCCCCTCTCCCCCCCAGAAGAGCTGGGAAAGAATACAAAAGAAATCAGCTGTTGCCACCAGCTAATTAAACAAAATGTGCACAAACCTCTTAGGACACAAAATCCAATCCTGTTCTTAAAAAAGGTAAATTTTATTAAAAACAAAAAGAAAGAAAATACATTTGAAAACTCAGGCTATTGCTAGATTTAAAAAAATCCACTTACAAGAATTAAGCATCAAGAATAACCTTCTTGAGGTCCAGCTTAAAGGTTACAAGTAAAACAAAAGCATTTGAGGTTAGCACAGAGGAGTCCACAAGCCATAAAGAAATAAACCTAACAGTGTCTTCCTAGACATTTCCTGATCTACTACATATCTGGGGGTTTCAAGTGAGTAGTTTCTAGGTATGATTCAGATGATTTTTCATACCTGGCCCTAAACTTCTTACAGTATAGTTCCAGCCCTGTCTCTGCTTCTCCCCGAGAACAACAACAGACAGACAAAGGGGAAGTTTTACCTCAATTTTAAAAAGTTATAGCCTTCCCATTGGCTCTTTTGGTCAGCTGCCCACTCCCTTCCTTTTACCTATGCAGGGAGACTTTTTAACGCTTTACAGGTAAAGCAAGTAGAGAACAACTATTAAGAGGGATTTTATAGCTAACTGGCAGGCTGGGTGTCCATAAAAGGGAGCTACCCCTACCCCGCCCCTTTCATTTATCACAGCCTCCTCGAGGTGGCATGGGTGGAGTGGTCCCAACACTACTCAGGGCAAGGACTACGATTGTCTCTAGCCCTTGTGTGAGGTGTACAAAGGGGAAGGCACTCTCCTCAGCGCTGGGCACCTATGCAAAGGCCAGGCACAATCTGGTCCTTATTTAGACACAACACAAACAATAAAGGCTCAGGAACAAGAGGGGAAGCAGACTGGTGGCTCTAGGTCTGAATTCTAGATGGGGCACAGTAACTTGCCTTATCAGCTCTATGGATCAGTTCATACTCTAAAGGGTTCTGTTGAAGGTACCCATTAGTGCTCTGTTGGGACTGTTCATTGAAGCAGCTGCCCGGACATGGGTCCTTCCTCTATAAAAGCTGCTCTGTTAAATTGACAGCTTGGAACGGTCCATACAGCCGGGGCGAAGGCTCAGCAATTTTAAACTTTCATTTTATATCTCATTTTCCTGAGCAGTGCAGCGCCCTGGTGATCTAACAGGAAGAGTATCCGCTGGGCACAAGGAGCTTCCCATCGCTTCCCCTTACTAAACGTAGAATGAGTTTGAAGGAGGATGGAGATAATGTTTCATCAAGAAGAGTGGAGAGTCTGTGTGAAGCATGGGGTATTAGGGAGTGCCAGGGACAAAGTCATGAGTGGAAGGAAAAGAACCAAGAGACCATTCAGGAGGGAAGGCTGAAAAGAGGGTAGAACTTATTTTTCCATCCTCTCTGATGTTGGTGTCAGCACTGGTCTTGATTCTGAAATGAAATGGGAATTACCTCTGTGCTCTATGTGCTCTGAAAGCACAGGCAGGGCTGGGTTCCTGCTAATAATCCTGTCTTTTCTACCCAATGCAGCTAATGGTTGTTGTGATGAAATGAAACTTGTACATGTGCCAAACTTTCACAAAAGCAAAACTAGACACCCAGGCCCACATCCAAAAGGTATTTAGGCTCCTAACTTCCACTGATTTCACTGGAAGTTAGGAGCCTAAACAACTTTTTGTGGATCTGGCCCTGGAGCGTTCATTCTGCTTCGCTGTAACCAGAAGTTCTAACTTGCTGAGCTCACGGCAGTAAATTGCTAGTCGGGTGTAAAGAGAAAATCTGGACTCACGAAGTGCAGAGCACACAGACCGGGCTATGGGAGTGGGAATTTGTGCTGTAATACTCTGTTGCACTGCACTTAGAAAAGTTTCAGGGTATGTACACAGCAACAACAACAACAAAACAAAAAACATGGCAGCGAGTCTCAGAGCCCGGGTCAACTGACTCAGGCTCGTGGGTCTTGGGCTATGGGGCTAAAAATAATTCAGTAGCTATTCGGGCTTAGGCCAGAACCTGGGCTCTGAAGCCCAGTGAGGGGGGGACAGTTTCAGAGCCCGGGCTGCAGCCCAATCCTGAATGTCTACATGGCTATTTTTAGCCTGACAGCGTGATCCTGACAAACCCAAGGCAATTCATCCAGGATCTGAGACTCACTGTCATAAGGTTTTTGTTTTTTCTGTGTAGATGTACCCTTACACCCAGGAAGAGTTTGAAATCAATGGGGTAGGGTGACCAGATGTCCCATTTTTATAGGGGGACAGTCCCATTTTTGGGGACTTTTTCTTATATAGGCGCCTATTACCCCCCACCCCCATTTTTTCACAGTTGCTATCTGGTCACCCTAAATGGGGGAGTCTGAGCAGGCACTTGGGTACACCTCCCAGGAGATCAATGCCAGATTTAGATCATAGTCTGGTTCCATAACCCTGCAGACCTGAAAGGGAAAACAGGTTCGTGAACTTTGGTCCTAGCTGACAGAGCCAGATTAACTCATAGGCAAAGTAGGCACTCCAATTTGAGTAAAAAGAGAATCAGGCCTGTAGTGTTTACTGGCTTGTCATGTTAGCAATGTGTAGGTGAATTTAGCACCTAGGAAAAAGATGGGCTAACACAGCACTGGCTTGATTCAATCATAGTGGGTCTGATTCTGTGCAACTGTGCAGTTTCTGTAGTCATTCACACATGTGTAATGTGGGTTTAAAACACCACCATTTTGATTTGCAAGCATGTTACACCACTTTGTAATCACTTTGCACAAGTGTAAGTGACTAGACAGGGTGCAAAGCAGTAGAGAGTATGGCCCAGTGTTTGAAAATGTGTCTTCAGAGGTGATAAACTAATGCATTAATCCACTGAGTCACCTCCAATTCCTTGCTGTCATCTCGTCTCCTCACCTTAAAAATCAATTGAAATATTACCGTGAATTTTCAAAGTCATATGAAGTTACATGCTAAACTCTTATTATTAGGCCCAGTCTTACACCTCTGAAGTTTTGTCCTTGACGTCCCATAGAGGAGGATGGTTATTAATGGGATACACACTAGAACTCTCTGTACAGGATATTGAAGATAAACCCTAAATGGAAGGAGCTATGCAACCAAAATACAAGGGTGGGGGCAATTTCTCAGCTGGTGTAATTCAGTGTGTCAGAGATCCTAGTGAACGCTCTTTCCAGGCCACTCACTGGCAGTGCTGTCAAAGGAATCCAGTCCTCTGTTCCTCTGGATCCCCTGGGTGCTTCAAGCTTCTAGAGCCTCAACAGATTCCTCTCTTGGCCTTTCTGGCATATTTCCTGTGCACTCACTCTCTGTTACTCCTTCTCAGAAATGGGGCTCCTCAATCCACCTACTCTGGGTCTCCAGGGCCAGCGCTGACCCCCAAGATACCCCAGTTACATAAACACACCACACTCTCCCAGAACTCCACCCCAAAGGCGTGAAGCTTCTGGTTTACAGTTTAATTCTCTCAAGGGCACTCAGTAGTTGTGAAGCAGTTAAAACACATTCACTTTGTACAGTCTAAAATCTTTTTGTTTTTTTACACTTAATCATGTAAAGCACAGGACAATACAGATCATGCAAAATAAATATTAATCACATGTCCCTGCTTCAGTATCCTCACCACTCCAGGGCATTCTTTGGTCTGGAATCCAAGTCCTTTAGGTTATCCAGAATCCTTGGGGCCATCCAGGTTCACAAAAGCAAGCAGGCCCACCCCCCCTTGCGCCCTGAGGCTGTTCGTGATGGGTGACATCTCCCTCCCGGAATCCCTCTCCCAGCTTCTGTGACCTTCCTCCCTCCTGCCCCTTGCTCCCTCTTCCTGTCTGGTCCCTGTTCCTGTGTGTTTCTTTAAACTCCTCCTGGTCACCTGGCCACTTTTGTTCTCCTCCTCATAACTTTCAACTGCTCCTATCTCCCCCTTCCCTCCAGAGGAATCAGCTAAGCTGGTTTTAATAAGGACATAGCCAGGTTTTTTTGTATAATCCTTTGTGAGGTTTAAGTACCATCATTAACCTTAACTATTTCCTATTGTCCTTGTCCCTTGTGTATCTGCTTAAGGGCCTGTAAGCAATGGTGGAGCCACATACATAGAGGCACAGGTAATACAGCAGTTTTTCAGAATCCTGCCTCACAAATATCAACCAGAATTCGTAAAGTGTGCAGCTATAGCTCCAGTTCATCACACCATCTAGCACCATTGACATTTATAGAGCTATGGCAAGTTACAACAGCTGAGAATCTGGTCTCATGTCTATAAAGAAAAATAACACACATGATACCAGAGGCATCGTTGTTAGTTTTTAAGCTCAGAGAATTAGATTCTGATCTCCAGGACACCCATATAAATACAGAATAATGCCGCTCACTTCAGCTCTGCAGGTTTGCAATAGTTTAACTGAGAGAAGACTCTCGCTCTATTTCCTTTGGGCTCACAGTAAATTGAGAGCCACAAAGGAACCTTCTGCCACGGGCGATCCAAGAAAAGATGGAATGTGGGTCTCGTGAAGATTTAAAAATGCTTTAGTCAAGCACAGTTATTGGATTCAATACAGGACTAACTAGATGCCAGGGCCATTGTTATGCAGGGCATCAGACATGATCTAATGGTCTCTTCTGATCCTAGGTGAGAGGCTGATTGCCGAAGCCAGGTAAATAGGAAGGCTGCAGAGAGAAGTGCAGCTGGAAGGATGGAAGTGCTGTTTGCCAAGGAAAGCAGCCATTCAAATCACCACTGTGGCAGGGGACCTGGGACGGCCACCATGAGGGGCACAGTTGATGGGGACTGGGGAACAAGTCCTCTCTGTAGGTAGGCTCTTGAACCAAGCTTTTCAAAGAGAAAGCTTACCTGCGAGCTGGACTTTGCGAAGCTTTCACACACTCCCTCTCCCAGGAATGCCTTAATTATCAGAATCTTAATTATCAAAACATGCTGCAGGAAAAAAAATATCCAGTGTTCCATTTTTAGCCTTGGCAGCTGCAGCCAGACATGAATATAATAGCAATGAATAGTTACCCATGGAAATTACAATGCTGTGTGTGATCAAACTTCAATTCTGCCATTGGGAGATCATTAAGGGTTCCGTGGTCAGTCATTTGGAGGGGTCAGGTATTAAAGATTCCCAGTGCATCCCTCTTCCCTCCCACCCCTGACCTTGTCAGCCATTTCTTAAAAGCAATGATTTTATTCATAGCATCATCTCTCTGCTAACGTGCCAGGTTCAAGCAAACTCTTCAGCAATAGCCCAAATGACTCACACTTTCATGCTTAGTCTCTTTATTGCAGATGGAAAGATTTCATATGTTTCACCCATAATCTTTCCAAACGACACCAGATTAGAGCTGAAATGCTCTCTGAAATCTTCCCATCTGCAATAAGGAAACTAAGCATAGCCCTGGCATGCCAGTGTCATTTAGTTTATTGGTAAAGCATGCGCTTTAAACCGCTGGGTCCACAGAGAGGCTGCCATTAATCTGTAGCACAGAAGACTGCAGGAAGACTATTTTTAAAGTGGTACAACCAATTAATTAAGAGCATTGTGACCTTAATAACTCAAATTTTGCTGAGATAATTGAGCACATGAGATCACACCAATGAAGTAATGTAAAAGCACAGTTTAGATGCACCGTTAGAAGAAATAGAGAGAGAGAGCGAGCATGCTTACCTAAGAGCTGTTCTACATGAGAAAGTTGCACCAGGATAACTTAGGCTAGGTCTATACTACCCGCCTGAATCGGCGGGTAGAAATCGACCTCTCGGGGATCTATTTATCACGTCCCGTTGGGACACGACAATCGATCCCCGAATCGACGCGCTTACTCCACCAGCGGAGGTGGTAGTAAGCGCCGCCGACAGAAAGCCGCAGAAATCGATTTTGCCGCCGTCCTCACAACGGGGTAAGTCGGCTGCGATACGTCGAATTCAGCTACGCTATTCACGTAGCTGAATTTGCGTAACTTAAATCGACTCCCCCCTGTAGTGTAGATGTACCCTAAAAGTGTGAAGTTAAACTGATATAATTAAATCAGTGCAAAAGGCTATGTGGATATTTATTTTGAAAGAAGAGTGGCTTCTTTTGTTTTATATTAAGGGCTCTTCTGCATGGGATAACTGACTGGCATAGGTATTATGGAACAGCTATTATGCTGTAGCTAGTCCATAATAATTCCTTGTCGCGGGTCAAGGTTACATGTTGAACTGTGCTTTAGACCCCTTTGCAGTCCCTCTTGAGCGCACTGCCAAGTAACGGGTTCATTTCCTTCACTTCTTTCTGAGTGGACCCCATGGTACAGCCATGCTTAGATTGGATCTCTAGGCTGCAGACTTCCTGTTTCTCAATCATGTTAACACTGCAGGCCCAACTGTATTTGGCACCTGCAAGACACTTCCCTCTGAGAGCCTCTGATGGAGTTCAACTCACCACCGCTGGGGCCTCCTGCTGGTCACTCCGGGAATTAGCTCTCGACCGTTGTGGAGCACCCACGACACGTGGTGTCTGGCCCATCATCTCTGCTGCTGCCCTGGGACCCGCGTTGCTCCCTGCTTGGGGACGCAGTCTTCAGGACAGTCTTTGTCCACTTCAGGACATTGCCCTCCAACAGTGCCCACTAGTCTAGTCTCGTCTCACCCGCTTCCGGGAGGGTGTTGTTAAGAGCAGTCTTTCTGTCTGCACCTGCCTCGCTGGCCAACCACAACCCTGTAGTCTAGCCCCTTATCTCAGGGGCAAGTTGCAGTCTATATTGGCCCCTCTCCTCAACAGCCAGATGCAGTGCAAAGCAGGAAAGGGGAGGACCCAGGCCCGCCCACTACTCTGGGTCCCGACCCAGGGACCCTCTAGCGGCAGCCTCCCTCTTCCTTTCTTCTTTCCCCTCTTGCCTGCCTTGTTTCCCTGGGCCATGTCCCCTTTGGCCCTTTGCACCTCCTCAACCCTTTTCAGCAGGGCCGCAGCCTGACAGGTAATGGGCTGGAGCTCCTATCTGCTCCCCCAAGCCTGTCCAGCACTGCTCTATCCAAAGTGCTGCTCCTTTCATCAGGAGCCAGTCCTTCTTCCTTGCTGGCCAGGGAGTGACTGCCCTCTCCTCAGCTAGGCAGCCTTTATATAGGACCTAGCCAGGTCCTGATTGGCTGCCTCTTCTCCTGCCCTGATTGGCTCTGCCCAGGCCTTCACTGATTGGCTGCTTGTCCGCGCAGCCTCTCTGGCCTGGTTCAGCCCTTTTTCTCAGGGCATGGGGCACCGCCCCACCACATAGCCCCTAATGAGAGGTTGATACAAGTGACTCAAAACAGCTTTTCCAAAACAAATATATGGTTTATGCACCCAACTAGTGTAAAATAAGACCAGCCTATATGTATCTAGGCTCAGTTAAACTTCATCCTTTCCTTGCAAGTTTAGGAAGTTTCTGTTTAACCCAGACACACCCACTTCTGGGCTGGGACAGACATGCTGCCCTTCTCTATGCCTGAGTCTCTATGCCTGAGCCAAGCAGCTCCTGTCCACTGGACCCCCTCTTCCTCCTCTCCAAGCAGGGATTTTCAATGATTTAGCTCCTTTTGATCTTAGGACCTAGCCTTGGAAAAATAAGTCTGTTAACCTGGCTGGAACCAGGCAAATCGGTACATCTTTAATAGCCCGCCCATTGTTCTCTTAAGAACCCTTGTTATTTTCCCTAAATATATCTCTATTATTGTTTTGTTTCCTGCTGGCTCTTTCTAACAGCCCCCTGGTATTTAACTCTATATAACCAGACAGAATAATATCAAGAAGGTAAATTGAGATACATATAATATTCATAAAAAATGATACAGATATCTCCCTTGCTCTCCACACTCCCCCTGTGCAGAGTCTATTCAGAAACAAAAATGACTTTATACCTAGCTTTGTGAAATCACTTTTATTCTGGAAGAACGTTTCCACATGGAGGAGTTATTTCAGAATAGCTAAATTATAGCAGAATAGCGATAGCAGAATAGTTATTCCGGAATAGCTATGTAGGTCAATTTCCCACTGCACCACTAGTGTAGATGCTACCTACGGCAATGGAAGAGCTTCTCCTTGAGAGGTGGTAGTTATGTCAATGGGAGAAGCCCTCCCATCAATAGCGCTGTCTACACTGGGGATTAGCTCATTATAACTATGTTGCTCAAGGGTGTGGATTTTCCACACCCCTGAGTGACATCGTTATACTTGACATACGTTTCTAGTGCAGACCAGAGCAAAGTGAACTAGGTTCAGATTTAACTAAACTGCAGAGTGTCCAGGAAGCCTTTTAACTGTATCAGATTAAAAGCTGACTCGAGATAAACGGGTACAAATTTCTCATGTAGAAAAGCTTCACGTTCTTGCAGTTTGCCCTTATAGGGCATATTTTCAACTACCAAACTTTTGTAAGACACATAGAATGAGGGAATTCTGCCATGGGCTCTATCAACTTTGCACCCACATAGCAGAGGCCAGGCAACCCTTTGGGTCAAATTGTGTGGATGAAGCCTCCTGGCATGCGTGCTAAATGTGGGTGTAAAGAGGGTAGGAATTTGACAGCTTTTCACTCTACCATCATTCAACTTAAGAATATGAAACTTGGGATGACCATGAAACAGGAAGAGCTGACTTCTGTAAACTCTATACAATTGTACTGGAGTTCAGATTAGAAAAAAAGACTGAGGGCTTGTCTACATTACCCGCTGGATCGACGGGCAGTGATCGATCCAGCGGGGGTTGATTTATCGCGTCTAGTGTAGACGGGATAAATTGACCGCTGAGCGCTCTCCCCTCGACCAGGGTGAGAGGCGCAGGCGGAGTCGATGGGAGAGCGTTAGTCGTCAACTTACCGCAGTGAAGTCACCACAATAAGTAAATCTAAGTATATCGACTTCAGCTACATTATTCACGTAGCTGAAGTTGCGTAACTTAGATCGATCCCACCCCCCGCCAGTGTAGACCAGACCTCAGTGAGCTACACTGCACGTGACTATGCAGATAAGAAAAGCATAACACTGGAATTACCAGAAATAGATAAGATTAAAAGTTATTGAAATAAAGAAAGAACAAAACATACATTTCAGATGAAAAACTTCTAACAATTCACTTTAGGGCGTAGACTGAGCATGAGCCCAGGTCAGGATGGGAGGCATTCATCTCCCCATACCACAGTTTTGAAAAATTGCCAAGGGCCATTATGAAGGGTTTGTGCCTTGCTCTGAAGGATCTAATTTATGACAGAGGCGGATATATCAGGCCATGGATCTGTTCTGATACAACTCCTCTGTTTCTGGTATGTCTGTAGTGAAAAGTTAGATATATTCTAGATTCTTCTAGATATATTCTTTCTTGAAATATTTATTACCCTGCAGGGCCTAAATGGAAAGGCCATAAAAACTGGTGCTCAGGAACCTCGATTAAGTCGCTCATATGACTTGTTGGATATGCAAGGCTGAAACCTGCAACCATGCAAACAGTTTTCCATGCCCCTTCCCAGCCACTTTAGCAAAACACATGTTTTGTGCACATGTACTCCATGCCAGTGCACTGGTTCACTGAATATGTAGTGCTAGCACAATCTGTTTAGATTCACCCACTTAACCATGAGCACATAGCGTTAGACATGTGCACAGAGTGCAGCTTCTTAAAAATCAAGCCCTAGATTTCCATAAGTAATTCTCTCTTTTCCCTTCCCCTACATTGCTCGTCTGTACTCTTGGGAGGCTTCCACTCCCCCCGTGCCACAAAAATATCATTGATATTTTATATCATACAATTGATATTTTATATCATACAATTGATAATACAGACAACTCCATATTGATTCATATATTTAATTTCCCCTAGAACAGCGGTTCTCAAACTGTGGGTCGGGACCCCAAAGTGGGTCATGACCCTGTTTTAATGGGGTCACCAGAGCTGGCTTAGACTTGCTGGGGTCCACAGCAAAAGCCAAAGCCAAAGCCCAAGGCCATGGCCGGCAGGGCTCAGGTTACAGGCCTCCTGCCTGGGGCTTCAGCTTTGGTCCCCCGGCCTGGGGCGATGGGGCTTTAGCTTTGCCCCTCCCCCCAGGGAAGTGGGGCTTGGGCAGGCTCAGGCTTCAGTCCGCCCTCCTGGGGTACTGTAGTAATTTTTGTTGTCAGAAGGGGGTGGCAGTGCAATGAAGTTTGAGAACCCCTGCCCTAGACTATAGATATTGATATATACAAAAAGTTTATCAGGTTGAAAATTTTCCATTGGAAATCGTTTTAAGAGGGAAAATTGGGGTTTCAAGGGAAAATGTTTTAGAGAAAATTGCTTTCTGTAGAATTGTTTTGATTTTTTGTTGAAAATTGCCATGCCCAAGAACCAAAACATTTCAGCCAAAAACGGAAATATTTCAGTTCTGAAATGCTGTTACAGCACTGCCTCATAGCTGTTGTAGACTAGGTGCCTCATGCTCTCATTCTTCCCTATGGAACCAGTTCGTCAGCAGCTTTTCAACTCTTATGATGCATCGTGGAGATGCCATTGTCATGATGCATCACCTCCCCTCACTTAGAGGAGAGACTGCAGTGCATCATGGGATATGTAGCCCAACAAAGGAGCACAGACTGTAGAGGGGAATGGGGTCATGAGGCACCCAAACTGAAGCTCCCATGAGGTTCTGCAGCAACATTTCATAATAAAAAATGATGGAAAAGGTAGTGCAATCAGTTATCGACATGTACACAATACAACATAAGAACAACCATACTTGGTCAGACCAAAGGTCCATCTAGCCCAATATCCTGTCTTCTGACAGTGGCCAATTCCAGGTGTCCAGAGGGAATGAACACAATAGGTAATCATCAAGTATTCAACATCTTCATTAATGATCTGGTTGATGGGATGGATTGCTCTCTCAGCAAGTTCGCAGATGACACTAAGTTGGGGGAAGAATACATTGAGATGTTTAGGCCTTTAATATAATTTGGTATAGGTTGCAGGGACCATTATGCATTTTATTTTTCTCAAGTTTTCAAAATTTTGAGAGACACTGTCCAAGGGGAAGAGAGAATCTTGCTTTGCTCTACAGTTGTCAGATCGCCATTGAGAAAACAACATAGCTTGTGCAGAAAAACAATGGCATAATGCCTTTGACACAAGGCAGAAATCCTGAAAGATCACCAAAGAAAAATCGTCATGTCTTAGTCAGTGGGATGGCTGCTGCAGTCTTCAGAAAGGGAGGATGTGTCCTACATGCAAGTGAGCCATTGACAGATCTTATAAATGGAATTCTGTTTCTTGGGCACCATCACAAAGAAAGGAGTGACATGCTGGCTGTGCAAATCACACCAGTAACAAAATAAAATGCATCAAGTTTGATTTTTTAATGATTGATCAGAATAAACAGGCCAAATGAAGCAGATGCCCCTGTATTAGGAGAAAACTCAAGTGGGGGGTAAGATGCTCTATGTTTTCTTTATTAAAATATTTCTTAAAATAGTTAACATTTCGCCTCCAAAATGCTGCCGGTGCTTCTGAGAGGTAAGCTAGGTTTCAAAATGATGTTAGTAGCTCGAATCAAATTTGCTTGCCTTTTTTTTTTCTTCTTCATCTTTTGCAATTATGTTACGGGAATAGAGAAAGAGTTGTCCCAAGAAACTGTCAGAGGTTTCTGATATGAAGACATATGAGTTTTAAATATGTACATACGGCCTGTTGTTGTTCTAACACTGACTTCCCCCTTCCACCTGCTGTGTATCAAGGAGACCAATGAAAGACTAGACACGTTTCTTAATTGGAAGAAGCTCTTTGAGAACAGCGGGAATAAAATAATGCCTTTACTACAGCATCCTCTCTTCTTCAGGGACTTTGCTTTGCAACTCAGTTTTAAGGTTTTGAAGAGTGAGCAAGACATCAGCCTGCTGGAGGGAATTCAGGGAAGAGCAACAAAATGATTAAAGGGCTGGTGGGATTGACTCATTATATTGTACCACTAGGTCAGACAAAGACTAACATTGTGGGAGGACCTGATAAGCATCTGCTAGTATTTAGGATGGTGAAAGGAGGAAGAGGAATTCCTTGATGACAAGGTAGAATCAGAAAAAATGGGATGAAACTGAGCAAAAAAAAATTTAGGCTTACTGTCAGGAAACTTTCTAATAGTGACTGTTAGCCAGTGGGAGACTTTCTCAAGATAACTCACCACATAAGTCCTTGAAAAGTGGACAGGACAGAGGACATAGGAACAAGCCTCCATTGGCAGGTGATGGACAAGGTGAGAAAATTTTTGGTCTTTTCCTTCACTGGCTTCTCTGATTCTATCGTCTGATAGATGAGAGAATTAGAATATAGCATAATGCATGCCAGAAAGAAGCTGTTTGTCCATATTTCATGTCTGTGACAGGATACAGGTGGTTTGTGTATCATGTTATTAATTTCTTCTTTGGCAACTGGAAACACAGAAGCACAGAGAAAATAAAGGAAACATACAGATAATAGCTTGATTGCAGCAGTCAGAAGAGTTCCTACAACCAAATAGCTCAAATAGACCTATTAAAGGTATTAAAATAGCAGATGTTAGTGGTGGAAAATGTCTCTTAGATCATCCATCCAGCCCAATCCTTTGCCAGTGCAGGTTCTTCCCAGTTTGTTCCAGTCTAGTTATCCAGGCTGGTGCTGTGGTGGGAACCAGAACTCATCACTGCAAACTTGTGCTGCACACAACTATTGGCTACTATCCCACAGGGAAAGAGAAATCCCTAATCTGTGACTGAGGAACCAAGGTTCGAAGGGCAATTTGGACAGTTTTTTCATGGATTGTGTTAGAATGCTCATGTCATTTCAGACCCTCAGGTTATTGAATTGTAGCCTCATTGCATTATTGAGATGGTTAATCAATGATATGCAGGATCCCGTTAGTGCGGACTAATTGTTCTTTGTAATAATTGTGTGGTCCAGTCCCTGCCCACTAGGTGGCCTGATATAATTTAAGATTTCAGGTGAAATGAAAGATGAGGGGTCCAGATTCTGGGCCAATGCTAGGTTTACAAAGGGACTTAAAGCTGCCCTAAACAGGTAACTGAAAACTCTTCCAGCATGGAGGATGGACTACAGCTGACACAGCTGGCTCTGTGCCACCACAGGTCAGATCCCCCAAGTGTAGTGGTCAGGAGGGGATATAGCTGGACTTCAGCATGACCCAGCAAACCTTGGCTGGAGTAACAGCCCTTAGGGAGCAGCTCTGAGGCTGCTCTAAACTATCCCTAGGGGAGGGCCATTAGAAAACTGCCTCCAGGATTGGGGAATGTGTTTCCCCTGGTCAGCAGTCCCCATCTGAGTATTCAGCCCAGTTGTACCCCTCAAATAAACAGAAGAGCTATTCTCAAAATCAAAGGGGAGCTGTCTCTACATGCTGCCTTTGAGGCTCTGCCTGATGTTTTAGAGACCACGACGCTGTGAGTCAGCCACACTTTTGCATCCTGGATTATTTTGCACATTTATTTTTCACCCAACAGAAGTGATAATTATTCTGCATTAGAAATGAACATTTACGTTTCTCTCCTCTGTCACAATGAGTGCACTAGCCTGGCTTGATACAGCACCATCCATTATGAGTGCTGTTGTAAGGGCCCATGGGTCTCTAACCCTGGCCCATAGATTCTGAGGTAGCCCACTCACCCTGGTTGCCACGAGGCAGCCCACCCAGAGCTATGGGAAGTGAGGAGCTAGCAAAACTCCTGCCCATGAGGATCCTGGCTAGGGACAATGACCAGCGCACTGATTGGTCTGACCATACTATTTGAGCCAGAAGGAGGCACAAGAATTTATCTGAGCAATTGAGAAACTTCCTGGCCGTTTATAGCACCAGATCTGACTCTTGTTTGATCCCTGGGTTTTGATTCCTGCTTGGTTCCTGGTTCCTGTTTCCAGCTCTGACCCCTGGCCTAGTTCCTGATTCTGCCTCTAATCCCTGGCTTGGACTCTATCTCTGATCACCCACTCTGACCTTGCCTGCTCTAACCACTAGATCAGCCTGCCATGCCCCCGTTTTGACCGCTTGCTCAAACGCTTAACCTCTCTGCTAGGCATGGATCCAATGGAGCACCTGATGCCCCAAGGAGCATCAACTTCGCATGAGCAGGTAGCCTGCTTTACAGGCAGACAACCAAGTGATGCAGACACAGGCTATGCAATTGGCCACTGCAAACCAAGTATTGTGGTAGCAAGTGCTCCAACTTTGCTCTGAGAATGCTGCACTTCAGACCTGACCTTTTTTCACCAGTTTCCAAGCCAGCACCCATCATCCCCCCACTGGAGCACTTTAACAGGGATCGACAGATATTTTTGAGGCTTCATGAGTCAGTGCCATCTCCTGTTCCTGCTTCACTTGCAGGAGTACTCCTTCAAGGCAGCCACGATAGGCCTGGTAGTCAGGTTCCTGGCTGGAGAAGCATTGGACTGGAGCCTCCCCATTACTCAAGACTGACAGTCCAGTGTTGTCTAACTGGGGGGTCTTCCAGTGAACGATATCAACCATCTTCGATGATCCCAATTGTGCTGCTCTGCAGAAGCTGCCCTGCAGAAGCTCCAATTGGGTCAAGATACAGCTGCCTCTTATGCAGGGCAATTCCACAGGCTCATATCAGATACAGCCTGGAATGAGGCAGCCCCACTATATCAGTTCCAGTGGGATCTGCAACAAGAAATCAAGGATGAGCTAACTCAGACAGAGACCCCGGCAGATCTGGATGCTTTTATTGATGTCACTATCTGGATCGATAATTGATTGTAGGAACACCCAGTGGAGAGAAGTGGAATGAAACAAACACTCCACTAGTTATCAAGCCCAGCCCCGCAGATTGAGCCAACACAGGTAGACCTGCCACTCCCCCACCTTCCGCCAGCAACTCACCCCTGAGGAAAGGGAGAGACTTTGATATCTCCACCTGTGTTTTTATTTTAGGGAGCCAAGCCATGCCATCTCCAGCTGCTCCATGCAAAGCTCAGCCCAAAGAAAACTGGGAAATGAGCTGGCTCAGGCCCACTAAGGTGGACTAGTCTGGGTGCACCAACAAAGTGTCGCCCTGTCCTGAACCATGGTCCTGATTGGAACACATGCTGGCTCCTGGCAAGCAATACTACACCTACAAGTTCTAGATGAGTTACACATACTGGGCATCCCCAACAAAGTCTCCTGCAGTGGGCACTCATTGACTCAAGCACTGCAGATAACTTTATTACTGTGGACATAGCCCAAAGCCTGAAGATTCCCCTACAGGTGAAATCTGCCTCAAACATGGTAGAGACAATTGACATATCCCTCTTGTCCTTTAGATCGGTGGTCATGGAAACCAGCCCTTGGAGGATACCATCCAAGGACACTGGGAGATGCTGCAGTTCAGAGTCATCCCCTCCCTGCACTTTCCTTTGATTCTGAGTATCTCCAGGTTGGTCCACCATAACCCACACATATAGTGGCCAGAACTGAAGGTCAGTTTCCCGTTAGAGTTCTGCGAACATCACTGCCAGACCGTGGTGGACAGGGAGCATACAACCATTTCCTGGGGACCCACAAGTGAGGGTACTTAGCCTGGGTGGATCACCCACAGATCCTGAAACCTGACGCTGCCCTCCCTCCCAGTACAGCTATTATGCTGATGTATTTGAAAAACAGAATGCAGTCTTCCTTCCACCACACCAAGAGTATGACTTCCCATAGAAATGCAACCAAGATGAAAATTTTGTTTGAGCACATTTATGTCATGTCTGAGCCCAAGTTAGCCTACCTGGTCTTACATTAAAGAAAACCTGACCAAGGGATTTATTCACAAATCCATCTCACCCGCTGAGGCGTCAGTACTTTTCTTGAAGAAGAAGGAGGATGGATGTCTCTGACGGTATGTGGATTACTGGCCTCTGAACCAAATCACAATCAGGAATCGCTATCTGCTGCCAATTATCCCTGAGACCATGTGGAGGCTGCCAAGTATACTCCAAGGGGGACTGCCAAGGGGCGAGCAACCTACTACTCATTAAAGTGGGGGATGAATGGAAAATTACTGTTTGAACCAGGTATCATCACTTTGAGTATCTTGTAATGACATTTGGTTTGACAAACACACCTGCCACATTCCAGCATTTCATCAGTGATGTGTTTTGGGATGTGCTGGATCAATATGTGGTGGTATATCTGATTTTTTTCTCTGATGATGTAGAACAGCACACTGTGTAAGTTCATTCTGTACTTGAAAAGCTAGGCCAGCATGGCCTCAACACCAAACTGGAAAAGTACATCTTTCACCTATGCTCCATAGAGTTTTGGGTGGGTTTCCTGTTTCCAGAAGGTGTTGAGATGGACCCGCATAAGAAGAAGGCAGTCCTTGATTGGATGGCACCTCAAAATACTCACAACTTGAAGCATTTCCTGGAATTTGCTAATTTCTGTCTTTGGTTCATCCTGACTTCTTGGAACAAGTCACCCTCGTCACCTCTCTGCCCTGCAAGAACATCAAGTTCCACCAGAACCCCAAGGCTCAGCACCCCGTGAACTGCTAAAACTTGCATTCACTTCTGCCCCCATACTGTTCCACCTGAATCCCACACAAGCCTTCACTATCAAAGCAGACACCTCCTATATAGTGATCATGGCAGTGCTTTCCCACAGGCCTGGCCCCCAACGCATGTTGCATCCATGTGCTTTCTACTTCAGGGAACTCACCCCCAAAGAACAAAACTATGAAATCCTGAACAAGGAGCTTCTAGCAATTAAGGCTGCCTTCAGGGGATGGCTCCACTATCTTTAGGGGGCCCAGTACCCACTCCAGGTGTATACTGTGACGCTGGAAAACCAGGTCAATCGAGGGACACAGGCCAATCTACTTGTGTGTTAGTATAAATCAAAGTATTAAATGTATAAGTGTGTATTCAGATGTTTAAACTTCACGAAAACTAGTAGAATGGTATTTGTGTTATTTTCACTTATCTGTTCCTGTTATAATGTAACAGCAAATATTTACACTGTGTATCTCCTGTAACTAAATAACCTATCAAAGAAATCTTGTGACATGCTAATGAAGGACTTAAGGACTTTAACAGAAAATACTAATTTTCAATGCAAGTGGTCATTGTGTGTGATAATCAAGGTCAAGGACTCTAAGTGCATTCCTCACTCACCATTACCAAAGGAAAAACCCACGTAGGTAGAGATGCTGTCAGCTTGCTTTCTGTGTGAAGAGACTATAAATATGGATTCAAAGAAAGATCCTTCATCTCTGGACAGTTTGGATTCTAACAGGGCAGAATAACTGAACGAGAAGACAAAGTTCCCTGGAGTTATTTTGGCTAGTCCTGAGAGATTTTTGGGAAACTTACATATTATGACATCTTTGCTACCATTTGGCTTATAGACCAGTGGTTCTCAACCAGGGGCATGCGTATCCCTGGGGGTACGCAGAGGTCTTCCAGTGGGTACATCATCTCATCTAGATATATGCCTAGTTTTACAACAGGCTATATAAAAAGCATAGTGAAGTCAGTACAAACTAAAATTTCATACCGACAATGACTTGTTTATACTGCTGTATATACTATACACTGAAATGTAAGTTCAATATTTATATTCCAATTGATTTATTTTATAATTATATGGTAAAAATAAGAAATTAAGCAATTTTTTAGTAATAGTGTGCTGTGATACTTTTGTATTTTTATGTCTGATTTTTTAAGCAAGTAGTTTTTGAGTGAAGTAAAACTTGGGGAACACAAGTCAGATCAGATTCCTGCAAGGGGTACAGTAGTCTGGAAAGGTTGAGAGCCACTTTTATAGACTATGATTCACCTGTTCATATATTTTACTTGCTTTAACCTCTCAGTAACTCTCATTCTTTTTTCTTAGCTAATAAACCTATAGTTAATTTACTATAGAATTGGCTGTCAGCGTTGTAACATGCATTCTACAGGCTAAACTGAACTAATAGGATGCCCTCTTGTCTACTTAGGTTCTAATTACCCGAAGGTCCTTTTCACAGGGCTGCCCGGGGGGGGGGGGCAAATGGGGCAATTTGCCCCAAGCCCCGGGCCCCGCAGGGGCCCCCACGAGAATGATGGAGGCTCCCCCCCGCCCTGCCTCCGCCTTCGCCTTCCCCCATCCCACGGCGCCTCAGTACACCACGTCTAGGAGCAGCCCTGGACAGTGCTGCAGCGGCATGGCCTGAGCTTCTCCCGCTCGGAGCTGCGTGGTAAGGGGGCAGGGCTCCGAGCTCCATGCCAAGCGGCGGGAGTTCAGGTCCCGTGGAGCCACGCCGCTGCAGCGCTATCCAGGGCTGCTCCTGGATGCGGTGCGCTGAGGCTCCGGGAGATGGGGGAGGTGGAAGTAAGCAGCATGGTAAGTCCCTCTGAGCCAGACACCCCCCGACCCCAGCCCCGCACAGCCCTGACCCCCAGCTCCGAGCCCAGCCCCTATGAGCCGGACACCCCCCTGACCCCATCCTCCCACAGCCCTGACCCCCAGCTCTGAGCCCAGCCCCTATGAGCCGGACACCCCCCTGACCCCACTCCCCCCACAGCCCTGACCCCTAGTTCCGAGCACAGCACCTCTGAGCCGGGCACCCCCCGACCCCATCCCCCCCAAAGCCCTGACCCCCAGCTCTGAGCCCAGCCCCTCTGAGCCAGACACCCCCCCAACCCCACTCCTCCCACAGCCCTGACCCCTAGCTCCAAGCACAGCCCCTCTGAGCGGGGCACCCCCCGCCCCCATCCCCCACCAGCTCTGACCCCAAGCTCTGAGCCCAGCCTCAACAACAACTATAGTAAGAGGCCCAGAGATGGCATGAGGGGAGCTGGTTGGGAATGAAAGAGTCCAGGCTGGCTGAGAGATACAGAGCCTCTGTCTAACAAACAATATTGCTGAGGTTCCCCTGAAGCCCTGTGAGCAATACAAGGTAGCAATATCCCTCTGGGAGTCCACGCTGCAGGGTGATTTATCCCTCCAGTGCAGCTGCCCTATGACCAGCAGCATGTAATTTTCACCTATATGGGTGAATCCAGCCTTGCCTATACTGGGGATCAGCACTGATTTCAGTAATAAGTGGCTCAGCTGGGTCTGGGTTGGGACCAACTAGAGAACTGAGGAGTCCTAGCTGGCTGGATGCCAACCCCCCTCTTTGCTGAGCTCAGTGGGTCTTGACAGCAACTGAGAATCTGGCCCTGTCCGTTGAGTCCATGCAAAATACTGAGAATTGCAAGGAATAGGAAGTGTTACCAGAATAAATATTCAGGGATCTATGTCTCTGGGCTACTGAAATAATGAAAGATGAATAGGTAGTAGTATAGAAGCCCATCAGAGATAAACTAATCCCATACCACATGATAGCCCTCTTAAATTGAGCCCTGTAGGCTGGCCATGTTTCTTTAAATAAGTAGCTCCGATTTTTTTTTGTTTGTTTTTCCATAGCTGTGTATACAACATGGTAATTTAAATTAGGAAGGACAAAAGCAAGCTTTTAAATTTAAAAGTGAATATGAGTCACAATACATTATGTACAGAGGTTGCAAATGATGACTAGAAGTGTGATCACATCTAAGTAACATCTCCAAAACAGATTAGTGAAAATGAAACTTGTTAAAATTCTACAGTTCTTGGCAGTTAAATCACATTAGAGTTATTTATTTCCTGACATCATTCTTTAGTTGAATAGTTATCAAATGGAAATTATGATCCACTATAAATCACATAAATAGTAATATAATGTACAGTTATCAAACATTAATATGGAACAGGTAATCTTGCTACATTTGTATTGTTTTACAGCCTCTTTTTTCCACCTCAAATAAAAGGATCACATTTGAAGATGGTATCTGTTGTTTTCTTCAGAGTTTTATCCCCAACAGACGTTTTCAAAAGTGCATATAGTCTTGTGTACATTAAATTCAAAAAAGTCAGGGCAATAGAAGAGCTTCCCATAAAAATCTCCAAAGCCACCACATTGCTCTTCTTTAAATCCCCTGTTAAAAATCTTCTCTGTTGTGATGCCTACAAAAAAATTGATAAATGGCAGCTGGTGTGTGGAGACCACTGCTGATCATTGATAATAACCACCTTCCTGTTATCTTGTGTTTCCCACCACCCCATCCATTTGTTGTATCTACTCATTTAAGTTGTCATGGGATAAAAGGGAAGGTCCTTTCATGGATTGAGAACTGGTTAAAAGACAAGGAACAAAGGGTCAGAATAAATGGTAAATTCTCAGAATGGAGAGGGGTAACTAGTGGTGTTCCCCAAGGGTCAATCCTAGGACCAATCCTATTCAATTTATTCACAAATGATCTGGAGAAAGGGATAAAAAGTGAGGTGTCAAAGTTTGCAGATGATACTAAACTGCTCAAGATAGTTAAGACCAAAGCAGACTGTGACGAACTTCAAAAAGATCTCACAAAACTAAGTGATTGGGCAACAAAATGGCAAAATAAATGTAAAGTAATGCACATTGGAAAAAATAACCCCAACTATACATACAATATAATGGGGGCTAATTTAGCTACAACGCACCAGGAAAAAGATCTTGGAGTCATCGTGGATAGTTCTCTGAATGCCCACGCAGTGTGCAGAGGCAGTCAAAAAAGCAAACAGGATGTTAGGAATCATTAAAAAGGGGATAGAGAATAAGACAGAGAATATATTATTGCCCTTATATAAATTGATGGTACACCCACATCTTGAATACTGCATACAGATGTGGTCTCCTCATCTCAAAAAAGATATACTGGCACTAGAAAAGGTTCAGAGAAGGACAATTAAAATGTTTAGGGGTTTGGAACGGGTCCCATATGAGGAGAGATTAAAGAGGCTAGGACTTTTCAGCTTGAAATAGAGGAGACTAAGGGGGGATATGATAGGGGTATATAAAATCATGAGTGATGTGGAGAAAGTAGATAAGGAAAAGTTATTTACTTATTCATATTACAAGAACTAGGGCAGTAGGCTTAAAACAAATAAAAGGAAGTTCTTCTTCACACAGTGCACAGTCAACTTGTGGAACTCCTTGCCTGAGGAGGTTGTGAAGGCTAGGACTATAATAGTTTTTAAAGGAGAACTGGATAAATCCATGAAGGTTAAGTCCATTAATGGCTATTAGCCAGGATGCATAAGGAATGGTGTCCCTAGCCTCTGTTTGTCAGAGGGAGGAGATGGATGGCAGGAGAGAGATCACTTGATCATTACCTGTTAGGTTCACTCCCTCTGGGGCACCTGGCATTGGCCACTGTCGGTAGACAGGATACTGAGCTAGATGGACCTTTGGTCTGATCCAGTACAGCCGTTCTTATGCTCTTATGTTCTCTCGTCTCATCTTATCCTTAGACCATAAACTTGTTGGGGCAGGTGCCATCGTTTTGCTATATGTTTGTACAGTGCCTAGCACAATGGATCTGAGACCTGTCAGTGGTACTGTGGTATACATAAATAATAAGACCTTAAAGAAATCACGGGATAATATATTCAGTTATCATTTTAGTAGCGTATTTTGAGCAGTGTAGATGTAACTCTTCTGCCAGGTGGAGCGGCAGCAACCATGGCCAAGTTCAATATCTAGGGGTTGTTTTTTCAATAATACAACACAGCACTGACTCAAGCCCCCACCCAGTAACCTGGGGAAATTACACACCACCCCTGGGTGCCTCTGAGAGGCAATACTTCCCCACTCGCAAGCACAGAATCTGAGGGTAGAAAAGAAACTTTTAATGAAAGGAGAGAAGTCATCCGACATTAATTAGGGAAAATGCCACAAGCAGGTTTCGTAAACCTAAAACTGTGAGCAGGACACCTACCGCAAAGTGCATGGGGCAGAGTCTTCTGCCTCATGTTCTTGAGTTCCACAACTAAAAGTTCCTTTACTGTGCTCCTCTGTGCTCCCTCACCATACCCCATTCACAGTAGTTGTCCTTGGTCAATGAGGTCCCAGGATTCAGAGGTGCATCTGTGTGAGTTCACCTGCCACTCGGGGAAGTGCTTGCTCTGGCATCTGAGCACTTGCTCTGGCTGGCCACCCCGCAAGCTGCTCATTCTGCTCCCACCGGCCACTTGTTCGTCACTCCCGCCAGCGGACTGTCAGTTACCTTCTAATGCCACCGCCGCTCTGCTGTGATATCTGCAGGTTGGTCTCTTGGTGATTGTCAGTTCTTAGTGATTTTCAGCATTCAGCAGGCTGGGCAGAAATGCTGTCCCACCACAAGTGATTTCAGCTCTCATTTAAGCACTTAAAATAACAAAGGCTCCTAATGGAGCCTATTCACCTCTATCTTTGAATAGTGGGGAGGAACACGTTAAACCAGACTGATGACCTTTAGGGAGCATCCACACCTCCTGCTGGGACACCTCTCTTACTTTCACAGAGGTCTGGCATTCGAGCCCCTGGCTTAACAAAGTCCTTTCAGCTGAGGGTGACCCCCTCATTTGGGACAGGTTAAGCACAGTTCTGCTTCCCTTTATAGATCATAGAATCCTATAATATCAAGGTTGGAAGGGACCTCAGGAGGTCATCTAGTCCAACACCCTGCTCAAAGCAGGACCAATCCCCAACTAAATCAACCAGCCAGGGCTTTGTCAAGCCTGACCTTAAAAACCTCTAAGGAAGGAGATTCCACCACCTCCGTAGGTAACCCATTCCAGAGTTTCACCACCCTCCTAATGAAAAAGTTTTTCCTAATATCCAACCTAAACCTCCCCCACTGCAACTTGAGACCATTACTCCTTGTTCTGTCATCTGCTACCACTGAGAACAGTCTAGATCCATACTCTTTGGAACCCCCTTTCAGGTACTTGAAAGCAGCTATCAAATCCCTCCTCATTCTTCTCTTCTGCAGACTAAATAATCCCAGTTCCTTCAGCCGCTCCTCATAAGTCATGTGCTCCAGCCCCCTAATCATTTTTGTTGCCCTCCACTGGACTCTTTCCAATTTTTCCATATCCTTATGCATGAAATAAAGACAACAACATTGATAACAACATTTCACTACCCCGTAGTCATTACTAAAGTGATTTGTAATCCAACACCAGCCAAAGTTGATCACTTTGAGCAACACCGCACACAGATGTACACGTCAACCAAAACAGCTCCACCAAACAAAACCCTAGTTCCTGCATTGTAAAACCTTTGAGCCACAGGATTCAGCTTCTGCTCAGATTTTCCATGTATCCATGGGTTTTGGGGTGCAACCACCCTCGTTTCAGCAACCTGATTACAATGGCTTCTTTACATTTATCCTGGATGTCAGGCAATGGCCACACTTAAGCCACCACAACATGGTTTAACCCATCCCCTAACAACATCTGATGTATGCAGTTTTACTGGAGATGAGAAGATTAACAGGTGTCATTTATAATATAGAGCAATATAAAACCTTCGCAATGCTAAGACTGCAGCCACCAGAGTACTTTGCATGACATTGTGTGAAAATCATTTAACGGGTTAATGTGCATATCTGATAATTTTCATACAACCATGAACTTTAGCTGAAAAAAATTGGGTGGGTTTCTTGCTGGTGAAAGGCATTGGCTTCACAGCCCAGGTGAAAGAAGTCATCTGCTGGTCTATAGGGCAGCAGCAGGGCACACTTCCTACACACTCCCCACCCTACCAGCCTGCCTCACCGCTGACCTGAAAGAGAAGGGATATCCTCTTTGGTTATCAGAAGCAGCTCAATCTCCATGAACCACGCAAATTTTAGCCTCTTTGCTGAGTGTGACAGGTAGTGCAAAGCAGTTGGTGAGTTTGTGACATGGGAGCTGGAACTGAGACCCATCAAACTCATCTGAGTTAGGGGCCATCAATCATCCATTAGAGGGAAACAACATTTAATCCCTAATAAATTATACTGGACTTTTAGTGGTAACCTACATGAGAAAGGGACTATAGCAATGCTCGGAGGCATCTAGTTATCCAATAAGTGCTAAGTAAGAAGGGGTCTTATGTTTGTTTATATTACATACAGAGAAGCTATGTTAGAAAATGTTAAAGCTGAAAGTTGGAAAACACCTGAATTAACGTGCAGCCTCAATTCTGTCCTCTTATGCAGAGGGAACATGATACAGTCCTTAACTGTATGCTCACATACTATTTTTTTCTCACATGGATTATCAGCAAGATTTAATCCAGGGCCGTCAGATACAGAGAACAGATCTCTTCTACTTGAGTGAAGAGAGTAACTTGTAGGAGAAGCAGACTGTTCTACTCTGTGTGGGTAGAGTGTCATCCCTTACAGGGTGACATGACACACATTTTGCTAATGAGTTAAAAAACTACTAGTCACTGAAAGCCCATGCAGTCACTCAGGTGTAATTTGTATCTTAATAACTGGATGGCAAGAGACTGTGAATCCCAGTGATGACTGAATCTGGTGATATTCTAAACAAAAAGAACTCCCAGCCATGCTTGCAGCTGTTTCCGTCACATCACACGGACTCAGTACACATTCTAAGCTTCTGAGTAACACATGGACAGACTGACAATCCTGGAAGATTTATGTTGGTCCATGCAGGTGGCCAATGAGGGGCATGTGCTACTGTGAGGAGCTGTGTGTGCTTGGGGTTATTGTGTCTTCTGGCTCTGGTTGTATCGTTGTATGTGGTTTTGAAGAACTGCGGCATTTGGGCCAAGTAATCCATCAGCTGTGCAGTTTCCCTCATCGGACCAATTAAATTGTTGCATCCACATTAGCTGTAGAGTAAGGGTGGTGATTGGTTGTTATATCTGATATCCCAATGGTGTAGGACTCTTGGCATGCTGTAGATACATGCCTTGCTGTTGCACGGGTGTAATTTGTAAAGTCAAAATGGCTCAGAACTTAAAAATGGGGTGGTAATAGACCACATATGCCAGTGATGATTGCACCTGGTGATACTCTGAACAAAAAGCACTCTCAACCCTGCTTGTAACTGTTTCCATTAGTTCACATTGACTCAACAGACATTCTAGTCTTCAGACTGGCACACAGAGTAACAATCCTTGCTAGAACCTTATTATATAGATAATAATCATAGTCCGCAATAGAGGCAGTGAACTGCACAGAAATATTAACAGCAGTCATTAAAACAGGTGAGCCCTGAACCCATGGTCTTATGACTCTTAGGCCAAAGGGTATTTGGAAACAGCCTGTCATATATGTGTGTGTTAGAGAGAGAGAAATTTTTACCTGTGATGCAGGCAGTTATGAAAGGACAGTCAAATGCATGAATGCCGTATGAAAACCATGACTCATGCAAGATAGTATAGTTTTCTGCAATACCTACTATCCTGGATCAAGCCAACCTCTAACTATTAAAGACCAGGATGAGGCCTCTGTGTGGGGCAGATTGTCCCATATCCACCTACTATAGGTTCTCGTGCTTCCCTCTGAAGCATCTGGTACTGACTGTCAGAGACAGGATACTGGACAAAATGAACCTTGGGTTTGAAACAATATGGCTATTCTTATGTTCTTAATTGCACTCTGGTAAGACTCATTGTATACATCAGCAGGAAACATCTCTAATACTATGGGCTTGTCTACATTACCTGCTGGATCGACGGGCAGTGATCAATCCAGCAGGGGTCGATTTATCGCATCTAGTCTAGACGCGATAAATTGACTGCCGAGCGCTCTCCCGTTGACTCCGATACTCCACCAGGGCGTGAGGTGCAGGCAGAGTCGACGGGAGAGACACCGCAGAAAGTAGATCTAAGTACATCAACTTCAGCTACTTCAGTTATTCACATAGCTGAAGTTGCGTAACTTAGATTGATCTCCCCCGCCCCCCACAGTGTAGATCAGGCCTATGACAATAAAACCTTTCTGAGATATACCGATGAAAAATGCTATATAAAAGCTAGATATTTATTATTATTAATCAGACAGGAAACAGTTAAAGAAGATACTACCTTCTAAAAGAGAACAGAAAACCCACATGTGTTCCTTTAGATATTTTTAGTTTCTTTTTAATCCCCTAACAGATTTTAGTCTCTTTTTCTTGTATTGATTTCAAATGCAGCTTCTCCCAACAGGGCATCACTCCTTCCACTCACTCCTTCAGAATCTCAGACCAAATTTAAACTGCAGTCCTTGTGAAGAGGCTGACTGCCTAATGTTGTAGGTTACATTTGTGGCGCACTGAGTGATGAAGTTAAAAGATTAACATCTTTTTTTTGTTCTTTTTTTTTTTTGGACTTCATTTGCAATTAACTTGGAAGTCAGAGGTCTTTTGAGTACAAAGCTTTCTTCTGCAAAGGATTTCTATGCAATATCAAGTCCAGGCCAGCAGTTCTCAAAGGGTGAAATTCACTCATCAGTTCAACAGCCTCAAAAGGCCATCAACATAGTGAAATCATAGTCTTTCTGTCATGGCAGGGCTGTGTGTGTGACAGTACTATGTAGCCCAATTTAGAAGAGGGATTTACGCTCAGGGTGGGGGCAGGGATGGGGTGTAGCAACTAGAGCTGTGCAGAGGGCAGAAGTTCCATATTGCAAAGCATTTTGAGATTTCAAAATTTGGCTTTTTTTTCCTAATTGGAACAAAACCTGAAAATTTCGAAATTCTGTCCTATGGAAAATTAAATAAATTAATGAATCCTTTCAGATCTGTTGATACATTTTGCTTCGACAATATCATTTACCGTATATACTCGTTCATACGCCGAATTTTTTTAGTAAAAGAGGGAAGCACCAGAGAAGGGGGTCCGCTTATGAACGGGGATAGAAAGAGAGAAGTGGGACACCGCCCCTCCCCCCAACAGAGGGAGCAAGGAGAGGCAGCACAGCCAGCAGAGACAGAAGGGAAGAGGCAGGGCCAGAGTCTCTCCGCTTCTGGCCACGCTGCTCTCCCCCCAGCTTCCGAAGCAGCTGCAGCTCCGTGCTGCTCAGCCCCGCCCCCCCAGAGCAGGCTGTGGTCACCCTGCCCTGCCCACCGGATCACACTGCGGCTACACCGCCCGGCCCAGCCCACTGGAACATGCTGCGGCCATGTGCCCGGTCTGGCCCACTGGAGCAGGCAGTGGCCACGCTGCCCAGCCTGCCAGAGCAGCTCCAGCCAGGCCAGAGACATCCTCCCCTGGCCCTCCTCAGATAAGGTGGGAAGGGATGGGATGGAGAGAGTGTGGGGGTCCCGGGCTAGGGGTGCAGTCATGTGAGGGGTGGTCACAGGGGTTACTCCCCTGACCCCCAGCTTCTCTCCCCCCAAAAAATTTCCCCACCAGTTGCTGTCCCAGCCTGTCAGGGTAAGCAGCTGGCACGCCGGGACACTTTGTTTACTTAGGTTTACCTCCGTGCTGCGGACGCGCGAGGTAAACAAAATATCTCGGCCCACCAGCGGCTTATCCTAATGGCCCGGGAGCCAAAGTTTGCTGATCCCTGAAATATAGGGTCGGCTTATGAACGAGTTATAAAAATTTTCCATTTTTACTTATCCATCTTGGGGGGGGGGGGTTGACTTATAAACGAACTGGCTTATGATCGAGTATATACGGTAGTTTCATTTTGATTTTGACTTTTTAAAAATTGTATATTATAATATAGAAAATAATACAATATTTTAAAACATGAACTGTCATTTTAAAATGTAAAATCAAAATGTTTAGTTCCACAAATGTTCAAAACAGGACATTGGCATTGTCAGAACTTTTTTGGGGAGTGGTGGGGAGGGATTCTCCTAAATGAAACTTAAATTAATCAACATAATTTCCAGAAGTGTTTTGCCTCTGACAGAACTGCATTTCCCAATGGAAAATGGTTCCATCAGAGTTTTTCCAACCAGCTCTAGTGGACACCAGGATCACAGTTATACAGCTTCAGGGGCCAGAAACCCACAAATACAGGGTGTGCAAGGATCACAGCTGTTATTCCAGATCAGCAGCTGGAACAGCAGCCAAGGAGGGGCTGCAGAGCAGCTGTTCCCTGCCCCACCCACAGGCTAAAGGGTGAATTTCCCCTTCATAATTCCCCACCCAAAGTCCATATACTCAGGCTACATCTACACTACGGGGGGCGGGGGGGTGTCAATTTAAGATAAGCAAATTCAGCTACGCGAATAGCGTAGCTGAATTCGACGTATCGCAGCCGACTTACCCCGCTGTAGGGACAGCGGCAAAATCGACCTCTGCGGCTTCCCGTCGACGGCGCTTACTCCCACCTCCGCTGGTGGAGTAAGAGCGTCGATTCGGGGATCGATTGTCGCGTCCCGTCCCGAGAGGTCGATTTCTACCCGCCGATTCAGGCGGGTAGTGTAGACCCAGCCTTAGTCTTTGTTTTGGTGTTTGTGTGTGTGGAGAGAGTGAGAGAGACAATTTCATCAAGAGATTCAGGAAAGGGCTACTGCATTGGATACATAAACTACAATAGAAAATAAAATGGAAACTTAAAAACTATGTAAAGCAGCTAAAATAGAGGATGGTTCTCCCCTAAAGATTTTTTACCCAACATATGGTCTACATGGTGCATGCAATAATTTGGCTCTATCATTTGCACATTTTAAAAAATCCATTGATATTTTTATTGCACTAAGAAAAATCTGTTAACTCCAGTGGATGCTAATTGTTTCCATTGTCTGTTAAACCATGTGTCCTTGTTCTCTTTATCTGATCTTGCAATCCACACACTCTTTCTTTTCTTTCACCACAGTTCTCATCAATCAGTTAGTGTTTTTACTAACTGCTTTACAGTTTTTAATCTATTTCCTCATGTTTTCATACAGAAAATATACTCTAACACTGACAGACCCAGCTCATCAGCAGGCAGGATTGAACCAGGGACCTCAGGGGCTTAGTGCGTGAGCCTCTACTGCATAGGTTAAAGATCAACTAGCTGCTAACTAAGTCTCTCTCTCCCTCCCAATCGCTCCCCAGGAGGTGTGTGGGTTACAATACCACACTATGCAACTAAGAAAAAGGATACACAGATTGTAATAAGGGAATATCATGCAATATCAGAAGTTCCAGTTTATTTCCTTTATTGTATTGGAGGAAAAGAAAGAAGAGTGTTGTTGACAAGGTGGGTAATGAGGACACACAAAGTCTGCTCTGAGGATTTTATGTTATTTATTCATTTTCTCTTTTTTAATAATTATTTCAAATCTCTATTAAGGTTTAAGTAAGGCAATTTACAGCAGCACATATTCAACAATATCTAAAGGTCACCCTTCCTGAAAAATCCCCAAGTGCTTTTACAAACCATGTTGCTTGTCCTGCAATCCTTACATAAGCAGTTCCATAGAAGTCAATGAGATTACTCACATGAGTAAAGACTTTGTGCAGGAGTAAATGTTGTAACGTCAGTCCCTGCATAAATGTAGCTATTTATGGGGTGCGGTAGAAACCCCTTAGAACATAGCATGCTTCACAACAGCAGAGAATGGGAAGTTTGGCCAACTTCATTGGGTCAAACTTCTACCATGACCAAAATCATGGGATCTATAATGCTGACAAGGGTATGAGTTTTATTGCTTTCTTTAAACAAACAAAACAACGCAGGGTTACTACTCAAGGGCCCGATCCGAAACCCAATTAAATCAATGGAAAGACGCCCAATGAATAAATTCAGCTTTGGGTCAGACTCAGAACAATTATGCTCCACAGAGGTGCTTGCAATTCTTATCAGCTTCAATAAAAAGTGAAGGTGCTCAGCACCTGTGAAGCAGAAGGCTATAAATATTTGCAGGTACAATAAGCTATTAATAATGCCATTAACTATGCTATCTCATACCACTAGAATTGGAAAATACACTGAGACAGTCTAAATGAGAGAGGTTTCACTCCTGACAAATGGATGATCAAGGTTTTGTTCTAAAATATGCCCTCCTTATTCATGTAAATAATGCTGCTGACTTTAATGCATGAGTTGGCTCTTTACCACTGCCCGCAGCTGGAATACCAATTGTTATGCTTATTGCTGAAAACAGATGTGAGGCCTCTATAGCAGCCTTAGCACAACTAACAGACTGGGAGGGGAGGGGGAAGCAAGTGACTATGGGGAATAAACATGACCTTGTGCCGTCCAGACTCGAGCTTTTTGCCGAAGCCTGTGGTTTTGCAAGATGGAAAGTCTGGCAATTGTTAACTATTGCCATGTGAAATACAGCTGGTTAACTGATGGAAAACTACAGGCTGGAAAACTCCACACTTAACTTAGCTTCTGCTCAGCAGTTATTTTTATGAACAAGCTCTGTAATACTAACAAATTGGATATAAAAAGAGGAAGAAATCTGAGCATGGTGGACACTTCAACATTTGGACACCTCTCAAGTCCCCCTGCAGACAGAAGGCTGGCCACTGGACGTGTACAATCATCTGCTCGAGACCGCCTCAAGACCATAGATGACTCTTGCCTCTCCGCAGCAGGGTAATATAGCACCCCAAATTACCAGATTCATATTTACCCAGGGTCTTGAGCATAGGTGACAAATGGTGGGGAATGCAGGATCAAGTGTCCTTCCCCTCCCCCCCCCCAATTTCTGCTTGGCCTGCCCGGGGGAAAGGGAGAGGGGCTCTGGTCCTCCTGCTGCGCCTGCCCCCTGGCTTGCTCAGCCTCTGTCCCTGGTAGCCGGGCCCAGGTGGGAGCGAAAGGGGCAGGACCAGCCACTTCTCACGCTGGCTACTCAGGGTTGCTGCTCTGTGCAGCGCGGCAGCTGCCACAGAGACCCTAGCTGGGATGGTGGTGGTGGGTCACCTCTCCCCCAGCACGTTTCAACCCCTGTCCCTGGCAGCCAGGCCTGGGTGTGGGGCAGTCCACCGCTGCTGCTGCCTTCCCAGACAGCGTCTCTTAGGCAGCTGCTGCGCTGCACAGAGTCAGTGACCCAGAGTGGCCAGCTTCAGCTGCATGAGAAGCGGCTCTGTCCTGCTCCCCACCCAGGCCTGGCTGCAAGTGAGAGTGGCTGAACATCCAGGGGGAGGCGCAGCGAAAGAAGGACAGAGCTCCCACCCCGCAGTAACATGGGGCAGGGAGAGCACAGTGGTCCCAGGCTGGTCACAGGGCAAGCGGGGGGGGGGGCCACAGGGCAGAGGACACACGTGGGCAGGTCACGTGTCCTCCCTTTTAGATTATGCTGGAGAGTAAATACAGTAGAAACTTTCAGTGAAAGCACTTTTGTTTGCCTGTTTGCATCAACTACCTATCAGCGAGACAGCCGTGTCCATCATTGATTTATTTCCTACCACTGCCTTTCAAAGAGTAAAGTTACCAGGACCTTTGGGTTCAGCAAAACCTCAAGTAACAACAGGATCTGACCCACAAAATGCAACCAACATTATAATATATTAAGATTACAATTAGAGAATTAATATATTAATAAAATAACATTAGAGAATTTACAGCTTCTTATATTACCTTCATATTATGCAGTTTTTGAACTGAAAATGACTGGTTAAATCATATTATAATGTTTGTCCCTGTTTCCTTTGTTAAAATGTGATTTTTATACTGAGTTGAGTAGACTAGACCTGAGATCCCTTTTCTACTATGATTTGGGGGATTGTTATTATTAATCATAATAATTATGAGTCCATAGTTAAGATACCGCTTCTTATATTGAATAGCAGTTCATCCTCAAGGAGTCTCCGTGGTTTTATTGGGATGATTCTTGGAGTGAAGTGCTGCTCAATATGAGTACAGATATTATTTCTATTATTATTTATTATTATGTATTAATCCTTAATGTCCCGTTTGTTACACTCCCACAGCATATCAGTATTTGCCTATCCTATCCCCCTAAGAGTGTAATGATTTTCCATTCCAGTTCACCAGGCCCACCGCTCATCCAAGCTCTTTGTGAGGATTTTCGTTGCTCTAAGTCTGTATAGTGCCTAGGAGAATGGGGCTCAGACTTGGTTGGGGGCATGTCTACACTGCATTGTAAACCCAGGTCTGTGGGAGCCAGACTTGTGGACTCAGTGTTTGCTTGTCCACACTGCATTGTTAACCTGGGTTTACAATTGCTGGACCTGGGTCTTCCAGCCATGCTAACATGTCTATACTGCACTATGCAGAGCTTCTGACTTGTGTTTGTGGCTTGACCTGCATCCACCCTGCAAAAGGGCAAGTCCTTGATGGATCCTAGGACCCAGGTCCAGGGGGCTGCTGACCTGAGTCAGCAAGATGTGTGTGTGAGGATAAGGGGTATTTGGGCTCAAACTTGAGTCTGTGCAGGGTGTGTGGATACTCTGGATGGCTGTTGTAATACAAATAATAACTAGTCATTGTCATCCTTCCTAAAACCTATTTATTCTATAGGATGTCCACCAGAAGTGAGTTTAATAATGAGGAGGGGAAGCAGAAGTCACTAAGTCCTACCCACCTCTGGCTCTCCCGGTGCATGCTGATTTCTCTGTGCCTGTTCTTGGGGGGAGGATGGGGCTGGTTCTCTTGATCTTTTCCCCCCCTCCATTGTCAGCACTTAACACTTCAGTTCAGTCCCTTCAGTGCCAAAGAGAGTCAGTGGCTGGCTTCCACGGCGCCTCTAAACCGAGCCAAGCCGAGCCAATCCAGGGCAGGTCCTGACTTGCAGCCTCTGCACTGGGGATGGTTCTGCTTTCACTGGACAGAAGGGGAGCGCAATAGACTAGGGCCTGACGTCACTGGGCATCAGCTGACCGTGCAGGGCTCTGCCTGCCTCTTCCAGGAGCAGCTGGAGCAGCAGCGGCAGCCCCGGCCACCGCAGCAGGTCTTTACTCCGCTAATCCTGTCTATCCTGGGCGCTAATGCTCTCCGCGCCGCTGCTGCTAATGCCGGCCAGCGAGAATCACTCCACGCCCTGCTCACCCTGCCGCCTGCCCAGGGGAGCCGCGCTCGCTGCAGGGCTCGTGCTAACCTCCGCCGGCAAGGACGGGATCTGGATTAAGCCCAGGGGCACCGAGAGCTCATGAGTTTTTCAGCCTCGTCCACGCGGCCGCCAACACTTTTCAGAGCGAGAAAACTCCCGCCCTGCTCTCTCCCGGCCGGGTCCCACACCTGGACCGCGGCTGCCCCAGTCACCACTGAGGGCAGCTGGAACTGAAGGCGCCCGGTCACGCCTCTGTCCCCGGCCCCGCGGGAAGTGGCGGGGCCAATGGAGGCTCGGAGGCTCGCCTGGAAGTCCCGAGGAAACAACCCGCGCTCCGAGGTGCTCCTCGCGGCGCTCTGAGAGTTTGGTTGGCTTTGTTCAATGCCCCGCGATGGCTCCCGGTCCTAGTCTCTCCACTGGGGAGGGAGCCCCGTAACCCAGAGCGGGCCCCCCAGCCGGACATGTGCTGCTGCAAGTCGCCGCTCGCAGGAGAAAAAGAACCGAGTCCCGCTGGGCTGGAGTTGCCTTTCGCAACCGCTCTCTGCCAGCCCGCCCGGGAGGATGCCGCTGCTGCCGCCCAGCCAGGGATGCGGCACCGCGCATTGCCCTGCCCGTCCCGTGCCCCGGGGCTGCCTGGCCCCCACTTCTAGGTTTCACGAGTGACCTCGGCAAAGACCTTGCTGGGTTGTTTGGTTCTCCTCTCGCTCGTGCCCGGATGGCTTCTGCGGAGCGGCGCCTTCGGGATGACAGCGGGTCAATGAGTCCCCCGCGCCCCGAATCCCGGGGAGAGTAACAGCTGCCCCCCGGGGGGGCTGAGCTGCCCGGTCGGACCGCCGGGGCTGCAGACTCTGGGGGTGCATGTTGCACCGCTCCGTGCCCCAGCAGCTGGTCCCTGGATGGGACCAAGGCTGCTCCGTCCCTGGGACGTTGCCTCGCTGAGCCTGGGGGCGGGAGGGGGGGAGCACTTTGCCGGTCCATGGGCCTCTCCTCCTCCTCCTCCCTGCGCTGCGCGGTGCCAAGCCAGACATCACAGCGGCGTGGCTGCACCTGCTAAAAACCAACCGGCGGCAGAGCCAACCAGCCCGCTTCCCTCCCCCGCCCAGCCCTGTGCAATAAACCAGCCCGGACTCGCGGCATGCAGCAGGGGACCAACCCGGCTCTGCCAGAAGCGGCCGGCGCGCCAGGCATGGGGCGACCCGGCCCTGCCACCCTCCGCTAACCGCCCGCCTCTCGATGTGACACTCGCCCACCCCGGCACCCCCTCCCGCTCCTCCCCCGCCTCTGCCCCCCAGCCGCCATGGAGCTCTCCGAGGTGCGGTGCCTGAGCGACAGCGAGGAGCTGTACACCATCAACAGGACCCCCCCCTGCGGCGGCCGCGCCAGACCCCAGCGCCTGCTGTGGCAGACCGCGGTGCGCCACATCACCGAGCAGCGCTTCATTCAGGAGCAGAGCAGCAGCAGCGGCGGGAGCAGCAGCGGGGGCAAAGCCCTGGGCTCGCAGGACTCCTGCTGCCCCAACCACCACCCCTACCCCCCGCGGCGCCCGTCCGAGCGCCACAACAACGGGGGCACCAAAGTCTTCCCGGAGCGCACCAGCAGCAGCGGGGACCTGGGCTTCCTGCACCTCGACTGCGCCCCCAGCAACTCCGACTTCTTCCTCAGCTGGGGCTACACCTACCGCGGGGTCATCTTCCCCACGCTGCGCAACGCCTTCAAGTCCCGGGACCTGGAGCGCCTCTACCAGCGCTACTTCCTGGGCCAGCGGCGCAAGTCCCAGGTGGTCATGAACATCTTGGACGTGCTGACCAAGCTGACCTTGCTGCTGCTCCACCTGACCCTGGCCTCGGCCCCCATGGACCCCATCAAGGGCATCCTGCTGGGCTTCTTCACCGGCATCGAGGTGGTGATCTGTGCCTTAGTGGTGGTCAGGAAGGACACGACCTCCTACACCTACCTGCAGTACAGCGGGGTGGTGACTTGGGTGGCCATGGCCACACAGATCTTGGCCGCTGGCCTGGGCTGTGGCCTTCTGGGCGACGGGATCGGCTACGTGCTCTTCACCCTCTTTGCCACCTACAGCATGCTTCCACTGCCCCTCACCTGGGCCATCCTGGCTGGGCTGGTGACCTCCCTCCTGCAGCTCGTCATGCAACTGGTCATCCCTAGGCTGGCAGTGATTTCCCTCAACCAGGTACCCTCTTCATAACGTGGCAGCCAGCCTGCACTTCTGCCCCAGGATGTGCTGGGGAGGGGGGTATAATAGCCCTTGCTTTCTTTAGTCATTGAAATGTGTGTCACTGGGAGGAGAAGGACAAAGATAAGAGACATTGGTTGAAGTAGGAAAGCCCCCTAGGAGAGGGAGCATGGTCTGGTTTAAGCGCCTGAATTAGGGCAAGGGGGATGTAGAAGTGGGTTTGCTGAATTCCGCCCCTCCCCCCACATATCTCACTGCTGCCCCTTGAAACACTTTTTTGGGGAGAGAGGGGGGGGGAGTTGGGGCACCCTGTCACTTCTCCCCTCCTCGGTTCAAGCACTGAGCCAGTAGTTAAAGCACAGGGACTGGGAGGCAGTCATGCTTACGCCTCTTCCCAGCTGTGCTCTGATCTATAGCAAATCACTTCACTTGTTTGTGCCTTTTGGTTTCCTCACTCTCAAAATTATACCCTACCTCCCAGGGGTGTTGGGTGTGTGGAGCACTTTGAGATGCTGGTGTGGAAAGTGTTGTAGAAAAGTGTGCAATGTTATTAATTACTTTCTTTTCTATAAGAACATAAGAATGGCCATATTGGGTCAGACCAATCGTCCATCTAGCCCAGTATCCTGTCCTCTGACAGTGGTCAGGGTCAGATGTTTCAGAGGGAATGAACAGAACAGGGCCGTTATTGAGTGATCCATTCCATGTTGTACAGTCCCAGCTTTTGTCAGTCAGAGGCTAGAGACGCACAGAGACTCTTGGCTAACAGCCGTTGATGGACCTATCCTCCATGAACTTATCTAATTCTTTTTTGTATCCTGTTATAGTTTTGGCCTTCACAACATCCCCTGGCAATGAGTTCCACAGGTTGACTGTGTGTTGCATGAAGAAGGACTTCCTTTTCTTTGTTTTAAACCTGCTGCCTATTAATTTCATTGGGTGACCCCTAGTTCTTGTGCTATGTGAAGGAGTAAATAACACTTCCTTATTTACTTTCTCTCCACCATTCATGATTTTATAGAGCTCTATCATATCCCCCCTTAGCAGCTGCTTTTCCAAGCTGTAAAGTTAACCTCTCCTCGTGTGCAGTGAAACGTCTGAGGCTCAGAGCTGAAGCCCATTGAAATAATGGAAAGACTCCCACTGAATTCAAAGGGCTTTGGATCCAGTTCTTAGGCAGCCATCCAAACAGTCAAACCACCCAACATTGGTTTGCTGGTAGAGGTGGGTCTCCCTGGGTCAAACAGAAGTGCACTGGGCACTTTGAAGGACTCACTTAGGACAGGGAGTTTATTGCCTGGTGGAGGTTGTGTGTGCTGTTTTCTGGCTGACAGACCCCTTGTGGGACAAGCTCGGGCACGAACGGGAGCTCGGTTCTGAAAATGTTAACTGCGTAGGGGCAGGAAGGAAGGATAGAGAGAGTAAATTAAGGACTAATATTACTTAGCACTCCCATAGCCCCCTTTGTCCTACAATTTCAAAATCACTTTACAAACACTAATGTACTAAAAATTGCAACATCCCTGTGAAACTGAGAAATCTGACATTTTGCTAAGCTTTTTTCTCCCACTCACTGGGCAGCAATGCAGAACTCAGTCATTTAGATGCTCCTTTTCCCCTTTCTAGAATGTCATGGTTCTGTGCTCCCAGTATTTCAGATCAGCTTATCATGTAAATGTGACTGACTAAAGTGGAAAGGGGAGGCAAGGGGGGAGTTTTCAGCCAGAGGAAAGCACAAAAATAGTGTCATTTTTCTTATTTGGAGAAAGTATCTAGCCTCATTTGTGTCTTCTGCTGTTGTTGCCACATGACTGTAAGAGACATGCAAGTAGAAGGTGTGCACGTTCTTACACTAGGAGTTTTGACTAGATGGGTCTCCTGGCAATCAGATGCCTCAAACCGGTCTCATGGCAGCCAGTTGATTCTGCTTATGTCCTTTAGTACTACAGCTATTCCATTTCATTTATTTATCCTTGACCTGATGGTCACTGTGTGCACCTTTAGGAGCCTTGCTTTATTTCTGATTGCACTCATTTACTGTAACCGCTGGTCTGATTGGCTGCCTTTGCTTGTTAATGTCAAGGCTCTTTATGATTTAGATACAGGAGTGTCTTACTTGGTGTTAGCTGTTAGAATATGAACTAGTTGTGCTGTACTGTAAAGTCTTCGCTGCATAAAATTAAATATGTTACAAAAAGGAGTATTTATAACAATCAAAATAATAGTCTATGGCACGTTTTCAAAAATTCCCGATCCAGTTACACTTACAGAAATATACTTCCATGATCTTTTTTTGTTATGAGTAATACTGTGTAATCTGCTTCATGCATTTCAGTGCAGCTAATTGATCTTTTTTGGGGAAGGGGAGTCATTCATAACATAGACATTTCATAATATAACATTCATAACATAGACTTGGGAGAGATACCAATTATCCCTTCTATTTGATAGCACAATACCTAGTCAGTTATATGAATGAAATGCTATTGAACCGTGCAAAATGATAAACTACTTGCTATATGATTGTCTTTATGAACTAAAGATATAGAACCGGGTAATATTCTCCACACTATTCCTTACGTGGGTGCTGTTTTACACCTTAACAGATCCAGTTATTTAAACTATCAAATTATAAATTGCTTCAGCACTTTTTTCTCCACTAGAATATTTGATTTGACCTGATCCTCCACCTCCCTGCCAGTGGAAAGGATATTAACATTTATTTGACATTTCACTTTTTTTCTTCTTTCTTCTCTTTTTCTTTCCACCCCCTTTGTCCCCCCACTAAGCATTCTCCTGATTTAAGGGAATATAGAGATATATACGAGTATTATAGCTCTCCCTCCCCCCCCCATCAAAAAAAATGTTTCAGAGAATACATAGTTCAGACTATTTTATTTTCTGATCTTGTATTCAACTGGAGGAGGAATAGAACAGTAAGTAAAGCCAGCAGCTGGCAGGCGTGTGACCTCTATTGACACTGGGCGCTCTCCTCTGGCTTTTGGTGCTGAACATCCTTTGCCTTTTTATTTTTGGATGTAGAACATTTTCATTTGGCTCCCTCTTGTGGTTTCTTGTTACTTCCAATAGCAGCTTCTCTCATCTCCCAGCTTAATTTGATATTCCATAGGCTTTCACTCTGCCAGTCCAAATGGTGGGCATGATCCCGCCAGGTGCTTAGAAACTCCTGCAAGGCACTGAACGCCCTCAGCTCCTGTGAAGTAAATGAGAGTTGGATGTGCTCAGTACCCCCACAGAATTGGACCTAATGTCTACATGATAAGGCATAGTTTAGAATAAGTTTTCTAGTACTGCACTAAGACGCAATCAGGTACTGCACTAAGACAATGAATTGTAATTCAAATCACATTATCTACCTTGTACACTGTATTGATTTCTTGCATGGTAAAGTGAAGGAACAGGAAACCATTAAACAATATTCATTGCATAGGGGCAGCACATTATAAAGTCGTGGTGATATGATGGCTGCCCTATCATGTAGTTTAGAATAACTCGTATTGTTATTCTTATCATGTCCACAATATACAAGGCTCTGTACACTCACATGGGAAGATACAGCCCAAAGGGTCGCTTTGCACTGTTATAGCCATTTCCCTCTGAGGCTTTCAAAGCATTTTAAAATTATTCATGATTTAAGCCCCATAACACTGTCAATATTATTTTACAGATAGGTGCAGATAGTTTAAATGACTTGCCCAAGGTCGTACATTAAGTCTGTAGGAGAATTCAGCTATCCTGATCTTCCAGATAAAACTGTCTCTTTTATCATATGGTTTATTTTACCCAGGTTGTAAACATCAGATTCTCTGACCCGTGACTATCTAATAATATTACATGCAGTGTTGTTGCAGCTGTGTTGGTCCCAGGATATTAGCGAGACAAGGCAGTTGAGACAATAAAAGATAAAATAAAAATAAAAAATATTACCTCACCCATGTTGTTTCTCTAATAATGTTATGGAAGCTGTAATAATTTAGCCATCTGGATAGACAGGAAGGTGTGTAGGTACCTACATTAGACCAGCTACATGAATTAAAATATGCCAGGAACGATGGAAAAGACAGAAGGTGAAATTCTGAGTTTTTGTGGAATTAGAAGTTTTTCCATTGACTTCAATGGGGATTTCATGCAGGGAAAATATTGCATAGAGTACTGAATACAATAGCATGGTCTATAGCGTAGCTAGTTCATTAGCTTATCCAGTAGTATCCATGTGGACAATGGGTCTGTTCTTTTCTTACTCATACTGGTGTAAATCAGGAGTAACTCCATCAAAATAATGAAGTTATAGTGGTATAAGAGGGAAGTCAAATAGCATGTGTCCTGTTTTCTCTTTATCCTAATTAATTAAATTTGTTATTGAGAAGCATATACTCAGATGCAGCTGAAAGTCTTCAGTAATATTGAACATCAGACGCACAGAGCTTGCCTTTTGGGGTAGCTGTGGTTTTTGTTATTGAAGGCACACATTTTAATGCATATAAATATTGCCCACCGTTCACCATTTTCTCCAGTAGTCATTTTCAAGAGGTTATGTGAATTTTCCTCCACTGCTTTTCCAAAATATTATTTAATCTATGATTTATTTATAGCACTTCCAGGGGGAAAGGAGAGGAGGGGAGGAAAAGAGAGAGAAGTGCAATGAGAAATGATATGAAGAAAACAAAATTAGATCTACTCAGGCCCAGTTCTTCAAGATGCCCAGCACCTCTTGGAAGATTCTGAGAATTCTCATCTTCCATTGACTTCCAGTTGGGAGTGGTGAGAACTGTACAGGCAATGTTGAAAGCCCACAAAGAGGGTCTGATCCCGTAGTCCTGGTGAAGGCAAAGCTTTTGTTGACTTCCCTACAAATTTTCCCTGAGTAAGGATTGCAAGATCAGCCTTAAAGTCCTTACCTCACTAAAAACATAACTCTCATTTTTATATGCTTTTTATTTTATTCGGTCAGCTTCGGTGAAGTTTGCTGCAGACATTCCTATAAATGAATTCCCAGAGAGTGTCTGTTTGTATTGTATTTATGATTGTATTTTCCTCTATTGGATTACAAAATATAAAGAGTAAATTATCTGCATCAGGAATATAGAGAATAAACAATTCACTGCATTTTATATTAATATACAATACAGGCAGATGATGCCATAGATATGAATTCTGACAGGCTGCAAGATAATCATGTAAGCCATATATATAAACTGGATTTTATGCTCCACACCTGCAACCATTGCTCACCTAAGACAATGAGCCTACCCATGTGAGAAATAGCTACTCAAACTGATGGCTTGGAGGATCAAGTCTAAATTATGTACATTAAACAGGGCTTTTAAAAAGAGTTAAGGAACACTACTAAGATTAGTTACACCTGAAATTTGATCCTTCTCTTAATAAATCTCTTTGCAGAGGCTATGCAGTTCTTTAGATTTATATGGGTTGGTTTTTTTCCAGACATGTTTCAGAGTTATAAAAAAAAGATAACAAATGGCAACCTTACAATACCAAACTAGTATACATGTGTAACAGGGCTAAAAGATTTTGTAAACACATTTTACCTTCATTATTTCCAATAATTTATTGTTGATATCAGTGTGGGAATTTTGCCAAATACCTTGGCAGTATCCTTTAAAATATTTTAGTCTAAAATAGTTTTAAAGACCAATTGAAACGTCAAAAAACGATTAAACTGTTTCACTCTTTAGCCGTAAAGCCTCCTTCATAGCACAATTTACTGTCAAGTTTTACTGCCATTTTTTACCTGGGGTGACTTATAAACTGATTGTATTTTTTTAGATTGGATTATGAACTTGTTTCTTTTTATATCCCAATGGGTATCAGTGGGTCAAAGCATAATTAGATTAGAACTGGATATACTTTTCTCTGGAGCAGCTGCAATAATGTGCTACATAGGACAAATGCATTAGTCATATTTACAATTTGATGATTAATTGCATTTTGAGAGTTCATCAGAAATGGAGTAATCCAAGCAGGAACATGGATGAAGCCTGTTTTTATCACTGAGTTTTATCACTGAGTTTCAGACAACAGCAGACTAGTGCACTTGCCTTCAGTGGAGGTTAGTATGATCATTTTGATAGAATATTGTCAAAATCGCTCGGATGATGATTTTTTCCTCATGATCAAAACATGGGGATGTGCTGGTTTGGCCAAAATAGCAACTTCCAACAAAAACCACTTGCCTGCTAGCATAGTGCACCAAGGTAGTTATTGATCATGAATGGATTGGGTTGGCACGAACCTTTTTCAGATATGCAAGAGATTAAAGGAGGGTAGCATCCCCATACTCACTCCTGTATTCTTGCTTGCCAGCCTGTGAATCTGGCCATGGCCTGGAAGGAGGAATAGCTGCAGCTATTCAACTGATACTTCCCCCTGTAAGCAAGTGGGAGGAGAGGAGGCCCTGGGGTGGGAGGAGTTTGGGCTCTTCACCCATTGCTACAAGAGTAGTTGGCAAGGCACACATTGGGGTAAGCTGCTGTATGGAATGGGGTGAAGTAACTTGTTTCCAGACCAGGAGAGCATGGTTCTCTGAGTTATTTGGTCTGCTCCTGGTTCAGTATAGCTACCTACTCAGGGCAGACTGTAATATTACAATCTAGCCCAGTGCCAGGGGCACATATGCAAAATATATCATTTATTTGTACAATGTATACTTGAACATTTACAGATCGATTCCAATCTCAGTTACACTGCTGTAAGCCAGGAGTAAACGTGATCAGTCTGGCGTGTAGGACCTGAACCAGAGAGATGCTAACACTCCCAATACCCATTGATGTGCTGGCATTCAGCATAACTTGGAGCCATGCCCAAAGGGGTCTTGCTAGGTGCTGAATGAATGGAAGGCACTCAGCAGTTTGCATAGGGACCTAATTAAAGCCCATTGAGGTTAATGGAAAGACTCCCATTGACTTCAGTGAGCTTTGGATCGGAGTCTAGGATTGATTTTTACCGAGGAAAACCAGCACGATTACTCAGCATTTCTACAAAATGTTACAAGTACAATTCCAGGTTAAAGCACTGATTTATGCTTGGAAACCTGCTCATTCTGCCATGTATTGGTTTGCTCTGATTTCAGTCATTTGGAATAAATTATGTCAATCTTATCTTTATAAACACCTGAATCTGTATCTGATGCTGCTGCTGCGCTGCTGCCTAAACTACAAGAGAGCAAACAAAGAAGCCAATACCATGTTGCACAATGCAAACTACAGAAACATACTGTCACCCGCTTTCACAATAACTTTGCATCATGCAAGTTTTGTTTATAAGCAACTATTTTAAGAAGTCCTTGAATTTCATTGGCATTTCGTTTGCCAGCTTCTCCTGCTGCAGGGTTTCATACAGTTAGCCTAGCAGGAAAGACTCAGACTTTAAGGCCAGAAGGACCATCATAATCTTTGCAAGCCACAGACCCTCATTCACCCAGCCCATAACCACTGTCTGAGTTACTGCAGTCCTTTTGTTCTTGACAAATCTATGCTGGCTATTCCTTATAACACTATTATTCTCTAGGTGCTTACAGACTGATTGTTTTTAATAATTGAGAGGAGGGCTGCTGAGTAGTTTAATTAACCACTACTGCAGTGAGGCATTCTGAGAAACCACTGAAGCATTTAAGTGCAGCAACAGCCATTTTATCAGCTACTGCAAAAAAACTGCATCCCTTGCACATAATCCAGAGGGTTTGGGGCTTTATTTGTTTGTCTTCTCATCCTGGTGCTCTTAGTATTAATTTAATTAATATTTTCTACCAGTTTCGAATTATGAATCTGAATGCAAAGTGAACGTGAGTTTCATGATTTGATCATTGTATCTACTGCAATTTTTTATTTTTTACCTGATTTTTTCCCATTGTTTTACAACTTCATATGCCAAAGTATGTTCTTTTCCTTAGACACCCTACATTGTTTCTAAATGCATAGTCCTCTTGGAGTTAGAGGGTACAATCCCAATTTACTAAATCAATGGGAGCCTCTAATTGGGCCAGGATTTCACCAAGAATATTTCTGATTTTTCTAAACAAGGGCGGAGAGAGAGAGAGAGAGAGAACTGCAGTATTTACACAAAAACAACTAGGAGTCCTTGTGGCACCTTAGAGAGTATTTACAGAGATATCCTAGTTCATATTGTTAGAAAAGATTTGCATCACCGACACATTATTATTCCTCCTTTTCTCCAATCTCTGCTGATTTACTTAGGTGGTCAGTTCTTCAGGGCAGGCACTATCTCTTTGTTCTGTGTTGATCCATGACTGGGGCCTGGAGGCACAACCACGCACAAATAATTAATAATAATTTGGTAAGTCTTTCCATGAATAAGAGACATAGCGTGGAAAATTATTTATAAAATACTGTCTACCTTAAATGTGCAACAAAGAGATTAATTAAAGAAACAACTATTTGTTTTCCCATCTCTGTTACTCAAACAAATGAAGAAGATCTATATCGTATGTGATTGTCTTTGTCTTATGTATAGGGCCCTACCAAATTTATGGCCATCAAAAATGCATCACGGACCATGAAATCTGGTCTCCCCCCATGAAATCTGGTCCTTTGTATGTTTTTACCCTATACTATACAGATTTCACGGGGGAGACCAGCATTTCTCAAACTGGGGGTCTTGACCCAAAAGGGAGTTGCAGGGGGTGGCAAGGTTATTTTAGGGCAGTCAAAGAATTGCCACCTTTACTTCTGCGCTGCCTTCAGAGCAGGGGCGGGTCTATATATTTTGCCGCCCCAAGCACGGCAGTCAGGAGGCTTTCGGCGGCATGCCTGCGGGAGGTCCGCTGGTAACACGGATTCGGCGGCATGCCTGAGGGAGGTCCGCCAGTCCTGCGCCTTCGGCGTACCCGCCGCCGAATTGCCACCAAAGCCGCGGGACTGGCGGCCCTCCCGCAGGCATGCCGCTGAAGGCAGCCTGACTGCCGCCCCCATGGTGACTGGCAGGCCACCCCCTGCAGCTTGCCGTCCCAGGCACGCACTTGGTGTGCTGGTGCCTGGAGCCACCCCTGGGTGCCACCTTCAGAGCTGGGCGCCTGGCCAAAAGTTGCCACTCTCCAGCTGCCCAGCTCTGAAGCAAGGCCAGCTCCAGGCACCAGCCAACCAAGCACGTGCTTGGGGTGGCACCTTGTGAGGGGCGGCCAATCTTGAGGTGGCGGGGGGGCGCTTGGAGTTGTTTGTTTGTTTGTTTGTTTTGTTTCGGCGGGGCGGCGCTCGGGGTATTATTATTTTTTTTTTTTTGGTTCGCCCAGGCGGCGCTCGAGGTTTTTTTGTTTTGTTTTTGTTTCGGCGGTGCGGTGCTCGGGGGGGGGGGGTTTTGGCAGGGCGGCGCAGCGCTCAGGGGGGTTGTTTTGGCGGGGCAGGGTGGCGCAGCGCTCGGGGTGTTTCGGCAGGGCGGCACGGTGCTTGGGGGCGTTGTTTCAGCAGCGCGGCACTCGGGGGGTGTTTCAGCAGGGCGGC
>NC_048299.1:264859094-265150954 GCF_013100865.1 Trachemys scripta elegans | reverse complement strand
TCACCTCAGCCCTGCCCCCACCCTGCTGACCCTCTCTACTTCCCGTACCCGCTTCTCTCACTGACCTCCCGTGACCCCATTTCCCTCACCTCAGCCCCGCCCCCACCAACCCACTGCTCCCCAAATCCACCTGTCATAGAGGTCACCTCAGCCCCACCGACCCCCTCCACTACTCATACCTGTCACCTCTCTGACCTGCCCTCAGCTCACCCCCACCCCATTGACCCCCTCTGCTCCCCATACCTGCTTCCCTCAGTGACCTCCCCTGACCCCACTCCTTTGGCTCACCTCAGCCCTGCTCCTACCACCACTGACCCCCTCTACTTCCCGCAACCGCCTCCCTCACTGATCCCACTCCTTCACCTTAGTGCTGTCCATACCTGTCACCTCTCTGATCTTCCCCAACCCTGCTCCCTCACTTCAGTCCCGCCCATCCCCCACTGACCTTCTCTGACCTTGACCCCGCTCCCTCACCTCAGCCCCACTGACCCCCTCTGCTCCCCATACCTACTTCTCTCACTGAGCTCCCCAACCCTGCTCCCTCATCTCAGTCCCCCCCACCAACCCCCTCTGCTCCCTATACCCACCTCCCTCACTGTCCTCCCCTGACCTCAGCTTCACCCCCTTTTCCCCATTGCCCCCCTTCTGTTCTCCATACCTGCCTCACTGACTCCTTACCTCAGCTGCATCATCACCCTCACTTGGCCTCAGCCCTGTCCCCTGATTTCCATTTACGTCCTGCTCCGTGAGCCCAAGCTGGCTCTCCCCTTAAACCTCGCTTCTTTCTCTTCCTTCCTATCATTCTCACACCCTCAACCATACCTTCATCACTTTCTCACTCTACTGGCTTCCAGGCTCATCACTGTCTTCATCATCATATACAGTCTGCCTGGACACTCTCTCCTCCACTGCCTGCTTTATTTCCATGTATGCCTTGCAGGCACTTAATAATGACACTTAGAGGAGGCAGCAGGGGTGTGTAATTGTTCATCCCTCTTATTTTTTTTTAAAATCAGTATTTTGACTATGCAAGAAACTGCAGTAGTCACATGTTGATCTATGATTACTTTGCCTCTGGAATGCAGTGGTTCTCCGCATTCCCCCTCCCCCCAAGTCTCCGTGGGTACTGGGCACCCCTCCCCTGAGAGGGGTGTGTGCATGGGACATGAATCTATGAAGAGGGGCTCAGCAAAAAATAATTTGGAAACCTCTGCACTAGTTTGTATAAATTGTCATGTATAAAAAGGTACCCCGGATCTATCCATTCCCAAAGGATTTAATCTTCTTTCCCTTCCAAATATCAGACATTGGCCAATTTCCCCACTCATGTAAGTGGACACATTTCCATTGATGTTAATGGAGTTGTCTACTTGTGCCAGTAGTTAGTGACCTAACCTCATTTTCTATTTAATTTAAATGGCCTTCTCTTGAACCTGTTTGCATTTGGGGCACTGTAGTCACATCACAGAATCCAAGATACATAGATCATTTCAGGATTTGTAGTAATGGAAGAATAGTATGAACGTTTGCTGTTGACCTCTAAGGCTAAGCTTGTTGAAGGGACATCTAGTTTCTCTAAAAAGCTAAGACTAAAATATGCAATGGTTTATCTAGAATACATAACTCATTGTGAATTTATGGTAGTATTGGTAATATCTTGAAGTTTAGACAGCATAATAAAATGTTATCTGTAGTAGTAGGTGATTGACTCACAGGGCTATAATTCCATCTAGGGTTCAGGTGAATTCCTAAACCATGAAAGGAAAGTAATAATTAAAAAAAAATTTAATAAATGGAACTGATGATAAAATCCAGTTCACAGGACATTAATTTTCTCTTACTTGATTTAAGAATATGTGGAAGAAATGTAATTCAGAGCCTCTGTTTGTTACTTTGCAGTTGAATCACTGCTCATGAAAATACTAAGTGACTTTTTTAACAGCTAAAATATTTTTATGTAGACTGCTGCTGTGAAGATTCTTGGTATTTTTCTCCCTTTGCATTTTCTATGCAACTTCATCAGCATCCTAGACCTTGATGGCAGTAATAGTTTGACAGATGTCAGTTTTTTTTTTTTTTTGCTGTAATGATGAAGTCTCATTGTTCATTTAAAACTTGTACACCATTTTTAATGCCTCTGATGGAATGTGCTATGTAAGTGCAAAGTATTGTTGTTCTCAGTTGTGCATTGATCCTCCCCCTATTACACAGGAAAATAATTTTGTAACTTCAGTCATGGTATATTCTCACCTAGATTACATTTTACTCCATACTCTCTCCTATTATGAATTGAACATGCTGTCTCTTTACACAAAACTGGAAAATTGTTGAATTGTTTATGGTCTTAGTACTTCAGAGCACTTTACAAACACTAATGAAGTAAGACTTGCAACATACCAGTGAGTTAGGACAGCGTTGTCCCCATTTTATGAATTGGGGTGGGTAGGGAACTGGGGAAGAAAGATTAAATGGTTATCTAAGGTCACATAGTAAATTATTGGCAGGGCTAGAACTTGAATCCAAATATCCTCCTGGTTGTGTGCTCTGCCTGGTAAATTGCTCTTTACCAAAGTGCACAGATTTAAGAGGTTTTTCAGGGTTCCACTTTCTTTAGTATCTTTACGAGGAATGATTCCAGAGCGCTTTGCAGACACTGTTGCTTCACCACTAAAATGCATCCACTTTTGGGATGGCATACAGGTACTATTCCATACCAATAACAAGTGTTTAATAGGAAAGTGAAAAACTTTTTACCTAAGTCAAACTATAAGATGTGGGTGTAAGTAAGCAGAAAGCTGTTAGTAAGGTATTCTTCTTATCATTAAATGCATTTGTGTTAAAAAATGCTCAGAAGCTCTAATTTGATCAAGAACCCATTGTGCTAGGTGCTGTGCACTTGTATAGTAAGAAATGGTCTCTGCCCCGAAAGCTTTCCTCCTCTAAAAATTGCTGTGTTGTCTTTAACTATAGTGGACCATTGTGTGACTATGCCATCCAAATAAATCATGGTAAAGCAAGTTAAAAATATTGTAGGGAAAATATGGACATAGTTTTGATACAACAGCAAATACCCTGAACAAAGTTCGTAGACCTCACTCACAGGGCAGATACTGGGTTTTGGTATTGTCAAGACACAGAGAGGCAGGGAATATTCCTATTGAGCACTAATGAATTATTGAGCAATACAGTGATAGAAATTGACTCTGCCATTTAGAAGATAGTGTTTAGAGGGACACTAGTGGTGGTTTCTAGTTACTTGGAGGATAATAAACCTGAATTATTTTAATTATTTATTCGCGGTCTTTATCTAGCAGAATACTTCTCTTGGGCAAATGAAGTATTCTCCATCACAGCTGAAAATCTTGCTATGATCTTCATCTACACCTTCAGTGCTTTTTGCTTGCACTACTGTTGCTTCGGGCTCACCAAAGGTTTCCACTCTCCAGCATATGCAGAAATTTACTCTTCACTTTCTCATGAATTCAAAGTAGCATGACCAAATGAATCCTAGCATTAGCTTCATGAGATTCAATTTAATTTCAGGGCCTGTTTTAAACTTACCGTATTATACTCTCTCACACTCAAGAACTGAGACTGGTAGCCAAATACAAGTTTTTGGCAGTATTTCGTTTTCGTGTCCATAGTGTGTGTGTGGAATGTTTGTGTGTGTGTGTGTGTTTCGTATTTTAAGACCTTACATAAAAAAGAAACTGCCTGATGACACTTTCACTGTTGAGCATTCTGAAATATGAGCATTTATTATCACCCCCTCCTGATTCATGTGACAGTGAAACCACTTTTATTGAATTGCAATTACTTTTAATGAAAACGTCACCCTAATATTTTGTTGTGTGCGTTGTAGCTAACTGTACTAGCAGTGTATACAAAACATATGGAACATCACCTCCCTCCCCGAACTGAGACATGAGGTATATTCTTCTTGTACTCTGAGTATGCTCACTCAACAAGTTCTTACGTATTCACTCATGACAAATAATTTTCAAATACTGGACAATGAAAGACATTAACAGATTATAAACCAAACATACACCGAATGCAATACAAGAGCTACACCAAGAGGTCGAGGATTGCTGCAGATGCAATGGACAGAGAAGCCATTAGTAAGACACTAGAGCTGTGTGTGGATCCTTTGGATCCCCCTAAGTGCTCGGAGGCAAGAGTAAACGTTGTTTTTAGAGTGGCACCACCATCAGTTGGTGTAGGTGAAGCACAGTTGACACATAACAAATGCAAGAATTTGAACATAGCTAGCCCACCTGGTTCTGTAACACAATACCAAGGATGATAGAGACACCATGGTTGGTCCAACACAGGTATTTGACACCAACCTTATCTATTCAAGACTGATAGGCCTACAAGCAAATTCACAAAAGGGTCACGTCAAGAATATCTTGTCACATGAGCTGGCTTCTTGTACCAATGTCCCTGTTCATTGACTGTGGTTACAGGATTGCTAAGGCCAAGTCTAAACTAAAGAAGTAGCTGCAGATGGAGGTGTCAACTAGACACACTTCACAAGACGTTATTTGCACAGTCATTGAAGTTCCATAATTCTTTGGGTATTATACTGGCCAGCAAGTGATATCATCAAGGACTTTGACAAGGTTCAGAGTCTACACTGAACACAAGTTAGCAGCAGGTGATATAGACTTTGTCTTCTACAGGTACAATGGTGTCAGCACAAAGACTGTTGCAAGATCTAGCATAGCTACAGAAGCAAGCAGAATGCATTAGTTGAGTACAAGTACACAGTTGCCTCTGCAGAATGCTGCACTTGCTCCTCCAGACACGTTGAAGTTAATCAAGTGCTCCTGTGAGAGCAGTGCACCTTGTAAATCTATGGGAAGTGGCTGTAACAATGCCATACTGCCATGTGCTATGTTCTGTGCATGCCAAGGAAGTATGGTATATTGCAATAACCTGGCAAAATCAGTTCTAGCATTTGCAGATGAAAATGGGGATGCACGTAGTGACCTGTATTACACATAATAGGATACTAAACTATAGTTTGAATGAGGGAGAATACTAGAAGTCATTTATAATTATTCCAAAATGAAGTATTTAGTTAAAATTATCATAATTATAATTGTTTGAAAAAATGTATTTAGTTTGAATATTTTTCACATTAAAGGAAACTCTTCTGCTTTGATTTTGTATGCCCCTAGATAATGCAAATTCTTACTGATTGTTTGGCGGGGGGAGAATGTGGCAAGTGTGGGATGTAATCATATTTCAGAATGCTCAGGCAGATTCTTAAAATGTATGGTCTTGAGATCTAGAATCCACAGAAAACTTGTACAGACCCCAAAGCAAGGTTGAGTGGCTGCCGGATTTATTTCTGGAGCTCCTGCCATCTGGAGCAGCCACCTGCATATCTATCTGTCTCAACTCAATCTAATTTCAAGTCTCATTTGAATAACATAAAGATACAAAATAAAGTTGCATAAGGAAGAGTATCGTGCCTATGTTATAGATTGCAACCCAAGTAGTTTAGAGACTTAAGTATTACTTAGTCCTTTTATGCTCTATTACAGGGTTCGGAAACCTTTCAGAAGTGGTGTGCCGAGTCTTCATTTATTCACTTTAATTTAAGGTTTTGCATGCCGGTAATCCATTTTAACGTTTTTTAGAAGGTCTCTCCTATAAGTCTCTATATAAAATAACTAAACTACTGTTGTATGTAAAGTAAACAAGGTTTCCAAAATGTTTAAGAAGCTTCATTTAAAATTACATTAAAATGCTGATCTTAAGCCGCCGACCTGCTCAGCCCGCTGCCAGCCTGGGGTTCCATTCACCTAGGGCGTCTGTGGGCTGAGCGGGGCCTATGGCCGGAACCCTGGCTGTCAAGGGGCTGGCAGCCAGAACCCCAGGTTGGCAGCGGGCTGAGCGGGGCTGGCGGTTGGGACCCCAGCCTGCAAGGGGCCGGCAGCCAGATCCCCCAGACCGGCAGCGGGCTGAGCGGGGCCAGGAGCCGGGACCCCAGACCAGCAGCGGGCCGAGTGGCTCAGCCCACTGCCGGTCTGGGGCTCTGGCTGTCGGCCCCTTGCCAGATGGGATCCCAGCCACTGGCCCCGCTCAGCTTGCTGCCAACCTGGTGCTCGGGGAGGGATGTGGGGGGTGCAGGAGTCAGGGCAGGGGATGTGGGGAGTGCAGGAGTCAGGGCAGGGGCTGTGGGGGGGTCTGGGTATGTGTGGAGGGTGAAGGAGTCAGGGCAGAGGGTTGGGGGCATGTGAGGGGGTGCAGGAGTCGGCATGGGGTGTGGGGGGGATGCAGGGAGCTGGGGTGCAGGAGTCAGGGCATGGGGTGTGAGGGGGATGCAGGGGGGTGCGGGGGTCAGGGCAGAGGGCTGGGGGTGGGTGGGCTGGGATCAGGGGGGTACTCCCTGCCCCCTGAGCGGCTCATGGCAGGGGGCTGGAGGGATATGCCCCGCTCCTACCCTCCTTCCCCCTGCCTCTTCTCCTCCTCCTTACCGGTCTGAGCAGCGAGGGCGCTGGGGCTGCTCTTCTCCCCTCCCTTGCAAGGGCCAGCGGCGGCAGGGAGGGAGAGGAGACGGGGTTCCATGCAGCACGCTAGGGAAAGAGGCGGGGGAGGGGGAAGCTTGGCTGCTTGCGGAGCCTGCCTTACAGCACCGGACGGCAGGACCAAGCTTGCTTCTGCCCCCGTCCCCGCCAGAGAGAGCGGTAGGCGGGGGGCGGAGAAGAGTGGGCTGGCTCGGGCAGGATTTTTAATGGCACATTGCTGCCTGCTGGGGTCCGGCTCGGCCCGCTGCCGGGGTTCGGCAGCGGGCTGAGCCAGACCCCGGCGGGCAGCAGCGTGCCATTAAAAATCGGCTCGCGTGCCGTCTTTGGCACATGTGCCATAGATTGCCGACCCCTGCTCTATTACTTATCTCTATCAACTTGAATATAGTCAATTTTAAAATTGCTCAACTAATGTTTATAGGTATTACACCTTCCCTTTTGAGAGACAATTTTTATGGGTTGTCACATTTTCCTGTATTTAATAATCTATTTCTTTCACCTATTACGTGAAAGACCCACGTTGACTCCTTGTCCAATTTGCTTGGGGTCGAAGGTGCCCACAATTCTTTGCCAGTCCTTCCAGTCCATGGCACAGGTTCCTAGGTCTTTTTTTTTTTTTTTTTCTCCCCTACAAACTTCTCTTGACGGTCTTTCCATTGTATCTTTGGTCTTTCATGTCCCTTTTTGCTGTCCTGTCCTCCTTCCCTGTCTAATCACATGTTCAGACCACCTCAGCATGTGCTCTCCAACCTTATCACCAAGAGTCCCAAGTTCCTCTTAATTTCTTCCATGTGCACTGTCTACCGTCTGTTTGCCTGCCATTCTTCTCAGGATATTATTTTCTACTCCCTGTATCTTCTTTTCTTCCATCTTTGTAAGTCCCACCGTTTCCAAACCATAGAGCTGGCAGGGACAAACACATGCAGTATACACTTTTCCTTTCCGTTTATTACTTAATTGCTGGTCCTACAGTACTCCTACCACCTCTTTCACTGTTGCCTTGAGTTCTTCTTTTCAGTTATCCAGATCTTTCTCCCAGGATACTTAAGTACACTTTTCAAGAACACAAATTCTCTTGATTGAGCTTCTCTCCTGAAACTTCAAACAGCTCTTCTTCCATCTTGCCTACTTGAATAACTTCAGTGTGAAACACTCATACAAAGAAAAAATGCCCACATAGAAGAAACAATGACACTGGTTACATAAGGCAGGACAAAAGCATAAACAGAAGTGTTTTTCTCTAATTTTTCACTTACAGTAATTTTAGGAGTCGCTTGAACTAAAATATTTTCAGGCACAAGTGTAAGTTGATAATGTCCCTGTAAGTAGTAGAGGAAAGTGAGAAAAGTTGTAACCAAGTAATCATGGCCTTTACCTTGGTTTGGTCATAGTTTCCTCTATATACTATTGCAAGTGTTGATGGAGATTTAATATTTTTAAATGAGGGTTTTCCTGATCCTGTTTAAAGTGTTTGGTACGTTGGATCAGGTTAACTGTGGGAATAGTAAAAACATAACTTTACTTACCAGACTTTTTGTTACCTTGCTTAGCTTATCTTCTTTTAAGGTGCCTTGTGTCCTTTTTAGCCTCACGAAAATGTAACTTCTCCAAACTGAACACATCAGTGTGATTGATATGCTTAGTTTTGTCTTTTTTTGTCATGCCTATGTTTACTATGAACTTACATAGTTAACAAATGGTGACTGACCTGCCGCACTTTTCATAGTACCATACAAAATCTTCGCTGGTGGATAGTGTCTTACTTCTGTTTGCTGCCGAAAGTAAGATAAATGCACCTTAGCTAATTCAGATCTACCTCCACAAAAATAATGTACTATGAAAAAACATTCCTTTCCCTCAGCCTCTACACCCCCTCCGCCCCCAAAATCCGGAGGTCTGGTTTTGATGGTAGATGGTATCTTTAATTAGAAAGCTAAATTCCATCAACAACCACTACCGTACTGCATTACTGTCCATCAGGCAAAATTATAGTATTGGCATAATTATTTTCTCGTATGAGAAAGTCGGTTAGATAGTTTGCTTTCCCAGAAAAATGTTTTATCCTAAATGCCTTAGCATTTCCTTAACATGGGAGATCCTGTAAATGAAGTCCATTGTCATACCTTAAGTGACTCCTAAAGTCAGCTATGAGACCCCTGCAGTTCTGTATAGAACTGTCTGCTGGTTGTCAGAGTCCTCTCTTTTTGCTGATATACTTGAGGATTGAGTTGCATGAACTGGCAACGTGAAGGATTTTTTCTGATATGTGCTACACGGAAATAAATGAGTAATTCCCGAAAGCTACAGTAGAGCAGCAGCTGACTCAATTCAAGGGCTTGGGATTTTTTGTGTGAAGTAGGTTGATCAAGCAAAGTGTCATTTTTCTTTATGTTCAAAATTACATAAGTGGATTTGCAGTCATGCCTGGCATCCTTCAGGTCTCTTGATTCTTCCTCTGCCCACATTTACAGTAGGTCCCTGTCCTTACAGAACCTTTTGGGGAAATAGGGACTGTAGTCTTTCTTACTATTGGTCAAGGGAGGCATTCCCTGTCTCTTAACCTGTGCTGAGATACAAAGCTAGTTTTATTATCTCTGGAACTATTACAGTGATTACTGCACCAAATACCATTAGTTCTAATTGTCTGTCTGCAGACCTATGCAGGTTTATAGTGGGAAGATTATTTTTGCGACTTTTAACGGCTAAAATGCATTTTTAAATGAACTTAATTTTAAGAAATTAGCTTCCATTTTCATGTTCATTAGGGGATATTTCCCACTCCCTTCACTGAATTGACTTTTCAAACCCTGGTCTAGAGTTTGGAGCTTTATTCTAGTGTCTTTATACCTCCTTCCATGTATAACAAATTGGCCTTTTTTTGTGTCTGAGGGTGCAACAGTGGGCTAAAATTCCATCTACTTTAATTTGCTGCATTTTAACGCAATGTCTCTATAAATGTAGGTAACTGAGGTTAATTGGAAGGCACCATAAGCACGTATAATACTTATCCACTTATCTTAGCCTTGTATTGCTATGTGGTATGAATAACTATGGAAATATATGCACACTTGGCCAGTGAAGGATTACCAAAATCAGAGTCCAAAATAAAATTAAATTTAATCTGTCACTTTACTGTATTCATTCAAAATATAGCAAGCCTTGGAAATGCTATGGCAGCGTGTATGGCATTATAAAATGTGCATTAAACTTGAATGGCACTTTAGAACCTTATGAGATGTATTCTCCACCTGGAAGAAATAAAATGTTATAGTTAAAGGTTTACCTTAAATACATCATCTGTTAGTAATTGTTGCCTATCATTATGACTTAAGTTACACAGTATGTAGCTGAATAGTAATTTAGAGTTTGGCATAAACGTTTTTTTTAAAGAAAAACATTCCTGTTTCAAATTTTCATAGTAAACCAAGGTTGCTGTGTATTTGACAAAAGCATTTCCCCTGTTTAAACATACAATATGTCTGAATCTTTACTTACTTTGCCAAAATCAATATGGAGAGCCTGTTGTATGACATTTCAGTGTGATATTACCTTTTAAAAATGCTTAATTGTCAATATTTTTACATCACTGTTGAATAAATGGTTGAATGAATTGCTTAGTGTTCTGTTAGCGGTAGTGCAATAAAGTAATGTGGACCAGTAGAAGTCTCCTGGCTGAGTGTCAATGAAAGTTTTTGCAGTATCTTTTACAGTCAAGAAAATAAATGATGGTTTTATTGGGAGCTTTATTTTTTTTTTAAGGTTTTCATTTTTTTTTAACAATAATGAAATTAGTCTTAAGCAATTAAGTTGTCAGTTGTTTAATCATAGTGGCTTTTTGATAAATGTGGATCATAAAAGTATACTGTTTGAGGATTTATTATAGGAAGGCCTGGTAGTGCCATCAGTTATTAATGTTGTCTAACAGTTCCCATAACAAGACCTTGTTTTCAATTGCTTAAAACTTTTCCAAACTCTGTTTTGAGCTGAAATTTTCCATGCCTGGTGTCTGTGTCAGGCTGAATTTTCAGGAAAAATTCATCAAAAACACTTCAGCTGTTCCTGAGAGTGAGACTAGGGTAAAATATATGTCTAGCCCATGGTTTAAAATAAATAAATAAATAAATTCTGGTGACCTTTTCTTTGAAATGCTCTAGTGTTCCCATGTTTTGCATCTGGGACTTGAAATCTACACAGCTTTGTCCACAGAAATGACTTTTGTTGACAAAACAGTGGAAGTGTATGCACTGAAATGCTCCGCCCGCCGATGTAACTGCCCTGATATGACAACATAATAAAACTACTTCAACAAGAGGCGTAGGGCTTATATCAGTGTAGTTAGGATGACCCAATGTCTTTTTAGAAACTGTATTCCTTATATTGGCTGTTGGCTATGGTTCTTGTTAATTTCACAGAGAAGCCATGAAATTGACAAAGCCGGGCAGCTAGAGCCCAGCTGCCCCATTCCCCTGGTGAGCTAGGAGACTGGACTCTGCTCCTGGCTGGAAGTCAGGGCAAGAAGCCTGGGGCGTGAGGGTGATTCATAGATTCTAAGACTGGAAGGGACCTCGAGAGGTCGAGTCCAGTCCCCTGCCCGCATGGCAGGACCAAATACGGTCTAGACCATCCCTGATAGACATTTATCTAACCTACTCTTAAATATCTCCAGAGATGGAGATTCCACAACCTCCCTAGGCAATTTATTCCAGTGTTTAACCACCCTGACAGTTAGGAACTTTTTCCTAATGTCCAACCTAGACTTCCCTTGCTGCAGTTTAAGCCCACTGCTTCTTGTTCTATCATTAGAGGCTAAGGTGAACAAGTTTTCTCCCTCCTCTTTATGACACCCTTTTAGATACCTGAAAACTGCTATCATGTCCCCTCTCGGTCTTCTCTTTTCCAAACTAAACAAACCCAATTCTTTCAGCCTTCCTTCACAGGTCATGTTCTCAAGACCTTTAATCATTCTTGTTGCTCTTCTCTGGACCCTTTCCAATTTCTCCACATCTTTCTTGAAATGCGGTGCCCAGAACTGGACACAATACTCCAGCTGAGGCCTAACCAGAGCAGAGTAGAGCAGAAGAATGACTTCTCGTGTCTTGCTCACAACACACTTGTTAATACATCCCAGAATCATGTTTGCTTTTTTTGCAACAGCATCACACTGTTGACTCATATTTAGCTTGTGGTTCACTATAACCCCTAGATCCCTTTCTGCCGTACTCCTTCCTAGACAGTCTCTTCCCATTCTGTATGTGTGAAACTGATTTTTTCTTCAAAGTGGAGCACTCTGCATTTGTCTTTGTTAAACGCCATCCTGTTTAACTCAGACCATTTCTCCAATTTGTGATCACCTGCTACTGCTATCAGTTATTCTATTAGTTCAGGTGGCAGAGGTCTGTGTGATGAATCCAAAGGTTCCAACCCTGCTGATGAACCATATGGGTATCAGTAGGATGTGATGTGATGGAATTTCTATTTTGTTCCCCTCCACCCCCCGGTATTTTTAAACTAGGAAATTGCAATCTTAATATTATTTCAACATGGCTTTTTTTGTATGTAAATCAAGCTCAGTGAGCCTCTGCTTGGTTTTCTCCTACATCCTTCATTTCTGGGTCCTCTCTCTTTGTGTGTGAATAACTCTAGTGTCTTCTGTTGCTGTCCTATTGTTCCTTGCTCAGAAGCATTTGTGTGAAATTGACATGATTATTAACAATTTCACTTCTGGTCACAGGATTCTAAACCACACATGAAACTGACCTGGATCTTGTTACATTCTACTGCACTTGGCAGAGCTATGAGCAGTGACAGGGAAGACTTATGTTCAGTTCATTTTTGGAAGGTTATCTTGGTAACCTTATAGGCTAAAAAAAAATTGGTTGCATAAAAGATTAAACGCTGCAGAAACTGGCTTACACCCTCACAGTTTCCAGTGAAAGCTTCCTACACACTGCTAGTGAATGGTTTTAAAAGCGTAACACTATCCTATTGGAGAAATAGGGGGCTAATAGTAATTGTAGTTTTGCTATGAAAAATTTACCTCTATGCTGGGTCTCTTAACATAGCTGGTTACTGATATCTGACACTGGATTTGTGGCAGACGAAGGTGTTTTTTCAAAATTAAGAAACTTCATGTAAAAGCAGTATGGTTAGAAAAATATAAATAATTCAATGTGAGAGCCACAAGTTCTAGTTTCTGGTCTTACCATTCTAGGCTTTTTATGAGTTATGTGCTCTGTCAGTTCTTCCTATCTTTATCTCAATGGGTGGATTTATGTGTTTTTTAAATCTCTTTAGTGCAAGTGAGGGATTGTAATGACATGTTTATAGAGGAACATAAAAAGCAACATGTTGAAACATAGATAGTTCTGGGTGAGTCAGGCATGAAATGAGTATGGTAGCGTTAAGAATGAACAATGTCATGATTTTAAAAAGCAAATCTAAACAAACTAATCTTGTTTCCACATAGTCGTAGGGGAATGAAAGTATGAAATAAAGCTGCAGGGTATGGCATTCTTCTTGTCAATCTAATAACATAAAGTTGCTCTTCTGTGTATAGAACTCCCATAAGAAAGAATGTACCTGTGTCAATTGAGGACAAAAAGAACTAAATAAAATAATTACTACGTCTCAGACAATAATTGGAGCTCTTATGTAAAGCATGTGGCTAAAATGTTAAATTTCCTGGATGTTAATTACTCTACAAATTTGTATGACTTAATAGTACTCCAGAAAAAGGGGGTTGCTGAAAATGTAAGAGATTTTGCTTTTGGACTCTAGTCATGTAGTTGTGATAATTTTGTGAGGGCAATAGTCATTTCACTCTGGAAAGGGCATGTGTGCATTCATTGTAAAATACCCTTTACATTGCTGAAACTATGACACTTACACTAAGTTTGCATTTGGTTCATTTTTATCACCTTAAATTTCATGTTTGCTGCCTTTGCAGTATTGACAAAATGGTTTGCATACTGTTTTTCCATTTTGTCCTGTTTATGTATGTGTAAATTCTCAAAAAGGGGAACTAAAAAAGCATCCTGTGTAACTTAAAACAATTCAAGCTTTTTCAAGATTGTTGAAAAGATAGTTTTAACTTACTCAGAACATGTCAAGTGTTCAGTATTAAAATGCTTTAATTTGCAAAAGCACTTTTATTAATGTGATCAAAAGCTTCCTTCAATTGGGAAACACTAGCTTTAATGATCAGAGCAACAGTTTGTTTCCTGATTCCAAAATCAAGCTTTCCTAAAAATAAAGCATTTACTTTAGTCCTGTTAGATAGCTTAGTGACTGAATATAGCTCATTTTGCAGTTTTAATAATGTCACTTTTATCAATGAACACACAACTATGGCTTAGCAATTCAATGTATTGTAGCACTATTGTAAGACAACGATGGCCTTAAATACCACCATCAAAAACTGAATTAAATTATCCTTGACACTGTTATTGACAGAACACTATATAGAGGAAAGGTGGTTAGATTTTTCTCTTCACTGCATGTAGCAGAGGTAAGCAATTATATTAACTGAATGTTGTGCTTATTGTTTAATTCCTTTCTATTAAACATAGCTGACTTTGCAACTTTCTTGCTCCTCATGGTGTTTCACACATTTCTTAACCTTTTCAGGCTTATTCAATTTTCTAAAGTGTTAGAAATGTTTTTATTTTCAGTTAAGAGCTTTCTTCTTTAGCTGAGAAATCTGCTTTCCCTCCCTTTCTCCAGTAATTCATAAGCACCGATTATCTTCTTTCCTTGCACTCTCCTTGACTCCAGAGGGGCATCTAGTGAAAGTGGCTTTATTTAAAAGTCATCTAGTCATTCCCTATAATGTTTTTCCTCCTTAAAATTTTGGCTAATTCCCACTTCACTAATTACCAATGTTATCCGCACAAAATTCTCTTACACACACTCTAGTCTAGGGCACCCACGTTTACCCTTCTGTGGGCTCAAGGTATAAGGCACCAAACTTTACCCTAAATTTGTTACCCGCACACTCTAGGATACTCTATCTCTACCTAGTTCCTAGGCTCAAGGTGCACATTCTAGGACACCCCAGATCTACCTGCTTCCTAGAGCTTAAGGTGTAACCTGGTTGATTTAGGCACCCCCTCTTTTCCGAGTTCCTAGAGCTCAGGGCTTAATCTTTTGCTGGTTTACGGGGTCTTTTACCAGTGAAAGAGCCTTACACAGTAATATCCTTAACCTCTATTTATTAACAATCACCAAAATAGGATGCACAGACTAAGCATACAATACTCACCACTCCCAATAAGGCAGGTGAACTTTTTCTTGATGGCCAGTCAGGATTAGGTCATCGGGGGACTCCAGCTTCTGCATGGTGTGATTTGCAGGGTGCCGAGATCTGACAGCTCTGATCTTGGGGCTGTGTCCTTAAGTTGGTTCCAAAGAACTTCCTTTTGGACCCCAGTTTAGAGAGTGAAACTTGAGTTTTGCTTAGCTATATCTTAACCAATCATTTTACTAAACTATTTTCTAACCAATCCTAACACATTATAAAATAGTTATTTATCCAGTCATACTCAACCACCATAGTTGATTTACACCTAGCAAAATTAGTTATGCGACAGAAACAATCAAAGCACCAGACAGAGACCATACAGATAAACCAGGGATAGGCAACCTCTGGCACGCGTGCCAAAGGCGGCATGCGAGCTGATTTTCAGTGGCACTCACACTGCCTGAGTCCTGGTCACCGGTCTGGGGGTCTCTGCATTTTAATTTAATTTTAAATGAAGCTTCTTAAACATTTTAAAAACCTTATTTACTTTACGTACAACAATAGTTTAGTTATATATTAGATTTATAGAAAGAGACCTTCTAAGAACGTTAAAATGTATTACTGGCACGCAAAACCTTAAATTAGAGTGAATAAATGAAGACTGGGCACACCACTTCTGAAAGGTTGCCGACCCCTGAGATAAACAATAGAGAAGTAGGGACCATAAAGGCAAAACAATAGAAGAATAGATTTTACTGTCACAACTGTTAGCATTCTGTCTGGCAAGAAATCACTTATCAAACAAAGTTTTCTTTAACCGTCTAAAGTTGTTTCTTTATGTGGCGATGGTGGGTACTGTTAGGCAGGATCGCCTTCTTAATAGCCCAATATTACATTGTTTTAATGTAATTTAGATGGAATGTGAGGATGTGACTTTTTGCTTCGTGGCTCATGACTGCTGCCCTCCTAATATGACTGAAGAAAAAAGCCTCAGACCTTACAATATGGCTACAGGAAAAGGCCTCATCCTTACACCAAGACTATGATCTCTCTATCAGTATATGGGTTTTCATTTCAGAAGTCCGTCAACATGAAGCCATATTCCACCAATGACAATATAATCTACCTTCACTATCGATCTACCATCACAGACCCGGTAACCACACCAAACACAGCAAGAAATCTGTTATCTACAGACAGGCCCACAGATACCACAGAATATGCTCAGAGGAGAAAGTCCAGGATACATGCCTTAACGTACTTAAAACCACCTTCACCAAAAAGGAAGCTCCACCAGAGATGTAGATTGCATCGTGGAATGAGCCACCCAAATACCCCAAGAGAACTTGCTTCAGTATAGGGGGGAAAAACCTTCTGACCACACAACCCCTCGTTGTCACCACCACCTCACAATGGAATCATACAGGGTATCATTAAACAGCTACAACTCATTCTCAAAGAAATCTTTCCTAAACCCCTTCTTCAAACAACCCCCCAGTGTTGCCATGCTCATCAGCCAAAGCAAGTTCCCTGTAGTCCAGGACCCATTAACTCAATGAAGCATCAGACCTTTCCATAACAAAGAATGCAAAACCTTCAGACATATCTCCACTGCTACAATGATCAATACCCCCCACAATGCATCTTTCAAGATCAGTGGGTCCTACACGTTCCTTGTGCAACATGTGGTGTACAACTATGTTGGTAAAACCAGGTATTCACAACACTCTTGGATGAACTGCCACAGAAAAATGATAAAAGACAAAAACACCATATCATCCGTGGGTGAACACTTTTCACAAAACGATTACTCCATGTCTGACCTCTCAGTCCTTGTCCTTAAAGGAAACCTGTTCAACACCTTCAAAAGATGAGCCTGGGAGCTTAAATTCGCAACTTTGCTAAACACTAAAACTCATGAATTCAGTAAAGACGTTAGGATTTACGTATGCAGTAGTGTTATAGCTGTCTTGGTCCCAAGATATTAGAGACAACGTGATGATATCTTGTATTGGTCCAACTTCTGTGGGTGGGAGAGACAAGCTTTCGAGTTACACAAAGCTCTTCTTTAGAGCTGGGAAATATATGGTCATAGCTAAATAAAGATTGAACAGGGCATAAGTAGTTAGCACATATTCTAAGGGACCATTCAAGGTAAAGTGGTCCACCTTGTCTTTCATGGGATTTATGTTTTATTACAACAATCTGTGACCCACTAACCTCCCTTTTTTTGTCCTAGGTCTGCAGTGGTATTAAGGGGCCACTTTACCTTGAATGGTCCCTTAGAATATGTGTTAACTGTTTATGCTAAACAATCTTTTCTACCTTGTATTTAGCTGTGACACTTTGGGTATGTGTACATTGCAATTACCCATGTCTGGCCTGTGCCAGCTGACTCGGGCTGTGAGGCTGTTTAATTGCAGTGTAGACTTCTGGGCTTGGGAAGGAGCCTGGGCTTTAGGACCCTGCAAGGTGGGAGGGTTCCAGAGTTCAGGCTGCAACCCAAGCCTGGAAGTCTACACTGCAATTAAACAGCCTGAGTTGTGTGAGCCTGACTCAGCCGGCACAGGCCAGCTGTGGGTTTTTGTTTGCAGTGTAGACATATCTTCTGAGTTCCGTTCCCAGACCGGAAGATTCGCTCTGTGTAGCTCAAAAGCTTCTCTTTTTCACTAACAGAAGTTGGTCCAATAAAAGAGATTACTTCAACCATTTTGTCTCTTTAATATATTAGAAAACACTTGGAAAGTAGCGCTTATGTTCCAATTTTATCTTGGGTCAGAGAATTCTTATCTGGCCTGTTGCTCTTTGTATTTCTGATATTGCATTTGACTTGTATTTAGGACAGTTTTTTGTTTTTTAACTGACGAGACAGGAAACTGCCTTTTTGCACATCTTTCTCTTCCTCTTCCGTTGTCACTGACCTCCTTTTTTTTTCTGTCTCCACCTTCTCAAACATAGTGTTTATCACTAGTAGTAGTTCTAACCTTGAATATTAACAGATTTGGATAATGGATGGTGGTAATGCTTCTCTTGTTTAATGACATTAGTGCTTCTAGCGATCCCTTCACTGTCAGGGCAGACCTGCCCATGGTAGAATCCATCTGACATATACTCCTTGCTGCACAAGATTTCATTCCCTTTTCTTCTTTCCAAACCAGTAGAAGGTTGCTTCTGTGACAGCAGGCTCTATTTTTCCATGGCGGGGCTGGAATCTCATGGTTACTAAGAACTCCAATCAACCAGAGGTCACTGAGCAAAAAAGTTATCGGCAAACTGTTCAATTCTAAATTGTTAACTTATTTAGTTAAATGAGGACATTTACAGTGTACCACTTTAGCAAATAGCCTTTGCTGAAAGATGCAACTATGGCTCATCGAAAGAATGCTATAATTTATCTGACAATTTCAAAATAATATAACTTTTCAATTTTTAGATCTTAGTGATGCAAGTGTATCCTGTAGTGTATTAAACAATATCCTACATAATTTACAGATTGTTCTGACAACCAAAAAGAGCTTTTTTCATGCAGGGATCAAGTCTCACCAGCCCTACAGCAGCACAGGGAGCCCTCTTCAGCTCTGCTGCTACAGGGTACCGCAGCAACCTTCCCTGCAGCTGGGGATTCCTCCTCTTCCTCCTCCTTGCAATCCTGGCCAGAGGTATTTGCTCTATTATCTGAACCTCTGCATTCTCCACATCCCTTCTTTGTCCCCCAGCATCAGGTACATGCTGCAGAGGGCATGTGTCTCATTCTGTGGGACAAGGAAGGGATTCGAGTAATGCAGAGGTTCAAATAATAGGGTTTTTGGAATATACTGTATGTGCCTTCTAAGGGGAAAAATTGTATGCAGCTTTTGTCAGTCTAAAATCATCCTTTGATTCTCTTGATAGGGACCGTATGTGGGGCAAATTGGAGATGGCAGGAATAGATCCCTGGTTATTTTGTATGTGAAGAGCTTTTCACAGAGACACAGTGCCCAAGATTAGGATAGTCTTGAATGGGGAACTGACTGATTCTATCCCAATGACAAAGGGGGTTGAATAGAGCTGTCTCTTTTTTTTTTTTTTTTCCTTTTTAACTTTTGTATTATGTTTTAGCATTAAAAGGGGATCAGTATTTTCCCATAAAATCAAGAATCACCCTGTGTCTGTCTGGTTATATGCGGGTGATATGGTTCTGCTGTCACAAACACCTTTTGAGATCGAAGCATTTATTAAACACATTTGGTATATACTGTCAACTGGAGGGTCTTTCAATAAATTATTCCACAGCTAAAGTAATTGTTTTTAGTCTGAGACAGAGGTTGCATAAATGGAGGATTAATGGACAATATAGCGAACAAGTTAGCTCTTTCTCCTACCTGGGGAAAATGGTTTGTGGGGTAAGCATATTCAGGTAACACAAGAGAGGGCTTCACAGTCATTGCAAACAATGTTATGTTTTACTGGATTCATGGGGACAACTTAATTGCACTAGCCCTTAGAGTGTTTGAGGCTAAGGTATGGATTCAAGTTTGTATGGAGCAGAAATACAGGGATGGAATGATACCATGGGACTGGAAGTGATTCAAAACAGATCTCTTAAGAAGATCCTTGGTCTCCCAAATAATGTTTCAGACGCTCTTCTTAGATCTGAGACAGGTAGGAATTCTGTCCTGTCCAAAATGCAACACTGATATTAATTTTTGGCTTTGTAGTCATAGCATATACCCACAGTGTTTGGCAAGGCTATGCTTAGACAAACAGCTTAGCAGGACTTGGTCACATGCATTTCCTTTGTCAGAGTATAGTAAAAATTGTGTGTGTACTCTAGGCCTTTCAGAATTGGAAATTATTAGATTTGAACTTTAAAAATGTGAAATCCCTAATGAAGTCAAGAATAGAAGATACACCTCTACCCCGATATAACGCGACCCGATATAACATGATTTCGGATATAACACGGTAAAGCAGCGCTCCGGAGGGGCGGGGCTGCGCACTCCTGTGGATCAAAGCAAGTTCGATATAATGCGGTTTCTCCTATAATGCGGTAAGATTTTTTTGGCTCCCGAGGACAGCGTTGTATCTGGGTAGAGGTGTAGTAATAAGCAACTGGGATATGGCAATTGTGTCTAGTTCAAATGTCACCTTGGTTCCACCTGTTAAAAAGACTGACGGGTATGCCAGATAGTTAGTTAGTTTGTATAATAACATGCTTAGTAGGACCTTTACAGCTCTCCATTTTCAATCCATGGAGACAACTTACTTACAAGGCTGATATACTAGCGTAATGAAATGCAACCGCCTCTATCCATGTGGTTTAGGGCAGGTGGAAGAGCTATTCCATTCGTTATTACATTGTAATTTGTATTGTCATTTGAGGTCAAAATGGCTTTCTGTGGGTTTTGTCCTGGATACTTTATTATCTGAGAGGTCGTAGAAAAAGGTATTTGTTAGGAACCGAAACTGTATCTGTGATTCGAGTAGATACCCTATTTTAGGGTTACTATCCGTCCGTATTTCCCCGGACATCTCCGGCTTTTGCGTCTCTAAATAGCCGTCTGGGAGGAATTGGTAACAAGGTTAAAATGTCCCGGGTTTTTTTCTCCCTCGCCTCCCTCCCTCCCTTCCATGCAGAGTGCAGCTGCTGATTGAGCGGCTGGGCTAATTGAGCTGCTCCCATTGGCCTCCAGGAGCCAGAGCCCTCCCCTGCTCCCCCCTCCCTCTTCTGCAGCCCTGTGTAACACACAAACCGACCCACCCGGCAGCGTGTTTTACAAACATGTGGAGCCAGAATGGTAAGGGGAGTCCGGGGGGGATGACAGTCAGGGAGCGGGAGAGTGTTGGATGGGTCCCCGGCCTCCACCTGCCACCTCCCCTCCGCGCGGGCCCCCCCCACCTGTCTCTCCCTTGCCTGCTTGTATTGCCAGAGCCAACTGTTGTCTGCTGCCCCCGGGTCCTAGCGTCCCCCATCCACTAATGGGAAGACAGGCTGCTCTTACCCTGCCCTTCCACCCTAGCCCTGATCTCCAACGCCCCAAACCCCTCAGCCCCCGCCCTCATCCCCCGCATCCTAATCCTCTGCCCCAGCCCTGAGCCGCCTCCTGCATCATGAACCCCTCATCCTCAGCTCCACAGCTCTCACCCCTTTATCCCCTCCTATCCCCAAACTTCCTCCTAAACCCCTCCCCCTTCCCACACACCCCTTCCTGCCCTCAAACTCCTTCCCTTTGCACTGCCTCCCACCCCCAAACTCCATCCCAGAGCCTGCACCCCTCATCCCCTCCTGCACACCCACCCCCTGCCCCAGCCCGGAGCTGGCATCCAGCACCCAAACTCTATCCCAGAGCCTGCACCCTGCACCGCTCCTGTACCCTAATCCCCAGCCCAGGACCTGCACCCCAGACCTCCTCCCCCCCACCCAACCCCCCTCCCAGAGGCTTAGGCAGGTGGGGGCGGGTTCTGGGCACCACCAAAATTTCTACAACCCTGCCACCTATGCGAGTGGATAAGGGTCGGGGCAGTCAGGGGACAGGTAGGGTCTAGGGGTGGGGGGTTCTCAGCAGGGGGCAGTCAGGGGACAAGAAGCAGGGGGGGGGGTGGGGTTCTGAGGGGGGCAGTCGGGGGGGGGGGGGGTGGGGGGGGGGGGGGGGGGGGCAGGGCGGGGGCGGGGCCTCCCCCCCCCCCCCGTGTCCTCTTTTTTTGATTGTGGAAATATGGTACCCCTACCCTATTTACATGGTCAGTGTCACATTCTGGGGTGCAGTCCAGACCAGTGAGGGTTGTGTCACTGCCTGCCCTGGAACTCTGGGTGCCTGAAATTGCACTGCTGCTGGATCTCCCTTGTCTGGATGCTCTCAGCCAGCATACGAGCATATATTGAGTTGTGTCTTTGATAAGCAGCCATGGACCAGCAACTCTGATTCCAGCATCCTGCTTGTTATGCCCCAGCCACACTCTGGTATCCACCATCTTTTTGGTTACTCCTGGCAAGTTGACCCCAGCATCTTCCTACTCCTGAATTTTCCTACTCTGCCCTTTCCTGGATCATTCAGTGAAATAATAAGATTCATATGCTCCTCTAAAGACACCGAATGCACAATTTATCATTTTATCCAGAGTTAACAATCACTTCAATTCAAGCCCAGCTTAAATTAAAAGTACAACAAGTTTATTATCAAAAGGAGATAGGATTTTAAGTGATGCCAAGTAAAAGAAATAAAGGTACAGATGGTTACAAGAAAATAAAAGTGAAAAACACTCATTTAAAAGTCTAAAACTTAATCTAGCAAGGTACAGCCTCCGTTTTGTGCAGCATGACTGACACTCAGTCAGAACCTTTCACAGAAGTACAGAGTGCTGGTTCCCCTTGTCTTTCTAGGTGAAAGATAACTTGAGGTTTTTTTGCCCCTCACTTTTCCCTCCAGTGAACCTTTGGAATGGATCTTTCTGAAGGTTACACCACAAAATAAAGTTCATTTGAGTTGTGAGGAAGGAAACATGGAGTCTGCTGGGGAAAGAAGTTCCATGCTGGTTTCTTCTAGTGCTGGTGTTTGCAAAATTGCAAATCAATCTATTCCTGCCCTCTTCGGTGCAAATGAATGGCTACTTGATGTGTAATTACTAATTGACTCTGTCACCTGGCTGGAGGCATTGGCTTGTCCTTTGTCTAGGAGAAATCTTTTTACTCACTCACCAGACTTATCTGGTTAACAAAACATATTTTAGTTCCATGTTTCCTTCATATTTGTATAGTCCCTTGGGCGTTTACCGTACAGAAACCATCCAAGAATACTAATGATCATTGTGGTGTTAGTTTTCTAATGATACCTTACATGAGGAGGTTAGTTAAACATTGAGGAGGTTAGATAAACAGAAATTAAATGGTATAGTGCCAAAAGTGGAATCTCTGCAAGCTCCGTGGAAACTTTTTAAAGATACCATAATAGAGACTCAACTTAAACGTAAACCCCAAATTAAAAAACATAGTAAGAGAACCAAAACAGAGCCACCGTAGTTAAACAACAAAATAAAAGAAGCAGTGAGAGGCAAAAAGGCATCCTTTAAAAAGTGTAAGTTAAATCCTAGTGAGGAAAATAGAAAGGAACATTAACACTGGCATATGAAGTGTAAAAATACAATTAGGGAAGGCCAAAAAAGAATTTGAGGAACAGTTAGCCAAATACTCAAAAAGTAATAGCAATTTTTTTTTTTTTAAAGTACATCAGAAGCAGGAAGCCTGCTAAACAACCAGTGGGGCCACTGGACGATCGAGGTGCTTAAGGTTCACTCGAGGACGATAAGGCCATTGTGGAGAAACTAAATTAATTCTTTGCATCGGTCTTCACAGCTGAGGATGTGAGGGTGATTCCGAAACCTGAGCCATTCTTTTTAGGTGACAATTCTGAGGAACTGTCCCAGATTGAGGTATCATTAGAGGTGGTTTTGAAACAAACTGATAAATTTAACAGCAATAAGTCACCAGGACCAGAGGGTATTCACCCAAGAGTTCTGAAGGAACTTGTATGTGAAATTGCAGAACTACTAACTGTAGCCTGTAACCTTTCATTTAAATCGGCTTCTGTACCAAATGACTGGAGAATAGCTAATGTGATGCCAATTTTTTAAAAGGGCTCCAGAGGAGACCCCAGCAATTAGAGACTGGTAAGCCTGACTTCAGTACTGGGCAAACTGGTTGAAACTATAATAAAGAACAATATTGTCAGACATATAGATGAACATAATTTGTTGATGAAGAGTCAACATGGTTTTAGTAAAGGGAAATCATGCCTCACCAATCTACTAGAATTCTTTGAGGGGGTCAACAGGCATGTAGCCCATGGTGATTCAGTGGATATAGTGTACTTAGATTTTCAGAAAGATGTTGACAAGGTCGCTCACCGAAGGTTCTTACGCAAAGTAAGCTGTCACGGGATAAGAGGGAAGGTGCTCTCATGGATTGGTAGCTGGTTAAAAGGTAGGAAACAAAGGGTAGTATGAATGGAGAGAGGTAAATAGTGGTGTCCCCCAGGGGTCTGTTCTGGGACCAGTCCTATTCAACATATTCATAAATGATCTGGAAAAAGGGGTAAACAGTGAGGTGGCAAAATTTGCAGATGATACAAAATTACTTAAGATAGTTAAGACCCAGGCACACTGAAGAGTTACAAAAGTATCTCTCAAAACTGTGTGACTGGACAACAAAATGGCAGATGAAATTTAATGTTGATAAATGCAAAGAAATGCACATTGGAAAGCATAATCCCAACTATACATATAAAATGATGGGGTCTAAATTAGCTGTTATCACTCAAGAAAGAGATCTTGGAGTCATTGTGGATAGTTCTCTGAAAACATCCACTCAATGTTGAGTGGCAGTCAAAAAAGCGAACAAAATGCTGGGAATAATTAAGGAAGGGATAGATAATAGGACAGAAAATATTGTGTTGCCTCTATATAAATCCATGGTATGCCCACATCTTCAATACTGTGTGCAGATGTGGTCACCCGATCTCAAAAAAGATATATTGGAATTGGAAAAGATTCAGAAAAGGGCAACAAAAATGATTAGGGTTATGGAACGGCTTCTGTATGAGAAGCAATAAATAAGACTGGGACTTTTCAGCTTGGAAAAGAGACGGCCAAGGGGAGATATGATTGAGGTCTAGAAAATCATGACTGGTGTAGAGAAAGTAGATAAGGAAGTGTTATTTACTCCTTCTCATAACACAAGAACTAGGGGTCACCAAATGAAATTAATAGGCAGCAGGTTTAAAAAAAATAAAAGGAAGTATTTCTTCACACAATGCACAGTCAACCTGTGAGACTCCTTGCCAGAGGATGTTGTGAAGGCCAAGACCATAACAGGGTTCAAAAAAGAACTAGATAATTTCATGGAGGCTAGGTCCATCAAATGGCTATTATCCCGGATGGTCAGGAATGGTGTCCCTAGTCTCTGTTTGCCAGAAGCTGGGAATGAGCGACGGGATGGATCACTCGAGGATTACTTGTTCTGTTCATTCCCTCTGGGGCACATGGCACTGGCCACTGTTGGAAGACAGGGTACTGGGCTAGATGGATTGGTCTGACCCAGTAGGGCCATTCTTATTTTCTTATGACACACATCAGTTTGACATTTATGAATTAGGGCACACTGAACTGGTCAGGCCAGCTGAAACTCACTATCACATACTAATAAGCCCCTTGTCCTCTTGCATTAGGATACTGTTAGTCACAGCCAGCTGCTAAAAGGCAAGTGGCAAGATGCTTATACACAGAATAATGGTTTGTCTTTTTTAATCTGAATGTATTTTAATATTTTATAATTGTTTTAAAGATTTATTATTATGTTTTGTTTTCTGTGCATTGGCCCAAGGCTAAGTTGCTGTTAATTTAAAAAAAACAAACAAATCATGTTTGTCAATGGGAATAGTTTTGAAAATCCATCCTGTCTTTTGCTCTTTAATTGTCCTAAACTTTTTAAATTTGAGGAGAACTTGCTCTTGGTTTCTTGGGCTTTGGTTCTTTTAGTCCCCTGTCTACCTCTAAGATGTGGTAAGACAACCTGCTGCAGATTTTAAAACACCGTGTAGGCAAATCCTCCATGTCCTCACATTCTAGACCAGCACCTCAGCAGTTAATTCTCTCGCCACTCTTACACTCTTTTGGAATAAAGATAATCCTGCTCCTTGTATTTACTGAATCTGTACCTTGCAAAACAGAAGACATTTAATCACTCAATAGAATGAGAAGTTTATTGGTACACCTGTACCTCAATATAACACTGTCCTCAGGAGCCAAAAAATCTTACCGCGTTGTAGGTGAAACCGCGTTATATTGAACTGCTTTGATCCACTGGTGTGCGCAGCCCCGCCCCCCTGGAGCACTGCTTTACCTCGTTATATCCGAATTTGTGTTATATCGGGTTGTTTTATATCGAGGTAGCGGTGTATAATAGTAATAAAAATAACTTGTATAAATGCCCAGTGTTATGTTCAATCAGATTCTGAATGGTTTCGGCTAACTCGTGTAAATTGTGTTTGCTAGTACATATCTTGTGTGCTGTTCAGTGTTTGTGCAGGAAACCAGGGGAGCCATCAAGTATTAGGTTAGCTGCTGGAGTCAAGAGCAGAGGACTGTAGGTGTCTTTGAACTGTACAGTGCACTTCAGGGTGTCTTTCTGCACTGGTCCAGAGGATTTAGAATAACGTAATCTACATGCCCAAACACAATTAGGCAGTCCGGTTGATGCAGCAGATCAGCATTTGGAATCTTATTGTTCTTGTGAGCAGCTATGTAGCATGGATAGGAGTCATATGTGAATCATGTCATGTGTGGAGTCAGCAATGTCACTACATGGTTTAAAAAAAATCTGTAATGTAGATGAGTGTAAATCTGTTTATGGTGTCAAAACTGCCTTGTTCCATTTACAGCACCACTAGAACACAGGTCAGCTGTCTTTCTGGGGAGGGGACTAATCCATGTTTTAACTATGTGCCTAATGATTCTTCCAGTGCCTACAATTCTGTTGATTTGGACTTGTCAGAGTCCCTCAGATCTTCACCATAGTGATGGTAATTCTGGCGGAGTTGATGCAAAGTGAGACTCTGTTAATCTAGCTTCACTGTCTGCCATTGAAATTCCAAAGCGATTGGAAAAACCTTTTACAAATATGTGTAAGCTTTAATATTTTAGAAAGAGTGTCTAGAAACAAGAGATCTGTTTTGTTGAGTTCAGCTCATATAGTACTGTTGTGATCTCTGTGAAGGACAGTAATTATTTTGCGTAGCCCATAAAAAAGAATTCTTTGATCGTTGTAATGAAGCTTCCTGCCATATAGATTTTTATTTTTTTAAAGCAACGTCTACACTACAAACTTTGGTCGATGCAAGTTATGTCTGTGTACAGCTGCCAGAGTTCATATATCACTTGTATGCTGGCATAATTGACTGCTGGCATTGGTGTTGCATGTACTTGCCAGGAGTGCTTATGTTGATGCAAACTACAGTGCACCAGTGGGTAGGTATCCCAGTGTGCCATGTGCCATTGTCGGCACAATTCCTTTTTGCAAATTTTTGTAATGTGTTGAGATATAAATGATTCACCTAGGGATCTCTGGGAGCTAGGGGTAAAGATCTCAGCATGCGACTTTCTCCATCCCATAAAGCCATACGTATCGTCTATTTTAGATGCCTTTTTAAAAAAATCTCTCAAACCCATGCATCACTTTTCGGTGTCTGCCTGCGGAGCTATGCACTATTCTCGTGAACATGTAAATATAGGACATGCAATTCTCCTGTATTTGCAGACCCACAAGAAGTATTGCCACAATGGGGGACATGAAGATTCCTTTGAGGACAGTTTGCTAAGGCAGTGGCTCTCAACCTTTCCAGACTACTGTACCCTTGCAGGAGTCTGATTTGTCTTGCGTACTCCCAAGTTTAATCTATATGGCAGAAAGCTCCATTTCATCTCAACTACTTGCCTACACAATCAGACGTAAAAATACAAAAGTGTCACAGCACACTATTACTGAAAAAATTGCTTACTTTCTCATTTTTACATATAATTATAAAATCAGTTGGAATATAAATATTGTACTTACTTTTCAATATATAGTATATAATACAGTATAAACAAATCATTGTATGAAATTTTAGTTTGTACTGACTTCACTAGTGCTTTTTAAGTAGCCTGTTGTAAAACTAGGCAAATATCTAGACGAGTTGATGTACCCCTTGGAAGACCTCTGTGTACCTCAGGGGCACGTGTACCCCTGGTTGAGAACACTGTGCTAAGGGATATAGCGAAAAACAATTCAAGGTTGCTAGTGGTGTTCATGGAGTAGCTGCAGACAGTGGAGTGCCACTTTTGGACCTGAGAAATGAGCACTAACTAGTGGAATCGTATCGTAATGTAGATTTGGAATGACGAGCAGTAGCTAAAGAACTTTCAGATGTAAAAGGCCATATTCCTCGTAGTGCTGTGTGATCTCTAGAACACCAGAATGTCTCATTACAGATTACTTGTTTTCCTTGTAATATAGTTTGTGTTAGCTTTCTAAAAAGGAAACAGACTTAAGGATATGACTCTTTCTTGTAGAAGGAAGGAAATGTGAAACTGAACTTCTGGCAAACTGTTGCAGAGTGCTTTCAACAATGGCACTATTACTGAATAGAACTAATATCACTGTAACTAATTTCTCCAAGTAAAAGTTAAATTATAGTTTTGTGTATGGATTTCCTTAGTTTTATGGATTTGTCATCTGTAAGGTCACTAATTGCAGCACTAGAAATCTAAACATGAACTCCTCCAATTGCAGTAGTTTAAATGGCGCGTAAGACTGCAAAATTACACAACTTCCACTTTAAAGAATGTGAGGAACAAATCCACAAATGGGCCTAATCCATGGCATATGCTTCAGTATACGACATCTTTCCCAGCAGTTGTGGTTTGAGACTGGTTAGAATAGTGAATTCTCATCAGCTTAAATTTTTGCTAACACCATCTGGAAAGGAATGTTGGGGGCATTGGGCAAGGGGGAGTGTTATTACTAAGTTCCTTAATAAAACTCAGTTTCACCTCTGTACCAATACTTGTCATTCTTCCATTTAAGTATAGGGACAAATTATTTCCTTCCATCCTCTGAAGCAGAATGAAACTGAAGTCCCCTACTTCCTGTGTGCAGATTACGAAACTTGAACTGTGAGCAACAAAATAGAGGAACTCTTCTCTCTGTTGGTAGAATGCTATTCTGCCTACAGCTAGCTGGCTAGCTAAAGAATAATGGGTACAGTGGCTAAGCAACTTTCCTAAATCCTTCCTTGTTTGTTAATCTGTTGTACAAATAGCACTAGTGTTGGATTAGCCTCCTTTCATCCCAAAAATAAATTGACCACCTTTTCAATGTGTCAGCACAAGACTTTTTCTAGACTGTGCCATCTGGCAGTATTCCAAAATACTGGATGTTGTTTCAATTAGTGGTTTACTATTTGAAGTTCTTATCTCTTTGTGTAAACTTTCTCAGTCAAAATTCTACTGTGAAAGTACTCTCTACTCAGATGTGAATGAGTCCAAGGCTGACACCATGTGCAGGATATAAGAGATTCTTATACTCCGTGTGTCTGCCAAGAATTGACTGAGCTGCTGTTGTGCTTTTGAAATACAGAAAGCTCTGCACTTTACTGCCCTGCAGGGTTTGAGTGAATTTTAACTGTTCCTCATATCATATTCAGGTATGTAAAATATCACCTTTTGAAACATATTTTTGAAATGTGTCCAATAATTTTATACTGAATTTGGCAGGCGTAAAACTCAAAATTCAGAAAGTAGATTAGATCAAGATAATACTCTCTTTGCGTACATCTTCTTTTCCTTCCTTTTTGGGGGCGGGGGGTCTTTTTTGATCAGTAGCCAATATTTAGGTGTGAAAAGAAAAAAAAAAATCTAGATGTACCAAGAATAAGGCCCTTAACTGAAATTAAAAACACATTAGAATAGTCATGCAATGACATGTTCATGTACAAATCTCACATGTTCAACAGGACTCTGTCTGAAGTGCTGCAGTTCTCACTCCATGTTGGTTTTGTTCTTATCTCTAAGTAGGACATGCACTCACTCTTGGAATCCATTCTGCTCAGTGCTACAGATCAATTTGTTCAAGTTTGGAGTGAGTTTTTAATTTTTTTTTACCTTGCTTAATATGTCAGGCAAAACAGTGTATGGAGCCAGTAGGCTCATGAGCTTGCATACTATTGACAAGATAACTGAAGCATACTAGATGTAAAGTTGAATCGTTCTCTCTTTTCATGTAGGAACACTTGGGAAGAAGTTCATTTTCCACCTAATCAGTTCAGTGGCAGTTGTTGCTATTTTGTCACTAAGGATGCCAAATGATTGATTGTCATTTTAATGTGTGCTGTTTGATTTTGAAGGATGATTTTGTATAAATGGTAGTGTGGTGCTCCATGTTGGTTTAATTGATTTCCATATCAGATCTACTAAACATGGTTTGTTTTGCTGCCAGTCCTGCAAACCCATACAGGGATCTACAAGTCAAACTGAGTGTCTCTTGCCCCACATCAGCAATAAAAATTCTGCAACCAAATCTAGCAATTCTGTTGACATGCTCATGCCCTATTATGTTTGGCTTTGTAAGGCCAACAGGGTTAAAAAAACAATAACATATTGTTTTAATGATTAGTCAGAAGATAACTCTGAATACAACTGCACTAAAAATACCAGACAAAGCTGTTAATTTAAATCCTGAATAGCTCTATTAGATGGAAGAAAAGTGAACATTTACTTCCCATTCCCTTAAATAAAACAACAAACCAATTCACAACAGTGGCGCCATGTCAGATATTTATTGGGGGCGGGGAGGAGGGAGTGGGAAATTCCAGTCCCTGCCACCATCCCTGGCAGGAACCCATTCCAGGCCCTGCTCATTTCCCTCCCGCTGCACCTCCTGCAGGGATGCTGGGTCTTCCTGGGCTCAGGGAGTCTCCCAGCTCTCTTATCCTTGTAGTGTGTGAGCAGTGCTGCCATGAGTCAAGTTGTCAGCAGACTCCCCTGCGCCCTGCTGTACAGGAACAGATTCCCCATGCGCCAGGTTGCAACACCATTTGGCCTGGTTACTCTATCTGGAGAGATGGGCTAGGTCAAATTTCAGTGGTGTTACAACCACAAAGCTGGAGCAATGCTCTGGACTGCTCCGGCAGCAGACGGATTGATTTAGTATGGGACTGTTGCTTAAAAGTGGTCAGGCTATGCCATGCCCCCCCACCCCAGGGCTCTGTGATCTATGGAACTTTGAGCAAGTGCAAAAACCTTTGGGGACGAGGGGGGGCATATGTCCTCACCAGGCCTCCTAATTGGCGCCACTGCCACATCACCAAATTTGATGTGGTGTTACTTATGATCACACTAAAGATCCAAATCAAGATTGGAACTTCAATATACTAGTCACTGGACAATGGATTGCCTGCTCACTTTCAAACAAATGATTACGTTCTAAAGATGGCAGCATTCCACTCAACTGTACGAGTACTTTTTAGTACCACCATTTTAGTTGCTGCTCTTTACATGGATGATATAAAGCCTGGCTATTGACACTGTCTGTTGCATGAAGTTTAACTTGAAATCCTGACCACTTACAGTTAGAAATACCACTTTCTGCAGCCAGAGATGGGCTACACTTGATTTGGTTGAAGTGATTCCTATTTAAGTTTTTCAAGTAGTGTGAAAACTTAAATCTTATGTTTATATAACTATCAAAATTTCAGTGTATTTATCTTGATCTTGATCTTCCTCTTTCCAAAGTTACTAGTCATATTTATGCTTCATAAAAGAGAGACCAAATACAGTTGTTTTCTCCAGCAGTAAATATTGCTTGGAATGTTTGTTTTTAGCTGTCCAAGAGGTTTAATTTTTTAAGTTTTGAGTTGGCATTTGTTGGTTCTGAGTCTGACTTTACACAAACTCCAATCTTGTAAGTTTTGCTTTCGATAAGCAGTCCTTCAGTAATGGAGGGGCAACTTGTGAAATAATATCATTGGGTTAAATTCTTTAACTTCTTAATCTTTGGTGTCAGTCCTTGCCCTTTCCATCAAATATTGCTTATGCCCTGTTGGATTATTAACAAAGTAGTGTTCAATTTGATGTTTATAGTAGGGGCCCTCAACCTTTTTCTTTTTGAGGGCCCCCCCCCCTCCCCCCCATCATGCTATAAAAACTCCCTGGCCCACCTGTGACACAACTACTATTTTTCTGCATATAAAAGCCATGGCCAGCATTAGGGGGTAGAAAGCAGGGTAGTTGCCTAGGGCCCCACATCACAGGGGGCCCCACAAAGCTAAGTTGCTCAGACTTCAGGTGGAGGGGCTACGGGTGGTGGGGCTTCATCTTTCTTCCCTGGGCCTCAGTGAGTCTAATACCTTCCTGCTTGGCAGACCCCCTGAAACTAGTTTGTGGCCCCCCTGGACCCCTGATTGAGAACTGCTGATTTCTAGAACCCATTTAATTAGTTCAATCTTATTCTGTTACTTTAAAGTAATCAAGATATAGTGTTAAAAAACAGTTTTTTTATGAAAGTAATCTTTCTTATACTCTCCCTTGAATAATGACAGGTTTCAGAGTAGCAGCCGTGTTAGTCTGTATCCGCAAAAAGAACAGGAGTACTTGTGGCACCTTAGAGACTAACAAATTTATTAGAGCATAAGCTTTCATGAACTACAGCCCACTTCGGTATGCATCTGAAGAACTGGGCTGTTCTTTCTCCCTTGAATGATAGTTTTGACTGTGCTACTTTGTCATTCTGCCCCAAGTTTGTTACTGTAATATTTAAAAGTAGCCATAGAAATTGTTGTTATCCTCATTCTATACTGTTTTGCTAACTAGTAAGAGCTTCTCAAGTTAAGCTGACTCATGCATTTTGGCTCAAGCAGTAATGTCAATTTATACATTGTTTCAGATTTGTACCAGTTTCAACATGAAATGTTTTGGGTAGGAAAGTTAGTGTAATTCTGACTTCTTTCAGGAGTTTGGCTTGTGAAAGAGACTGTTTTGCATCCTAATGATGTGGTAGGTATCAAGTACACCTCTACCCCGATATAACGCTGTTCTCGTGAGCCAAAAAATCTTACCGCATTATAGGTGAAACCGCGTTATATCGAACTTGTTTTGATCTGCCGGAGTGCGCAGCCCCGTCCCACCCCCCGAGCATTGCTTCACCGTGCTATATCAGAATTCATGTTATATCGGGTCGCATTATATCGGGGTAGAGGTGTATTTGTACTGACCCGTTGAGTTGTCTCAATGAAGCTCAAGGTGTATGCGCTGGCCTGCCTTCTTTAGTCTCTGCAGACCGTGCTCTGTTTAATGAGATAACCAATAGGAAAATGGACAGTTTGCCTCTGCAGTGGTTCCCTATTCATATGAAAATAAAGCTATTTGCTGTATCTCTTTGAGATTACAAATTATTGACACAATGTGTAGTGCATAATCTTCATTGAAACATTAAAGTGATTTGGTAGAGGGAACATTATTAATATGATAGCTTGATTTCTTTTTTTAAATTCAATCTTGGTGCATACTCAGCTCTTCCTATACATATATACAAAGACAGTACAACATGAAATAATTGCACTCTTAAACTGTACCGCAGAATATTGTGATAGCTACCATTGAGTAATTGGTATAGTTTTGTGTTCAGTGCTGTGTGGGATTGAAAAAATGTACACATTGTTCTAGCACGTTCTTTTAGCCCGTTGAGTTGTGCACTGACAAAACCTCTTTTTCTTATGTGGTTTAATCTTAATTCATTCATCATCTCTTCAGTAGATCTGACACCAAATAGATATATTCAAATGATTATTCTATAAGAAAAGAGAATATTTTCTCTCCTCCATTGTAAATTGGGCCTGCTTCTTGAACTGTAAGTTATTTTAAATGTTTTATAACAAAATGATTTTATGTTTAAATTTAGAATTAGATTTGACCGTCTTGTTTAAATAACTGAGGACTGCAAATTTAGAGATCTTGTGATAAGAACAGAAGATAAGAACAAGATAAGGATGGCCATACTGGGTCAGACCAATGGTCCATCTAGCCCAGTATCCTGTCTTCTGACACTGATCAGTGCCAGGTGCTTCAGAGGGAATGAACAGAACAGAGCAATTTTGAGCAATCCATCCTCTGTCATTATTTTTATTATTGTCCTGATTTTTCACACTTGCTATCTGATCACCCTATCTGTCATCCAGTTCCACCTTCTGGCAGTTGAAGGATTGGGAACACCTGGAGGATTGGGTTGCATCACTGACCGTATTGGCTAATAGTCATCAATGGACTATCTTTTGTGAACTTATTTAATTCTCTTTTTAATCTTATACTTTTGGCCTTCACAATATCTCCTGGCAACAGTTTGATTGGGTTGTTGTGTGAAGAAGTACTTATTTCCTTTAAATCTGTTGTCAGTTTCACTGGGTGACCCCTTGTTCTTGTGTTATGTGAAAGGGTGAATAACACTTCCCTATTCACTTTCTCCACACTATTCATGAATATGTAGGCTTCTATCATAGCCCCCCTTAGTCATGTCTTTTCTAAGATGAACAGTACCAGTCTTTTTAATTTCTCCCCATACGGAATGCGTTCCATACTCTAATCATTTTTGTTGCCCTTCGTAACCCTAATCATTTTGTTGATCATGTAACAAAAGACTACATACTAAATCATGTGCCCAGGTTGAAGAATTAAGGTTGCATGTACAGTTTTAACTCTGGCATTTTCTAACTTTTGAGTGTTTTTCAAACTTAAGACTCATAACATTTTTTGTATGTAATAAAGCAAATAAACTAAAGGATTTTTCTCTAATCTTTTACAGTTACATTCAAGTAACACAAGTGTTCATCGTATTTCATTTCTTCCATAAGTTTGCGTTAAAGGCTGGTTTGTTTGTTGGGAATTGTTCATGCAACATTCAGAGATGTTAGCATAACAGCTTTAATTTCTGAATTCCCTAGGTTTTGCAATTTGAACCTGAACCCTCAATATTATGTTAAATCATATTTATATGTTAGCTTTAAAAATAGCTTTTAGCTTGCGGTTTCATAAATATATGAGAATTTCATGAGTATTAAAAAAAAGCCAAAAAAACCAAAACCCTCCTAAAACAGGTGTTGACGGAAGCCAGACTGATGTTAGTAGAAATGTGTAAGTTTAAGGCTTGTCCCTAGATCTCACTCAGGGATTTTTTATTTTTCATGTCACCTCTCACTAATAGGTGTGTGATAAATCTGAAGCTCCATCACAGTTCCCTCTCATTGCTGGATGGGAGGAGAACTGAGGTGTTGCTTTTTCTAATCCCATATCCTCATAGTTGTTGTGATGGGCATGTGTCTCTGCTACTTCACCCCCACCTTCTTTATTTCCTCTCCAGTGAATAGCTCCAGTTCATGCTTCAGAATGAAGTTTTCATTTTGCTGGAACTTGGAGAAAGCTATGAGCAGTTGGAGATATACTCTTAATGTCCATCTACTGACATAAGAAATTGTCACTAAATCAATTTATACTCCATGTGTGGAAGGTTACCTTTGCAACTGTAAGGGCTAGAAACTTACTTTGTCTTAAAAAAAAAAAATCCATTGAAATTGATAGAATTGGGTCCACGGATCTCCAGGTGTGTGAAGATAGACTTCTGTAGAGTGGTTTTACATACTTCAATCTGGATTTAGATAAGTTTACTTTTTCAGGTGACTTTTAAAAGATGCATTCCTATGAGGAAGAACTTCAACAGAAGACAGCATTTTAAAGTAATGCTTTGTGATGGATATAAGGCCGGATCTGTAAACAGTTACGTTTAATGTGAGTGGCAATACTTGCATGAATGGGGGCCTTAGTGCCCAACTTTTTAAGTGTGTTACATTTCTAGATAGTGCTTTAGGATATCAAAACAGTGAAATTCTTTCTTCATGTTTAGGAATCTTTTCAGCTGAATGCTCACTTTTTAGTTAATCAAAGCTTATTCTTTCACAGATGGCAAGGCAGCCTTTCCATGTTAAGATGGTGTACTAACTTTCAAGGTCTGTACAGAAATGACATGTCTAGGTTTTCATCCTTATACTTCTCTGCTTGAAGGTAATGTTTGATGGATAGTTTCTCCTCAGATTACTCTTCTTTGTGGGTATCTCTGGTGTATTAAAACCAGACTAAGATTTTAAGGATTACCTTTCCCTTTTACTCAAAGATAATTGCAGGCAGACTTTTTAGCCTACTATAGTTTCCTTAATCTGGCTCAGTTTAACAAATTAATAAATATTTTGTTCTGACACTGCTTCTAGAAATATCAAAGATCCTAGCTGCCAGTGCACAAAACAAAAAGCCAAGTGTTATGGCCCCCATCCTGTAATCCCTTCTCTGCTTGAAAGACCATAAACAGCCACTTCCTCCTTCTTCAGATTTTATGGTGTTCAGGAGGGATAGCTCAGTGGCTTGAGCATTGACCTGCTAAACCCAGGGTTGTGAGTTCAATCCTTGAGGGGGCCATTTAGGGATCTGAGGCAAAAATCTGTTTGGGGATTGGCCCTGCTTTGAGCAGGGGGTTGGACTAGATGACCTCCTGAGGTCCCTTCCAACCCAGACATTCTATGAGTCTATGACTTAGATTTTTTTTATATATTTTTAAACAGACTACTAGCTACAGGTTAATGTTAAAGACTGAGAAGAGGGCTGGAAAGCTTGCCAGTGAGAACCTGGGGCTGTGTCCTGGTGAAGTCAAGCTACACAAGGTGCTGGGATTCCTTCAAGGGATCTGCTAATTTTTTTTTTTTTTCCCCCCAGCCTAGTTACTCCTCCTGTGAATAGTTCCAATGCTGCCTGCTGCTCTCTTTCCTAGCTTTCCCAAGCACTAGTGGTAATAACTGACATTCTTAATACAGTAAAAGCTGTGTTATTTAGCACTTTACCAACCGGAAAGCTCTATAAACTGGCATTTCTGATCTTCATTGAATGTCCGGTTCTGATCTTCATTGAATGTCCGGCAGGCTCCTTACCTGGCTCTGTGTGGCTCCCTGGAAGCGGCGACATGTCCCTGCTGCTCCTAGGTGGAGGAACGGCCACAAGGGGTTCGGAGTGCAGGAGGGTGTATGGGGCGTGGGCTCTGGGAAGGAGTTTTGGTGTAGGAGGGGGTGCCGGGTGTCGGATCCGGGCGATGCTCACCTTGGGCAGCTCCCCGCAAGTGTTGAAATATCCCTGCTGCTCCTAGGCAGTGGTGCGGCTAGGCGGTTCTGTGTGCTGCTCCCACCCCAACCTGAGTGCTGGCTCCGCAGCTCCCATTGGCAGGGAACCGCGGCCAATGGGAACTGCGGGGGTGGCACCTGCAGATGGAGACACAGTAGGCAGCTTTGCGTGCTGCCTCTGCCCGCAGGTGCTGCCCTTGCAGCTCCCATTGGCCAATGGGAGCTGTGAAGCCAGTGCTCAGGGTGGGGGCAGCACATAGAGCCGCCTAGCCGCACTTCCATCAAGGAGCAGCAGGGACATGTTGCCACTTGTGGGGAGCCACCCAGTTCCAGTGCCCCAATCCCCAGCCCTGAGCCCCCTGCCACACGAAAACTCATTCCCTCTTAGTTAACTGGAATTTTTTACTTATTGGCACCCCTCCCACCCCCCATTCCTCCAACATGCCAGATAACAAAGCTTTTACTGTAGTTTTTACTTTTGCCCACGGCTTTTTTAATGACAGGAGTGAAACTGACCAGGTCTTGTTACCTTAACTCTGTAGCTGGTTAGCAAAGCTATGAGCAGCAGTTTTTTAATCACTCAATCAGTTTGCCCCAGGAAACTAGCAATGTATTGATGCACATGTGGAAAGTTATCTTCTTAATCTTATATAAAAGTTAGAATCTCCCTACTTGCCAGGAACATTAGTCTTCACTACAGAACATTGAACATATACTTCTCTGAGCTACTACTGTTCAGGAATAAAGTCAAAGCCCTGTGAGACTGCGGTGGCAAGAGAATAGCTAAAATTTGCAACAAGCCATGAGGAGAAGATGATATAATTCCAAGGGTTCTGGAGGAAGTTAAGAATAAAGGGCTTCCTTTCAAATATCTGGGTATTGGCCACTGTCAGCAAGTTGGACTTGATCCTGTATGGGAATTCCTGTGTTCCCATTACAGGTTTCTGTTGTTCGGGTAAAATTGTAGTCAGTTATGTGGAAGCAGTTAAATGTTCACACATCTGCCACTATATGTAGGTCAGAAGGATAAAAAAGAAAGATGGATTAAAATTATCAAAAAGGGGTTGGAACTGAAATGAGGTAAGGTAAATTTTCCTCTCTCTCCCTGCCCCTCCCCTAGAATTCTGAAACTGGATGATAAAAATGGGTGTTGGTTAGTGGTATTTTGAACTTAGCAATCTTATTAAATGTACTCTCAGGATTTTGTTTGTGTTTAATGTCTGTCTTCTGGTGCTGAATAGTTATGCCTTTTTTTTTTTTCCATCTGACTATTGGATGGAGTGGGCGAATGAAGCCCCAACCTACCTTAGTTCTGATACCATTCTGCCAGAGAGAAATTTTCATGCAAACTTTTAAATTTGACACCATGCTCAAAATCTGAAATTAGAGACTACATTTAAAACTTCTTCCTACAGATCAGTGCTCCTTAAGCAGTAAGGTTTAACCTGAAGGTAAGTGACAAGGGCTCGCCACTAGATTGCACTCCTCTAGTTGAGAAACAAGCTGAATCCAGTAAAATTCACACAGGTGGTAGGTTTCAGTGGAAGTGAAGAATGGGAGGAAAGGAGAAGCTTACTCTCTCCTTCCCTGCTGCTTTGCCAAACTCCAATGTGTGACACTCCACCTCTTAAAGTAACTTGAAGGGTAACCTTCTTGGGAGCACAACACCACAGGCAGTGGAGGAGGGAGAAGCAGATCTTCTCCCAGCACCTCAAACAAGCTGTGCTTAGTTGCCATGACCCTGACCCACAATCTCTTCTGGCCACAGACATATGGGATTTTGAATTGTGGCAAGAAAGTGCATCTCCACTTTTTTTTTTTTAGTCCGGGTGGAAAAAGGTTCATAACTACTGCCATAGATAACATAGTTGTTCTGTAAGTAGACATAAGTTGGACTAATTATTTTAGGAAATCCATGTAAACTAGTCCCCCAGTGGTCTTTTTTTCCTTCTTCTATACACAAGTACACTTTTTTCCAGAAGGATGTTTGAGTAGTAAAGGTAGTGTCTGAAGCACTAGCACTTGTAATATTTTAGGTGGAGCAGGCTGCTTCAGCAGCTATTGCATGCATATAAAACTGCCACTTGCATATCAGATAAAGGAATTGCCCAACATTGTAACTGTATCTGCTTTTGTCATGGGGTTATTCAGAACTTGCTTCCTGTACCACATGTAGTCCAACTACCTTCCATGCATTTCTTTGCTAGTTCGAAGCAGATGTGTAAAAGGAACTAATAAGATTAGATAAATTGAGTTACTAATATGGTGTTTCCTCAGTGTGAATGCTAGTTTTCCCCGAATTGGCTTCCTGTTTTGCTGTGAGTTCTCTCCTAATAATATAATTAGGATATGATATAATCTAGGTAAAAAAATCTCTGTGCTTCTTCAAATATTGCCATTGCAGCATCACCTTAGGAACAGTGCATCATCCTTGCAAGACACAGAACTGTCAATAACAGTACAGTAACTCCTCGCTTAATGTTGTACTTATGTTCCTGGAAAATGCTACTTTAAGCGAAACGATGTTACGCGAATTCATTTTCCCCATAAGAATTAATGTAAATAGGGGCGGTTAGGTTCCAGAGAATTTTTTTTCGCCAGACAAAAGTGTGTGTGTGTGTGTGTGTGTGTACACCCTGACATTAGCACCCCTCTTCCCCACACTCCCCTGCACAGCAAGTGGGCAGGAGCAGCACACGGCTGTAGGGGGACAGCTGAATTGTGCCCGGCAATTGATAGCCTGCTGGGCGGCTGCCGCACAGGGAACTTAAGGGGGCTGGTAGTGGGGCTGCCGGTCCACCCTGCTTCCAAGCCCCCACCAGCCAGCTCCAACGGGCTGCTCTTCCTGCAAGCAGTGGACAAAGCAGGCGGCTGCCAAACAACGTTATAAGGGAGCATTGCGCAACTTTAAACCAGCATGTTCTCTAATAGATCAGCAACGTAACAACAAAACAATGTTAACCGGGATGACGGTAAGTGAGGAGTTACTGTACCACACCTAGTTAGGATCTGATGGCTACGAACTCTAGCTTATAGAAGGCCCACTTGACACATCCGCGGTTCCCTACTTTTCTGCCTGTGAGAATAGTCATGGAACTAGACTACTTTTACAGTTAGTAGTGTTTAGTTTAAAATTTAGCTACCTTTGTATTAGTTTATGCAGCAAATTAACGATGGCTTTGGGTGGTTAGTCCATAATGTAAGGGTGGGTTTAGTGTGTTTATAGTATCAAAGTGTCTGTCCAGTACAGATCAGCATGGCCAGTAGTTGGAAGCACTCCCTGAAGGATTGTTTGGTTTGTGGGCTGTTGCCATATGTGACAGAGTAGAGACTGGAGATCCTTCGAATAGATGAGGCCTTGACTCCATGCCCAGGCGTTAAGGCTACTGATGGATCTTTTACCTTAGTCCTCAGATCTGAGCCTATCGTGTCAAGTGGGAATTGCTCCCAGAGATGGGTGCTATAGTTAGGGTTCCAGCAAAGTTTTCAAACAAAAGTTTTTATTCCAATATATATATTTTTTTCTCTCCCTACCCACTCCTACCCAAAAAAAAAAAAAAAAAAAGGTTTCATCACATTTTTGATCTCTTAAGTTTGTCCAACTTTCTAAGTTTCCCATGGTGCATTAGCAAAGTATTTTCTTCTATTACTGCCTCGGATTGTTTGGTGCTCTGTCTCAGATGCTTATATTTGTATAAGAAAAAGGCAGAGGCAATTTGTTTTCAGCAGTGCAAAAACCATTTCCACCATTGAGTGCTAACTTTCAGATGGTCTGCAGGTCCAGGTCCAGAGTTTCCAACAAGCGTCTGATTGTTTTTACTACTCCTTAGCAAAGGTTTGGTTTTTTGGTTTATCTGTACCTAGGTGACTAAGAGTAGCATGGGATATGAAGGTAATTTGTGATATATTGGTCTAATAAACTGAGTTTAGAGAAATCTGAGATGGAGTCTATCTTTAAAGTTCTGTTGTTTCTCCAACGGAATTAGTACTTGTAGTCAGATCAATTGAGTGTACTAGCTACAAGCTTGAACCAGTCCTGTTTTTAGTCAGCACCATCATTATTTATTAATATGTAATATAGAGATTCCACCAAGATTGGGGTCCCATTATGCTGGATATTGTATGGACACCTAATAAGAGGCAATTCCTACCCCAAAGAGATTGTGATCTAAATAAACAAGACAAGAAAGGAAGTGGCATTGGTCCCACTAAAGATGAGGAGCTGAGACACAAAACTGAAGTGATTTGCCAGAGATCATACAGGAAGGTTGTGGTATTAGTCTCCAGAGTCCCAGTTCAGTGCTTTTACCATAAAACCATCATTTGTATTGCTAGCAATATGGCAGTAGTCAAGTCTCTCTGGTAACAGAGAGGCCTGAATGAAAACTGTTGTGTAAGGCATTGCGACTGTTGTGTAAGGCGTTGCGACTGCAGCTTTCTTTTAGAGACGCTGCAATTAATCTCTCTGTGTCTGGAAGCACTTTTTCAGTCAGCGATTCTCGGCTTTGGAACATGCTCCCTCCAGCGTTCTCCAAGATCGAGAATGACTTGGATAAACTTTTGGAAAATTTTTAGGCTTGATAAATGTTGGGGATAGGACTGTAGTTCCCTTATTGGTAGCCTGTCTTTTTTTTTTTTTTAATCTTTTGTTGATGTAAGATATCTAAGTGCTTGGTAAAAGGTACAAATACCAATTTCTAAGTGCTTTTATTTATATTACTGTATATCTAAACGCACAATGAGGTACTGGATAGATGAATCGTCACTGTGTAGGCAAATACTCATTGAAGAAGGGAGGACTTGATTTCTTTATAAAGAGGCAAGGTATAAATAATTTCAGAAAGGTATTCTATAGCAGAAGAACATTTGCATTAAATTACTGTGTAAAGTAACCCTTCTGTTCATTGTAACTGGTGACTTGTCATTCCTCCATTTGACATTTGTGTTGCTGCAATCATGTACACCACGGAAATACCTTGTGAAACAGATATAGTACAGTAGTATCTCAAGATGAAATTTGAGTTAGTTCTGTACGACTCGAAAGCTTGTTTCTCTTTCTCCACCAGCAGTTGGTCCAATAAAAGATATTACCTCGCCCACCTTGTCTATCTAATATCCTGAGACCAACTCCGCTTACAACTACAATGAATGTAAACTAACCTGATATTTGCCATGCTCTTAAGCAGACAATATTACCAGAGATGATAGAAAATTAAAATGTTCATGATTGGTGTGGGCCCGACATATGGACTCAATTCCTCTTGTTGACTTCCAAGTGCCAGACTGTCCTATGTCTTAAGCTGTAGTACATGTAAAATATAAGTTTCTTATTATTTAGTTACCTTTAATTTAAATAAAAAGTGCATCTGTTCTATTTTTGTTTTTTTTTTTTAAATGATCCTGCTTTGTCATTCTCCTCAGCTTGGCCTGTTCAGTGATGGTTGTATTAGCCACGAATTGGTAATGTTCCAGTTTACCGAGAGTCATGAGACTATACTTACATTGGTGAGGAGCTGATCCAAGGTCATGTAACTTTATCCACATCCACTGTTTTCTTCTGCCCCTTATCAATAGGCCAAGGCACCTCAAGAGTGCCCCTCATGTAGAAGAAAATCTATTAGGAGTTTTGCTTACCGTATATTTGTTTATAAATCATTCTATATTTTGCAATGCTTTTGCCATATGACATGTCTATGATAAATTGCAAAAGTTCATGAATGGCAGTGAAAAGAAAATAGTTCCCTAGTAGGCAGTGCTTGTTTTGGCTCATGCTAGCAATGATCTAGTTAAGGGCTTGTAATGTTAGATATTCAGGATTGCCCATTTCAGCTGTTGCATAGGAGATCTCAGAACAGTTAATTATCTAAGATTACCTCTCTAATCATTGGTCAGATAAAATTGATGCCAAGGATATTTTCTATTCATTTGTGGAATTCCAGTGCTCTAAATCTAGAAACAAACTCTACACTCTGATATTGAGAAGGCTGGAATAAACATGCTCTAGAAATAGAAAGTAACAAGGCATCTTCTGAACCAGCTACAACAGGGATCAGCAACCTTTGGCACACGGCCCATCAGAAATCGGCTGGCAGGCCGGGACAGTTTGTTTACCTGCAGCATCCGCAGGTTCAGTTGATCACAGCTCCCACTGGCCGCGGTTCGTCGTTCCAGGCCAGTGGTGGCTGCGGGAAGTGGTGTGGGCCGAGGGATGTGCTGGCCGCCGCATCCCGCAGCCCCCATTGGCCTAGAATGGCGAACCGCAACCAGTGGGAGCTGCGATCAGCCAAACCTGCGGATGCTGCAGGTAAACAAACCAGCCTGGCCCGCCAGCAGATATCCCTGATGGGCTGTGTGCCAAAGGTTGCCGATCTCTGAACTACAACATCCTCCCAAAAATAGAAACAAACATTGGCTTTCAACAGAAAAACCAAAACCCAAACACAGTTTCCTGACCTAAAGAACCTCTTCCTAATTGAAGAAGTTTTTTTCTTTTACTCTTTTCAGATTTGCATGTTTCCTAAAAATGCAAAATTTGGGGTCTCCCATTCAAAGGATACTTCTTGTTTTTAATTTAGTTTCTCACATTTTTCTGTGCTATAAAGAAGTTCTTGCTTGTTGTATTTGGCCTTCCTAATAGAGGGAGTATAGGTGCACAGTTTAAGGCATGTGAACTTTTGGTTTGTTCCTGGGTACTCAGGTAGTTGCTATGGACAACAGCGATTTTCTACCTGTCAGGTGTAGTTGCAAGTGCAACCTAGTCTCTCTGTTGCAGAACCTGCTATGTGTAGCTATGCCTTTGGCACCTCAAGATTAGATCATTATAATGCCCTGTAAATGGGGCTACGCACTGAGACCAAAAATGAATTAAACCTGGTGCAGAATTCAGCACATCACTTACTAAGTGGTGCACATTGGAAAACATAATCCCAACTATACATATAAAATGATGGGGTCTAAATTAGCTGTTATCACTCAAGAAAGAGATCTTGGAGTCATTGTGGATAGTTCTCTGAAAACATCCACTCAGTGTGCAGCAGCAGTCAAAAAAGCTAACAATGTTGGGAATCATTAAGAAATGGATCGATAATAAGACAGAAAATATCATGTTGTCTCTATATAAATCCATGGTACACCCACATCTTGAATACTGTGCAGATGTGGTCGCCTGATCTCAAAAAAGGTACATTGGAATTGGAAAATGTTCAGAAAAGGGCAACAAAAATAATTTGCAGGTATGGAACAGCTTCCGTATGAGGAGAGATTAATAAGACTGGGACTTTTCAGCTTGGAAACAGATGTCTAAGGGGGATATGATAGAGGTCTATAAAATCATGATTGCTGTGGAGAAAGTAAATAAGGAGATGTTATTTACTCCTTCTCATAACACAAGAACTTGGGGTCACCAAATGAAATTAATAGGCAGCAGGTTTAAAATAAATGAAGTTTTTTTTTCACACAGTGCACAGTCAACCTGTGGAACTCCTTGCCCCAGAGGATGTGGTGAAGGCCAAGACTATAACACGGTTCAAAAAAGAACTTTAGAAAATTTAATGGTTTTGCCTGAAGCTGGGAATGGGTGATAAGGAATGGATCACTTGATGATTGCCTGTTTTGTTCATTCCCTCTCGGGCACCTGGAACTGGCCACTGTTGGAAAACAGGATACTGGGCTAGATGGACCTTTGGTCTGACCCAGTATGGCTGTTCTTATGTTTTTCCTGGAGCGTTAGTTCCCTCTTAGTCACATGGTATCAATGCTCAGTACTGGGGTATGCCTCAGTTTCCGGGTTTTAAGCCTTGTGCCAGCTAAAAGAAATCTATGCCGTTGAGTGATCCTCATTCCACCTGACTGAAGGCTCAGATCTGAGGATTAAGGTAAAAGATCCATCAGTAGCCTTAAAACATGAGCATGGAGCCAAGGCCTCATCTATTAGAAGGATCTCCAGTCTCTGGTCTGTGGGCTGTTGCCATATGTGACAGAGTAAACAATCCTTCTTCTTCGAGTGCTTGCTCATATCCATTCCATTAGGTGTGCGCGCGCCGCGTGCACGATCGTCGGAAGATTTTTACCCTAGCAACACCGGCGGGTCGGCTGTGGAGCCCCCTAGAGTGGCGCCTCCATGGCGCTGAATATATACCCCAGCCGACCCGGCGCCCCCTCAGTTCCTTCTTACCGCCCCTGACGGTCGTTGGAACTGTGGAGCGCGGCATAGCTGATCTCCACTCTCCCTAGCTTCGTTCGTTATTAGCAGTTATAGTTAGTTACAGTTTAGTGTTAAATAGTTAAATAGTTAAAACAGTTCTTAGAAGTCGTTTAGTTGTTATACTAGTTTAGGGGATTAAGGGGGTCGTCTCCCCCTTTCTCCCCCGGCTGCGGGTCCGGGCTCATGCCCAAAGCTCCCGGCTTCAAGCAGTGCGCCTCCTGCGCTAAACATATGCCCACGAGCGACCCGCACGACTCCTGTCTGAAGTGCCTGGGAGAGTCCCATCAAACAGATAAGTGCAAGATCTGTAAGGCCTTCAGACCAAGGACCAAGAAGGAGCGGGACTTTCGGCTCCGGCAACTTCTGATGGAGGCGGCACTTAGTCCTGACGCTCCATCTACAAGTCAGGCCCCGGCACCTAGCGCCTCGGTGCGCAGCGCCGCGGCGGCACCGGCCACGACGACCACGCGAGTGGCGTCGGACAAGCCTCCCCGGCACCGGACCTTGTCGGCACCGCAAGCACAGCAAGTGCCTAGGCGCCGTTCATTATCCCCAGGGCATAAAAAAGCCCATAAGACGGGGGCCTCCGTGCCGAAGACGCCGGCTCCCCCAGTGCCGGGGGTAGAGCCGCGTCCGCCGGTGGAGCACCGGAAACAGGTGCCTCCAGCACCGTCGACTCCGGCGCCGAAGCCGTTGAGTCCGGTGCAGATAGCGTCTCCACCGAGACCGGCGGTTATTCAGTGCCTCCCGTCGACTCCGGAGACCTTCGAGGCGGCGAGAGACTTAATAGCTCTCACAGAGCCGGCACCGCCCCAACCACCGGCACCGAAGGCACCATTGACTCGCCCGGTCCAGTCGAGGGGGAAACCTGCCCTAATGCGCCCTCCATCGCAAGGGCTGGAACCTCGGCACCGATCCAGGTCCCGAAGCAGGTCCCCACGCCGCTCGCAGTCCCGGCACCGAATATCGCCTCGGCACCGGTCGTACTCGCGGCCAAGATCTTCTTCGCGGCACCACTCTACGTCTCGGCACCGCTATGATCGTCGGCACCGATCAACGTCGAGACGTAGTTCTCGGCACCGCTACGGTCGACGCTCGACGTCGAGGGGCCGCTCCCGGCACCGGGCATACTCCAGGTCCTCGTCGAGGTCCAGATCCGGCTCCCGGCACCGACGAGATCATCGGCACCGGTCGCGGTCCCGGCACCGATCGCCGGCACCGCACAGAGATAGATCATCTCCGGACCGGCACCGTGCGGCACCGCAGACCACGGGGATCGTTTCATCCTTCTCGGCACCGCCATGGCCGTCAAGATCGGTGTCTCGCTCCTCGGAGGACCTGTCGAGATCGGCATACCCCCCTCAAGGGCAGGCCGAGGAACGAGACTTGGGCCATTGGCAGGAGAGGGCAGAGGACCACTCTCATGGACCATCTCACTGGTCGTTTTGGACCCCGTGGGCGTACCACCAGGAGCAAGGGGCTTCAATACAATCGACCTCTCGCTCGGGTCACTCGGTCAGAAGGGCCCCAGAATCCACCATCTCTCGGCCTCCGCCTGGAGGTGTGGAGGCTTCTGTGTCCACGCCACCCGACACCATGGACCCAAGTGTAGGTGACGCTCCAACCCAAGAGCAGGGGGATCGGGACCCCCCCCTTGGATCCAGTACAACCGGAGGCATCCTCCTCCTCCTCTCCGGATGAGGCAGTGGCGGGCACTTCATGTACGGGTCCCCCTCCGATAGATCTTCGGGCTCACCAGGATCTCCTGCGTAGGATGGCCCGTAATATGGACCTGCAGGCGGAGGAGATAGTGGAGGTGCACGACCCGATCGTGAATATCCTTGGAGCGGATGCCCCATCGAGGGTGGCGTTACCCTTGATCCGCACGATCCAAACGAATGCGGATACGATATGGCAAACTCCTGCCTCCATTCCGCCCACAGCGAGAGGGGTGGAAAGGAAATACTTTGTCCCGTCCAAGGACTATGGGTACTTGTATACCCACCCCCAACCGTGTTCACTGGTGGTGGAATCAGTGAATGCACGAGAGCGCCACGGCCAGCAGGCTGCAGCGCCTAAATCAAAAGAGGCTAAGCGGCTTGATCTGTTTGGCCGTAAGGTTTACTCAGCCGGAGGGCTACAACTTAGAGCGGCAAATCAACAGGCGCTACTGAGCCGCTACAATTTCAACTCCTGGAACTCTATGGGGAAGTTTAAGGAGTTGATTCCCCAAGAGTCCAGGGAAGAGTTTGGAGCCATGGTGGAGGAGGGCAAGAAGGTGGCTCGGACCTCCTTGCAGGCCTCCTTGGACATTGCAGACTCAGCTGCGAGGACCCTGGCCTCGGGTATCGCTATGCGCAGGATCTCCTGGCTTCAGGTTTCGGGTTTGCCTCCGGAGCTGCAGCAAACCCTACAGGATCTGCCCTTTGAGGGACATGGATTGTTCTCGGACAAGACGGACTCTCGCCTGCAGAGCCTCAAGGACTCGAGAACAATCATGCGCTCCCTCGGGATGCATGTTGTGGGCCCTCAGCGCAGGCCATTTAGGCCGCAGCCTCAGCGCTTCTACCCCCCCCCGCCTCGGCAGAGACAAGACTCGGCCCGGAGGCGAGGGCGAGGTGGTAGGAGAAGGTGGACCGGCCCTCAACCCGGCCAGAACCAAGGACCGCCTAGACCACCTTCAGGCCCCAGGCAGAACTTTTGAAGGTGCGGTCGAGGACGGCGCCCCAGTCATCCCCCAGGATCCAGCCCCCTCCTTTCGGGATCGCCTCTCCCACTTCCACCGTGCTTGGTCCCTTATAACTTCGGACCGTTGGGTCCTCCGCACGGTGGAGAGGGGATACGCTATCCAGTTTTCTTCTATCCCCCCCTCCTCCCCCCCTTCCCCGTCCCTCTTCAGGGACCCTTCTCACGAGCAACTTCTTATACAGGAGGTTTCTACGCTCCTGGCCATGGGGGCCATAGAGGAGGTTCCAATAGAGTTAAGGGGCAGGGGATTTTATTCCCGTTACTTCCTGATCCCCAAGTCCAAAGGAGGTCTGCGACCCATCTTGGACTTGCGCGGACTCAACAAATTCGTAGTAAAGTTGAAGTTCCGCATGGTCTCTTTGGGGGCCATTATCCCTTCCCTCGATCCTGGAGACTGGTTCGCCGCCCTCGACATGAAAGACGCATACTTTCACGTTGCAATTTACCCGCCTCACAGACGCTTCCTGCGATTCGTGGTAAACACGGTGCACTACCAATTTGCTGTCCTTCCCTTCGGCCTATCCTCGGCCCCAAGAGTGTTCACGAAATGTATGGCTGTCGTGGCAGCGTACCTTCGTCGGCAAGGGGTACAGGTGTTCCCGTACCTAGACGACTGGCTGGTGCGCGGTCGCACCAAGGAGCAAGTTCAAGCTCACGTCCACAGAATAGTGCACGCATTCAACGAGTTGGGCATCCTACTCAACAAGGACAAATCCACTCTAGAACCTACCCAGAGAATAGAATTCATCGGCGCAGTTCTAGACTCCAGACGTGCACAAGCCATCCTGCCAGACAACCGCTTTGGCACCATCACGAACCTCATTCAAGGGCTCAAGGCCTTCCCAACTACCACGGTGAGGTCGTGCCTTACCCTGCTGGGTCACATGGCTTCCTGCACGTACGTAACCAGGCATGCCAGACTTCGGCTCCGCCCGCTTCAAACCTGGGTGTCATCAATATACCGTCCACATCGGGACAGCCTGAACATGGTGGTCACGGTCCCGAACTCGGTCCTGGCCTCCCTCACCTGGTGGCTAGATCACAATGTGGTCTGCGAGGGGATGCCATTTCACGCCCCACAACCCTCTCTGCACCTGGTCACAGACGCGTCATCTCTGGGTTGGGGCGCCCATCTCAACGAACACCATACCCAGGGCCTGTGGACTGCATCCCAGTTAGCCCTGCACATCAATGTTCGGGAACTGATGGCGGTACGCCTGGCGTGCCAGGCATTCCTCAATCTCCTACGTGGCCGCTGTGTGTTAGTTCTCATCGACAACACCACGGCCATGTTTTACATCAACAAGCAAGGAGGAGCACGTTCGTCAATTCTATGCCAAGAGGCCATTCGCCTGTGGGACTTCTGCATCGCCCACTCGATCCATCTCACGGCATCGTTCCTCCCTGGAGTCCAGAACACTCTAGCGGACCGACTCAGCAGGTCCTTCCAAACGCACGAGTGGTCTATCCGTCCGGACATCATACATTCCGTCTTCCAGAAGTGGGGGTTTCCCCAGATAGACCTGTTTGCATCCCGAGACAACAGGAAGTGCCACATGTTCTGCTCCCTACAAGGTCGAGCTCCGGGCTCCCTCTCGGATGCGTTTCTCCTTCCCTGGAAAGACCACCTGTTTTATGCCTTCCCTCCGTTTCCTCTGGTCCACAAGGTACTGCTCAAATTGCGCAGAGACCAGGCACAGGTAATTCTGGTCGCTCCAGCGTGGCCGAGACAACATTGGTACACCACACTGTTGGAACTCTCGGTTCAGACACCGATCCCGCTTCCATTATGTCCGGATCTCATATCTCAGGACCACGGTCGGCTGCGTCACCCCGACCTGCAATCACTCCACCTCACGGCGTGGCTGCTCCATGGTTCACCCAGGCAGAGCGGCAATGCTCGCACTCTGTCCAACAGATCCTGCTGAGCAGTAGGAAGCCCTCAACACGGACCACGTACCTGGCCAAGTGGAAACGGTTCTCCTGTTGGTGCGAACAACGAGCCACGTCCCCGTTGCAGGCACCCATTCCTCTCATATTGGAATATCTCCTCTCCCTAAAACAACAAGGGTTGGCGATATCTTCAATTAGAGTTCACCTGGCCGCTATATCGGCCTTTCACCCAGGGGAACTCGCGTCCTCGGTATTCTCTAACCCGATGGTTGTTAGATTCCTCAAGGGCTTAGACCGGACGTACCCACAACAGCGTCATCCCGTCCCGACGTGGGATCTCAATCTGGTTCTCTCCAAACTCACAAGTCCTCCATTCGAGCCACTGGCCACCTGTTCACTTCTGTACCTATCCTGGAAGACGTAGCCATCACCTCAGCAAGGCGCGTTTCTGAACTCAGGGCGCTTACATCTGAGCCCCCTTACACAGTTTTTCATAAGGATAAAGTGCAGCTTCGTCCACATCCTGCCTTTCTCCCTAAGGTGGTTTCTACATTTCATATCAACCAGGACATATTTCTCCCGGTCTTTTATCCCAAACCACATGCCACTCGCCAGGATCAACGTTTGCATTCCCTGGACGTACGAAGGGCCCTGGCCTTCTATATTGACCGCACAAAGCACTTTAGAAAGACGTCGCAACTCTTCGTTGCAGTGGCCGACCGAATGAAAGGCTTACCGGTCTCCTCACAACGCCTATCCTCCTGGATTACGTCTTGCATCCGGACTTGCTATGACCTGGCAGGTGTCTCAGCACCGCACCTCACCGCTCACTCCACGAGGGCCCAAGCTTCCTCGACTGCTTTCCTGGCACATGTTCCGATACAGGACATTTGTAGAGCGGCGGTTTGGTCATCAGTCCATACGTTTACAGCTCACTATGCACTAGTGCAGCAGTCCAGGGACGATGCTGCATTCGGGTCAGCGGTTTTGCACACAGCAATGTCTCACTCCGACCCCACCACCTAAGTTGGGCTTGGGAGTCACCTAATGGAATGGATATGAGCAAGCACTCGAAGAAGAAAAGACGGTTACTCACCGTTGTAACTGTTGTTCTTCGAGATGTGTTGCTCATATCCATTCCAAACCCGCCCCCCGTCCCCACTGTCGGAGTAGCCGGCAAGAAGGAACTGAGGGGGCGCCGGGTCGGCTGGGGTATATATTCAGCGCCATGGAGGCGCCACTCTAGGGGGCTCCACAGCCGACCCGCCGGTGTTGCTAGGGTAAAAATCTTCCGACGATCGTGCACGCGGCGCGCGCACACCTAATGGAATGGATATGAGCAACACATCTCGAAGAACAACAGTTACAACGGTGAGTAACCGTCTTTTCAGGGAGTGCTTCCAACTACTGACCATGCTGATCTGTACTGGACAGACACTTTGATACTACAAACACACTAAACATGAAACATGACCGATCACGAAGAATGAGAATTAGGGAGACTTACGTTACTACACTATATATAAGCTATGCAAAACTGCAGTTGTGATATCTTGCTTTGAAAAGATGAAACCGCCTGCAAACATCCACTTTTGTAATCTACATACATCTTTTTAGTGAAGCTCATTCGGAAGCAAGAATCTAGAGTACGTGACTAGCTGACTTTTGAATTGTTAAAACGGGATGAACTTGCAGTAACAAAATAATTAGCCTGAGCTTTACTACTTCAAATTAATCTAAGAAATTAAAATAAGTAAATGCAATATTGTAGGTGTAGTTTTAATTTATTAAGAAATTAGTAACTGGTTTACCAATTTAAAAAAAGTTAATTAAAACATAATTATAGTTCTGACCTTTTGTGGTCTAAGTAATTCATTCTGACTCCCACCAGGTCCATGTTAGCTGCTTCAGAAAAGTGTAAAAACACCATATATCAACTAGCTATGTGTTGCTATACAACTGGGTTTTTGGGGGAGGGTGGATGGTGATTTCTTCTGGGCATCAATTTATTATAATAAGCCTATGCCCTGGAATACAGCATTGATAATCTTTGACCTACAGTTAATATGAAGTTGCTGTTTTAATTAGTATAAATGTCTAATCTTTTTGTGACATTTACAAAACAGTTTCTTGATTTACTGAATGAATGCCATGTTAACTATATTTTTTAAAAATTCCTTCTGTTCACTTAAATATTGATTTGAAGAGATACTATCAGGTTAACAGATTTTCCTTAAATATGTTATCAAAAGTACAGTAGACTTTTTTGCAATTAACTCAGCCTGGACAATCAAAACAGTCTATTCAGTTTGACTTCTTCCTTTGTTACATTGTGTTCCTAATTGCAGGAGAATGTTTAGATTGAACACTGATTTTTTTTTTTTAATTAAGGTTTATTTTGCATGAAACCTCCAGTGTCATTTTTAAAATATCTAAATAGCAATACACTAATCTTATCAGAGCTAAGGTAAATGAAGTAATGTTAGAAAAAATTGGCAGTAGGGTAAAAATGAGTTCCTTGTTCCAATTTAAATTCAAAACAGAAGTGTTCTAGTTTCTAAAGGGATATATTCAAGCAAAACCTGAAAAATCCATTCTCCAGTAGTCAGTAAGATGCTTTTCCTGGTTAGCATAAAGGGATCTAAGCCATGTGTTTCTGCAGGAATTTAGGTTTTATTAGAAGAAAAATTCTAGCTTTTAAGGCTGTGCAAATAACCAGTCATACATGACCTAATTGCAAATTGATGCCATGTCATCTTCTGAGTCTGCAGACTGTTACAGTACCTCTGCTGCTCAGAGCTTTGTCAACATGCAACTGAGCGTTATAACAGATAATTTTCAGGGCTGCTATTCAGAACTCTTTAGACACCAAAATTCCTTAAAGTATCTTAGCTCACTCTGTTAGATCATCAGTTTCTTGGGCAGCAACAATCAATGCTTCAGACAACAAAATATTCAGAACAGCAAATTGTGTTTATTTGTCATACAGTGTGTTCGTTTTCGTTCTGTGCAGATTGTGTTTTTGCTGATGGAAGTTGTTGAGGCCACCCAAATCTAATACCTGATTTTTCTCTGTCTCTGCCTTTCTTGTACTATTGCCTGCTACATCTCAATGTGCCTCCTATATATTGGTGAAAATTGGATAACTTTGTCCAGGGGTGGCTCTGTTTTTTGCCGCCCTAAGCACGGCAGTCAGGGAGCCTTTGGCGGCGTTTCTGCGGGAGGTCCACCGTTCATGTGGATTCGGCAGCGTTTCTGCGGGTTATCTGTTGGTCCCGCGCTTTCGGCATACCCGCCGTGGGACTGGCGGACCTCCCGCAGAAACATTGCCGAAGGCTCCCTGACTGCTGCTCATGCAAAGACCGGCATGCCTCCCCACCTCCCCCCTCGGCCTTGCCGCCCCAGGCACGCACTTGCTGCGCTGGTGCCTGGAGCCGCCCCTAACTTTGTCTTGTCTGTAATTGGCTTTTCCGTAACATGCACAATAAATCCATTAATCTAGAAAATCCCTTCCCCAAACTTTTTTGATGATTAGAATTGGTAATTTTAATCTTCAGGTTGAAAAATTATTTAATGTGAAATTTGGTGCATGAGTTCCTATTTCTGAGAGAGAGAGAACCAAAATTAAAAAATAAAGCTGTTCTTTGGCTGAGAGAGCCCAGTAGTACTATGGACTAGTGCCTGTAATATACTGAGGGAATTTTGTGCACAGTATTTTAAAATTCTGCATATTTTATTTGTCAAAGCAACACAATATAATCACACCATTTTCAATTACATATCTACGTCGATATAACGCTGTCCTCGGGAGCCAAAAAATCTTACCGTGTTATAGGTGAAACCGCGTTATATCGAACTCGCCTTGATCCGCCAGAGTGCGCAGCCCCGCCCCCGGAGTGCTGCTTTACCGCGTTATATCTGAATTTGTGTTATATCGGGTCGCGTTATACTGGCGTAGCAGTGTATTTTGGTAATTTATTTCAAAATACCGGTCAGCAACTATGTCTGTAACATATAACAAAAAGGATTCAGGAAATTATTTTTGACAAATAGAATCCTTACTAATATATTAGCACATCTATATGGCTCCACATGCACCCCCACCCTTCCCCAATCCAGGTGTTGGGAAAGCAGGCTTAGCCTGACATGAATCATAGAAGATTAGCGTTGGAAGAGACTCAGGAGGTCATCTAGTCCAACCCCAGGACCAACCCCAACTAAATCATCGCAGCCAGGGGTTTGTCAAGCTGGGCCTTAAAAACTTCTAAGGATGGAAATTCCACCATCTCCTTAGGTAACCCATTTCAGTGCTTCACCACCCTTCTAATGAAATAGTTTTTCCTAATATCCAACCTAAACCTCCCCCACTGCAACTTGAGACCATTACTCCTTATTCTGTCATCTGCCACCACTGGGAACAGCCTAGCTCCATCCTCTTTGGAGCCCCCTTTCGGGTAGTTGAAGGCTGATATCAAATACCCCTCACTCTTCTCTTTTGCAGACTCAGCTCAGTTTCCTCAGCCTCTCCTCGTAAGCCATGTGCCCCAGCCCCTAATCATTTCCGTTTTCCTCTGCTGGACTCTCTCCAATTTGTCCACATCCTTTCTGTAGTGGGGGGCCCAAAACTGGGCACAACGCTCCAGATATGGCCTCACCAGTACCGAATAGAGGGGAATAATCACTTCCCTTGCTCTGCTGGCAATGCTCCTACTAATGCAGCCCAATATACCGTTAGCCTTCTTGGCAGCAAGGGCACACTGTTGACTTGTATCCAGCTTCTCGTTCACTGTAATCCCCAGGTCCTTTTCTGCAGAACTGCCACTTAGCCAGTCGGTTCCCAGCCTGTAGCAGTGCATGGGATTCTTCCGTCCTATGTGCAGGACTTTGCACTTGTCCTTGTTGAACCTCATCTGATTTCTTTTGGCCCAATCCTCCAATTTGTCTAGGTCACTCTGGACCCTATCTGTACCCTCCAGCGTATCTACCTCTCCCCCAAGCTTAGTGTCATCCGTGAACTTGTTGAGGGTGAAATCCATCCCATCATCCAGATCATTAATGAAGATGTTGAAGAAAACCGACCTTAGGACAGACCACTGGGGTACTCCGCTTGATACCGGCTGCCAACTAGACATTGAGCCATTGATCACTACCCAGTGAGCGTGACGATCTAACCAGCTTTCTATCACCTTATAGTCCATTCATCCAATCCATACTTTTTTAACTTGCTGGCAAGAATACTGTGGGAGACCGCATCAGAAGCTTTGCTAAAGTCAAGATATATCACATCCACTGCTTTCCCCATATCCACAGAGCCAATTATCTCATCATACAAGGCAATCAGGTTGGTCAGGCATGACTTGTTCTTGGAGAATTCATGTAGACTGTTCCTGATCACCTTCCTCTCCTCCAAGTGCTTCAAAATGGATTCCTTGAGGACCTGCTCCATGATTTTTCCAGGGACTGAGGTGAGGCTGACCGGTCAGTGGTTCCCCAGTTCTCCTTCTTCCCTTTTTTAAAGATTTATATTTAGATTTGTCTTTTTTCCGGGACCTCCCCGATCGCCACGAGTTTTCAAAGATAATGGCCAATGCCTCTGCAATCACATCAGCCAACTCCCTCAACACCTTCGGATGCATTAGATCTGGACCCAGGGACTCATGCATGTCCAGTTTTTAACCTGTTCTTTCACCACTGATAGATGCAGGAATCAATTTTTCTGTGGGGAAAGAGTAAAATCTGCTGGGGACATTAATTCTGTGCTTGCGCAGTGGCACAGAATTCCCCCAGGAGTATGTAATAAATCGTATTTTACATGTAAAACAAAATGTTTTTGTTCTGTGTTGAGTACTTGATGATACAGGTTGTCCAGGTTTACTAATGTAGAAAACATTTGTCATGTAGCTGATCTCATACAATGTAATATTGAACGTAGTTTTATGCCTACGCAATGAACCAAAAGCATGTTGATGATAACTTGGATTAATGAGTGAAGCTGAACTTGGTCACATAATAGAATATTCGGACTTGTTTAACTTCTGCTTTTTAAAATGCATTTTTCTGATGTTAGCACAAAGAATTCTTCATTGTGGCACATAAATGCCTTTACTACAGGGGCATAAAAGCATAACATTTTATTTCACTGGCTGAATACAACAACGAGGGGGGGCAGGGAGGGAGAGATTTTAAAAAATAGGAAAATGTGATTTTTTTTTTTTTTTTTTTTAAACTCCAGCAAATGGCAGGGTTATTCTGAGGTTAGATGTTGTGCCTGAAACTATGAACTTTCTCTTTTAATTGTGTTTCTTTAACTATTTCAGTTGCCCTGAGGTGTCTGCTATGCATGACTAAACTAAATGTCCAGGATATTTTTTTTAGACTCTTAAGATCATAACAAAGGTGAAAAGGCCTACTAAATCTGCAAGAGCGAGAGATAAATCTGTTGCCAATCCATTGTCCATTATCTAATTGCTATGCCAAAAAGTGTGTGTGTGTGTGTATTTGTCATTATTTTGAGTGCTTTCAAGTGGTCTGTATAAAGAGTCCCTATATAAAACCAGATTTGAAACTTAAGGCCTGTATAATCTGAATATAAACTTGAAACTTCAGTGTTTCAAAGAGGGGAGTATTAGAGTAATTTTGAGAGTGTCTTCATGAAGAAAAAGTCAATATAAAAACGTATGTGTTAATGTGTTTGTCATTCTTACTGCTGTAAAATCAGCCTTATCAGTAAAATAGCACATATTAAAAAATCTGTTTAATGGAAAGATATACTACATTGTAAATGAGATTTGATAACCAGGAGTACTACACTTTATTGTATGATGGTGTTTGTTAAACTGTCAGATGTCTTGTATTGATAGTAACTTCACTGGGTAATGCTCAGATTTAATGCCACAGGTTGCTTTGTTTCATGCTGCTGGTACTGTAGTGGTTCACCAGCTGCCTGTGGTGACTCATGGAACTAATTAGTAAAAATTCTTTTCTTGAATTTTTTTGATTCTCTTTTTATTTTGGTGAGCGAGAGTTCCCATTATCAAACATCCTGTGCTAAATCATGAGTCAGAGACTTGTGAGTTTACCTGTAGCTACTGCAATAGTCTAGTGTACTGGCAATTGAAATCTCTTGAGCAAGATCATTTACAAGATACAGTAGTTTTCTGACTTACAAATGGAGTAATTATTGTAAAAAGAAGTTGTCAGTTCACTGAAACTGATAGTCATCTCACAGGTGCATAACTTGTAGCTGGTATTTCAAAATCAGTTTTCTGATATCACTTAAATGGTTCTCAGTACTGTACAATTTTATTACCAATCCAACTTGAAATAACATAGGACTCCTCAATGTGTTTGTCCTATAGTTTTATTCCTGAGGCAACTGAAGATAGCTGGAATTGTGGTCTTGTGTCACACTCAAGTTATATGTATTTGTAGGATAAGGATTTCACGATGTTGCTCCACTTCCATGAACAACTTTAAAATATCATGATTCTTATTTGCATTTCTTCTGAGTCAGAATTCTTCCCTTGCTGTTAGACGTTGCTTAGGGCAGGAACAAGGTTCTTCCATACCTCACTATCCCTCTTTGCATGTCGTCTGTGTTTTATTTTTAAGATGGAATAATTATATTGGTTCCTTGACATGAAAATAGTTGACAACCTGTAATTAATTTAATTTTGTTACTGTACATTACAGTTTATAAAAATTAATTTTGGTATTTTTATTTAATTAGACCACGTGCCATTTATTTTTAATTTTGTTTCTCTCTTCAGGTTCTGAAGACAAGCTGCTACATCAACTCCATAAGGAGTTGGAATTTTCCATTAAGACATCAAGAAGATCTCATCAACTGGTAAATATTTATTCAGGTGTCCTTGCTTGTACACTGTTAATTATTTTCCTTTTAGTGAAAGAATAGCATTTTACACTTCATTGAATCCAAATTAAATTTAAAGATCAATGTGTTATCCACTGACACTCAACCCTTTATACTGGGAACTATTAGGTGGTGGTGGATTTTCTAAATAATAGTAACTATTCCTTTATTGTTTTTAGAGTTTGCCTGATAAGTTTAATTTTTACATTCCCTAGACCCCTGACATCTCTCATCTCTCTGAACATCTATTATACAAAACGCATTGCACAAAGATTGCATAGTTGAAGTAGTAACATAAAACTAATGCTGGAATATGAAATCTGTAAGGCATTTTCAGAGGTGGAGAATAAAATAGCTATATTTAAGAAGATAAACAGTTCAGGTTTTTTTAGGTATTCTATTGTTCTGATATGTGGCCTCAAACCTCACATGTCTACTGGTATGTGGCAAAATATTACCCTTCCTGTAGTGTAGATATAAATCACATACAAAAAACTACATTAAAAAAAGTTATTTAGTCAAACACTCGTAAGTTAGAAATAAGGTTGCACAGGCAAATGTATTTTCTGTCTGTTTGTGTCTCCACCCTGTGTACTGAATGAGCCACTGTGGCAAAAATAGTATATGATCATGTAATTAAAGAGTATATGATAATGCATAGGCATGAGGGGGCAGAATTATGATTGCACAAGCAACTGTAAAGCTGACATTTCCTAACTTTTCAGTGTCTTGTCTTTGCAATCTAAATAACATTCTTTAACTGTAGTGTTTTATATGCAATTTCCTGAGGCTTTTTAAAGAAAAAATGGTAAAAACAAATTCTTTTATATATAAAACTGTAACAACCCCTCACTGTGATCCAGCACCGGAGTTTGAATCCTGAACCTTCAGCATGTCAGCACAGATTGCTACTGCTTGAGCTACGGGACAAAGTAAACTAGCTGATTGGGGGAGTCTTTTAATCCAGAGGGAGAGTGGACAACTGGGCCTAGGATTAGGGTGGAGGAGAAACAGAGAGAAAGGGGCTTGGCCTAGCATAGAAGCTCTAAAGCGTCTCACTGGAACACTTATAAGAATTAGAGGTCGACCACCAACTACATGGTGGGACATCATGTGCAGGAAGGTGACCAGTCTGGATTTATTGGAGGAGCAAGCCATGGACAGGAATGAATGGTGACACTGTACTGCAAAGATCTCCAGGATGAAAGAGAGGGCAAAACAACTTTTTTCCCTGAACTCATTCTGACAGATGGATGAACCATTTTAGCTGAAACTTAAATAAATCAGCCTGGGGCAGACACTTGGCATGGAAAATTTCTGCTCAAAGATTTTGTTTGGCAAAATTATAAGCAACTGAAAAGAGTTTTATAATGGGAAGTGGTTCGGTAACTTTTACTATAGGTGGGATGGAGAGGAAGAATGGTGATTGTTTAAATACTTTGCCATACTTAGTAGTTTGCTAAATTTGTAAGAAGAAAGTTTCACCAAGGGTCTGGAAAAACACAGTAGTCAACGATGTCTAGCCATTTGAAATGGAGACGCCAAATTTTATGAATTTTGGTGTTGTATAGTATCTCCTATATACAAAGTTTAACATAACGCTTGATTTGTAATCTTATAGTTCAGCAATTTGTGAAGGTAACTGAAAGCTTGAACAGCTTTGGATATAGGCACCTGGCTTCCTGAGCTGGTGGCTATTGACATTAGGACATGCAGGTGGGGGATGGTTCCCTGCTAGTTTTGAAAAACACCATGGGACCCTTAACTTCTATCTGGGCAAGCAGAAGGGACTTCTCATCTGTACTATGGCACGCTTGATGATATACCCAAATTCTGCATTCACAACATTGGTTTTGAACCACAGTCCTATTGTGGGTCAAGAACTAGAATCAACTGAACCATGCTATCTTTTTAGTACAAATACTGTATGTGCTTAAGTCACTGCATGACTGACAAGCCTGCCCTGTTCTTGTGCACGCAAACAAAGTTAGAGAGCTAATAGCAATAATTAATAGGAAATACAAGGGGAAGAAATCCATTGGAGTAAAGTAGCTGGTTCCAGGTAGGCTATTTCCTTTGTTTAAAGCAGGGGTTCCCAAACTTGGTTCATGGCTTGTTCAGGGTAAGCCCCTTCGGGCCGCGAGACGCTTTGTTTACCTGAGAGTCTGCAGGTATGGCCACTCACAGCTCCCAGTGGCCGTGGTTCACCATTCCCGGCCAATGGGAACTGCAGGAAGCGGTGGCCCGGCCCAGGCCGCTTCCCACAGCTCTCATTGGCCAGGAACGGCGAACCTCAGCCACTGGGAACTGTGAGCGGCCGTACCTGCAGACGCTCAGGTAAACAAAGCGTCTCGCGGCCCGAAGGGGCTTACCCTGGACAAGTCGCGAATCAAGCTTTTATTGAGTATGGAGTCTGTCAAAACCCCACCTTTCCTTAAAAAGGATAACATATCTTGCATTTTGAAGGCAATGGAAAATAAATATTGTGCTCTAGAGCAAAAAGATAATCTTAAGATCAGTGGTTCCCAAACTCTAACAACCTGTGAACCCCTTTCACTAAAATGTCTTGTCTCACGAACCCACTCCTAAAAATGAATATTTCCAGGGATTTTCTCCTTTACTTGAGTATAAATTATAAAAGCTGTGATCTTGGAAATATAAAATTTGTTTTTATGACATGGTTATTACACACTAGTTGTTAATTATTATTTATCATTACAGTATTTTTATTAATTTTTGAAAACGGCCACACTCTTCCAACATTTCACCTTCATAGCTTGTATCACTTTGAATAAGCCTGTTATTAGAGAAGGCTCCTATGTTTCATTAAGGAGTATCCGATGTGAAACAGCATGAAGATATTTAAGAAGCCAACTCAGAGGTCCTCCTACACAAGCATTCAGGTCTTGAACAGTTGAGGCAAACAACGCATGTTACAACAAAGCTTAAACTTGTTCTTCATAATAATTTTAAAAACAATACTAGCTGCCTATTTAATTTTAAAAACAGCAAAAAATATCCACCTCCCTTTCCATTTTTTATAAGGAGTCCTGAAGTTTAAATCTCATCAGTGTGATAGATATGCTTGCTTTGATCTGCTTAGCTCTTGGGAGTCCAGGGGCTCTGGGCTGCTGGCCCCATGCTGCCCGGAGTCCCTAGGGACAGCTCTGTCCGCCATTAGGGAATTTTTTCCCCGAGAACCCCCATAACATTTCACAAACCCCCAGAGGTTCACAAACCCCAGTTTGGGAACCACTGCTTAAGATTAATTTTCTGCAAAATTATACATGAATCTTAAATATGTTTGTTCCTTGTTTACTTGATGTAGTAGCTGATACTTATGTAGAATATAAAAGGTTGAATTTTATGGACATTAATTGGGGGAAAAGATGCTCCCTCCTCTTTGAATATTTGTGATCTCTGTAATTATGTCTCCTACTTCAGAGGGCATAAAACCAGGAATGGTCATTCTTTCTTGTAATCATTTTATAAATCGCTTTATTTCATCACCTGCAACCCTGTGACTTGCCCACGTTTTAGAAGTTGTTAAAGATTTGTTTTTATGTAGCCAGTTTACCAGAAATAGTTGAAGTTTTGTGCATTTGTAATGATGAGTATATGTGCTGATCTATTATGGTGCATTGTACAAACTGCTCTAAACATGTTATGCTGCTTGTGTCCTAGCATTGGTATAATAATAATCAAGGATTAACACATTTACAACTTGTGTGCTGACTTTTTAAACAAACTTTTTTAAAGTGTACCATTTTCCTTTGAAATTTTTAAATTGTGTGTGAAATGTCCTTTTTTCCAAAACAATTGCAGTATTCAGCACAAACCCCTTCTTATTTAGCTGTGAAAAATTGTTGTAGGTCACTTTCTAACTTGCATTCAGTCTAGCACAAGCCTTTATTTCCTCCCTTTCCTTCCTTTTTTCCCTTTCTCCCCAAAACAATTAAAACAAGAAAAAAAAAAAAGTAGCAAAATAGCTCATTCAGAACTGATGTTGTAAGTGTTGTCCAATACTCACAATCTTGCATATGATAACGAGTTTCTATATACACCTCTACCCCGATATAACGCGACCTGATATAACACAAATTCGGATATAATGCGGTAAAGCAGCGCTCCAGCGGGGCCGGGCTGCGCACTCCGGTGGATCAAAGCAAGTTCGATATAACACGGTTTCACCTATAACGCAGTAAGATTTTTTTGGCTCCCGAGGACAGCATTATACTGGGGTAGAGGTATAGTTAGACTGATAACTTTGTGAGACAATTCTCTGGCTTAATTGGTGGGGAACTAAAAGAAGAATCCATTTGTGTTGCCAGAAGTATAACATGAGGCCCTCTCTTATTGTTACACCATAACATTAAATATTTCCATTTAGTAAATCAGGAAATAGATTCTAAATAAGAGATGAACAATATTTAAAAATTGTTTATTAGAGCACGTATTTTATCATCAAGGAAATCTGAATTGCACAGATCCCTCAATTTTTGTGCAAGATGGAAAATGTAGTAAGCTATACTAATTGTAGAATTTCAAATTCTGTTACAAAGTACCACACACAATAATTTTTCACTGGAAGTCATGCCAGCAAGCTACAGAATGATAGTATCGCATATTAGAAATATGTGGAAAATCCCATGTTATATTTATTTCCCAAGGTAGTGAAACCACTTGAACTTTGTCTTATATTAGCATCACAAGTTAGAAATAATCCTCTCTGATAGTATTTTAGGACACCAATACAAATTTTAGGACACTAATACAATGAAGCATAAAAAATACTTTATTTTATATAGACAACTTGTGGAGTTGATTTGTTTGTATGGTTCTTGTAGTATTGGTTGAATTTAAATCAAAATGCTTCATAGCAGCTGGATGATAGGAAGCAATTTTCTTGTAAATTTTAAAGGCATGGGTTATTTTTGGAAAAGATTTACCATAAAACACTTGCCTGCTCATTTGCATTGTAATAATTTTGAACGTCTTTCCAGCACACACACATTTTATAGAAATGCGGGTATCTGAGCTGAGCACCGGGAAAACCCCAAAAGGTTTAGGCATATTTATGTGCTGTTCTTATTTTCTATAATAAAATGTAGTACTTCTGTAAATCAGTTAATATTGTAAACTACATAATAAATGTATCTGGTGTTCATCTAATATGTCAAACAACAATGGTGTATTTGTAACTGAATGTACAAACAATATCCTTAGTCACAACTGTACTGGTTTAATGATGTGACTTGTGCTATTGATACTGTCATAGTGGGTATATTTAAAACCTTGAATGAAAGTAGTGCCTCTAAAAGTGAGGGATTAATAGTCCTGAACACCAGATATAGTCAACACACAGCTGCATCAATGCACCCCAGTCGTCACCTGCAGCAGCCCTGCTATTGCATTCTCTAGCATTTTTACTTGATGTATAAACGTGCTAAATTAATATAATGGATTTGAGTCTGAGACTTTGGTTTAATAGCTAAAGTGGTGAACTCTGTGTTCTATTCCTGGCACTGTCATTGACTCACTCTATACCTTCGGAAATCCTCCATTTTTGGTTCAATTTTCCCATGTGTCAAATGTGTACAATAATACTTACCTATTCCTTAGGGTAGTGAGGCAATTTTTAAGCCAAATATTCATCCCCTTAATAGTATATGTGAAGTCACTGGATTGACTACGTAATAAGAGGAGCAGAATTTATCCAAGGATTTGACAAATATTCAGAGGTCCTGGGATGGAAGATGAATTTTTGATATTTACACAAATAAGTGACTTAACTTTCAATTGTGACTGCTCGTAGAGGTGAATATGGCTCATATTCCATACTAATTCACTGCATAGTTTAGCCCCACAGTCCTGCTGCAGTTCTGTCATTATTTCCACTCGTAAATTTTTTGTCTATCTCAGTGTTAAAAATTAATTTTGGGCAGACTTTGTCTTCTGGTTTCTTAGTGTGGGAGCACATTTTTAGCAGTCTTTAAACTAGAAGGAATTATGTTTGAATAGTGTTATACCAAATGTTTGCAAATTCAAACCTTTGCTTAGAGTCGTAATATTCAAATATAAGTAGGGACGCCTCTTTGAAATTTAAACAGTGAAAATTAAACAGTTCCTACTTAGAATGAGTTAGAAAAAAAAGTAAAATCTTCATATGCTGTTAGTTCCCAGGCAATGCAACTACTCTCCATGTGTTCAATTGCAAGTTATGTGAGACATAAGTATGATGTCCTGTTGACGCACTCCTGCAGTTGAGCGTAACTACATGCTCAGTAGTATGCTATGATGTCAGATGTTTTCTTGGTGGTTAGTCTGTCTGGTGTAGTGTACTTAAAGCAGAGTTTGCCAACCTGTGGGTCATGATCCTGTGCTTGCAGGTGGACAGAAAAATATCTTCCTGGCTTTCAACTCTTGAATCCTAACTCCACCTTGCTGTTTCCTTCAGTGGCTTTGCTCCTGTCTTTATGGCCAGGTGAAAGCCCTTCAGCTAGGACTGTTGGCTGGCTCATCTAGCTTCCTATCCAATCCACCACCATCACCCCGTCCCTGCCCCTTTTCATACCTGTCTGCCTAGAGCAGCTAGATTGGGCAGAGAAGAGGCTGAGCTGGCTAATGAGGAGATTCAACCACATGGATCATCCTCCTGAACCTGATTCTTCCTCATCCCCCTCCCCATAATAAGTCAGGTCATAGAAGGCACTGGGGAGAGGCAATTCTTGAAGCAAGGAGAAACAGTGAGACTCTTGAGGTTTTTGCCCTAATTTTTCATTCAGACTGCTCCACTGTTGATAAATGTTTAAACACTGGATCATTTTAAACCGCAAATGTTCAAATTAGATTCAACTGAAGTATTTTTAGTTTTTTTAGTTTGTTTTTTTGTAGTTTATTCTCCTTTAAATTCCAAAGAATAAGAGCTCCTTTTTGTTCTAAGTTGTTGTAATAAAATCCTTTAATATTTGAAAAAACACCACACTCATGTAGTGTCTAAAAGTAAGTGTTCTTTAAAAGCAAAGTAGCATATGTACTGCTACAGGAGATATCCTAGTGATCTAAGCTTCAGATCTGGAATAACTAGACTCCTTGGAAGCACATAATTATATTTTAATGCAGTGAATTTAAACTATTCATCTTTTCACAGTAGGCTGAGTACCATGTAATTTACCATTTGAGCATATTTGGGATGGAAATAAAACAGAGCTCCTATTTGTGCATTCAGGGTTCCATGACACTGCTCGTAAGAGTACATCGTTGTCTTGTGTCCTTGGCCATAATTTTCCTTCTCCGCTATTGTGCAGTGCCATGTTTATGGTTGCCAACATATATCCCATACTTTGCTGCACTTCACTGTGCTATGTCTGGGGTTTTATGGTAGCACTTTGAGGAGCCTTAAGAATGAATAATACTCAGTTACTGTTTTTCTAATAAAGGTCTGTTTTTGGGAATAGCACATAGGAGTAGAATTAAATAAGGTATTTAACTATAAGTCATAGTTTGGGTTATACCTTAAGCAGCTATTTTCATATTTGGAACTGACTCCATTTAGTTTAACTGTATAAATTTGGATATGTTCATCTAGAGCTGGGCATAATTAGCACTTGGTATATTTCTGCTAACAATTAAACTCCGCCTGGGGTCCTGGCTGCTGGCACTGCCCAGCACCCTAGAGGCTGGCCTTCCCCCACCTGGCACCCCAGAGGCTGGCCCTGCACCCTGGCGGCAGCCGTGCAGCTGTGGTCCCAGCTGCTACTGCACCCGGGGCTCTGCTGGCACGCCTGGCTGCCGGGCATGCCAGGAGGGATTCCCAGGCACAGGGCTAGCAGTGGGGCCCCGTGTAAAACATGGGGGTGCTGCAGCACCCTACCCCCCAGTTCCCCAGTTAAATGTTTAACCGATAGAATTTTAATCGGTTACATGGTTACTGCTTTTACACGTTATTTACATCCCTAGTTCCAGGTGTGCTTTCCTACTAGTATGTGTGGTGTACATGCTACTGGAAATAGTATATCATAATGCAAACAATTTATCTTGCCATCAGATGCGTAGAAGATTTATCTTTCAGTCCTTCTGCAGACTTTTAACCTGAGACTTCCTGTAGTACTATATTCCAGAATCTCTCTCTTCTCTAGAGCTTTTGGTCACTTTTTTCTGTTGAACTTCTAATTACTCCATTCTTAGCATTTTTATAGCTTTTTGTGTTTTTAAGAAGTAATTTTGATACTGTTGCTCCTTTTGACTGAGCAGTTAATCAAAGTTCAGAGGCTTGGAGATGTTCCAGTGGTGGTAGAAATTGATGGAGTCTGGTGTTTCCTTGATGCAGTCTTATTTATTTACAAGGAATGTACAAAGTCCTGTGTCTCTGAACACAGAAGGAACCAAGATCAAAAGGAGCAGTTTCTTAGCTTCCAGCCCTCCAAGCTTCCTTAGTCAACACCAGACCCAAAAGCATGCTCCCTAGCTTTACTCCCAGGTACACTTAATCAAAACAATACTCAGCCCAAAAGCTCCTGGGTGGATTCATGCACACTTTTTGTGTGTGTGTGGGGGGGGGGGGGGGGGAGGGCTTATGTTTACAGTTACATTAGATGTGAACCCACCATTCAGTTATCGACTTCAATGGGGTTTTAACCCAACCTATAAGGTTTCACCCAGTTCATAACAATGTTGTACTTTTCTGTAATGCAACAAATGTCTGAGTCTCCTTCAAATTTTGTAGCAAATCTGATAGCTTTTTTGGCTTCAGAGTAAGTATGGCAATTTTCAAGCCAAAGTTATTGGGTGGTGGGTAGCTAAAAGGACTCTAATAGGATTAATTAATATTTTAACTATGGAAGTGCTGTTGCTTTTTCATAATAAGCCCTATGCAGGTTTATGGTTCCTTTATCCTCTAGGGGCCTGACTTTAAACATGTGACATGCACAGTTCTGCTCCTAGACTCCTAGTTTATGCAGATACACGGGGTAATTGTGTGTGCTAATAACCATAGTTATTCAGCTATTGAACTCTTCATATCAAATCTTACTTTTTTTAACATGCCAAAGGGTTTATATAGGTAAATGTATTAACTTTCTAATCTCAAAACTAGGGGACATGAACTAAAATTAAAGGAAGCTCTTTTTCTGCAAATCACTAACACAGTGCTCCTCAACCTTTTCTATATTGGGACCCCATTTTCTGTATAGGGACTACTCTGAGTCCTCCTTATCCCTCTAGACAAGGCTGCTCCCATTTACCGATGTGGAAAGGTCAGGGTGGCCATGTTACCCAAGTTGAGAAAACACACATCATATCACATCTCTGGAGGGAAACATTCAGTGCAAGCCAATGCTGATCAGTGACGTGTTCATCAAGGAAAGTCTTTGCATGATATCTGAGCTTAAACAAGGGATTACAAAACATTTCCATTTCAAAGCCAGCAAGCTTTGATGTAGTAGAGGGGCTGCTGAATGCACACAAAATAGCGAAGAGGCATGCCTTGATGCTTTTACTTCAATTCACAACTTTAGTAGCTTATCAGGTATCTCTTTCAATTTCACTGGAATCTTCTTTATCTCTGAAGCTTCCTGCTGAATTGAACATGTCCTATTGGCTTGCAGTGCAGTAAGTTGGATTCTAGTCAGGTAGCTGCTTTCCTGGCATAGCTTGGACACCATCAAATAGTAAAACACTGATGCCAGTGCAACCCAGCTGCAAGAACTGATTGTTGGAAAGCTGTAAATATTTTCTTTTTCTCCTTTAGCACATCATCTTATCAGTGGACTTTAAAGTGAGAAGTCCTAATGTATGGATACTTCCCATTCAGACTGAGCTAATGTTTGGCTAATGTTAAAAGTTGGGCAAAAGACACATTTGTAGTTTCATCTATATTGAAAATTACTGGTTCTCCTGTACTCTCCTAAACAGTTCCTGAACATCTTCTGCCATGTCATAAATTAATTAACTAAATGTATGATCAGATACAGGAATTGCTTTGACTTGATTGGCAGGAGCAGTTCCCAGTATAACATTAATGACCCCCAAAACACAGGGCACAATCCATGTTTCCTCAGCTGAGGTTTGTAAGCTTTTACTATTTGCAGTGATACAATGTCTGATGCTCAGAGAGTTCTTATGTTTACAGATTTGTCATTTATAGTAAGTCTCCTGATTTTTGTGAAACCATAGGTTGTTTGAGGAATAGTTTTCTTTTGTTAAAGGAGGGTGGTGTACCCCAAATGGTTCACTGCTTCCTCCTCCTAATAGCCATATGCGCTCCCTAGAATCCTTTGTCAACTGCTGTGACAACTCCATTGAAGTGCTGTAGAAGCTGACTAACATTCTAGTTCATTCTTTGGTCTGAATGGGAAGTCAGACTGCAAGAAACACATCAATAAGAAGGAAGAATGATAGGAAAGGGAAGGTTATCATCATCTCCCTGCTGAGTGTTGGGCATTTGACTGGTCCAAAAATAATTGGTCGATTGACTGGTCAAAAATGGTCAAATATTTTAAACCATTAGTTTATTAGAACAGTAACAAAAAAGAGTAGGAGTTCAGGGTCTCTAGTAGGCTTGGCCTTAAAAACTTATGCCCAATTACAAAATGTTACGTTAGCATTTAAATGTGAATGTTATTTAAGACTGAAGAATTACAAAAGAAAAATTAAACAGAAATAAAACAAACATAAGAACTATAAAATAAACCAGGCATTTTTTAAATGTACATATTATACTAGTAACAGAGGGGTAGCCGTGTTAGTCTGAATCTGTAAAAAGCAACAGAGGGTCCTGTGGCACCTTTAAGACTAACAGAAGTATTGGAGCATAAGCTTTCGTGGGTGAATGCCCACTTCATCAGACGCAAGTAATGGAAATTTCCAGAGACAGGTATAAATCAGTATGGAGATAACGAGGTTAGTTCAATCAGGGAGGGTGAGGTGCTCTGCTAGCAGTTGAGATGTGAACACCAAGGGAGGAGAAACTGCTTCTGTAGTTTGATAGCCATTCACAGTCTTTGTTTAATCCTGATCTGATGGTGTCAAATTTGCAAATGAACTGGAGCTCAGCAGTTTCGCTTTGGAGTCTGGTCCTGAAGTTTTTTTGCTGTAAGATGGCTACCTTTACATCTGCTATTGTGTGACCAGGGAGGTTGAAGTGTTCTTCTACAGGTTTTTGTATATTGACATTCCTGATATCTGACTTGTGTCCATTTATCCTCTTGCGTAGTGCCTGTCCAGTTTGGCCAATGTACATAGCAGAGGGGCATTGCTGGCACATGATGGCATATATAACATTGGTGGACGTGCAGGTGAATGAGCCGGTGATGTTGTAGCTGATCTGGTTAGGTCCTGTGATGGTGTTGCTGGTGTAGATATGTGGGCAGAGTTGGCATCGAGGTTTGTTGCATGGGTTGGTTCCTGAGTTAGAGTTGTTATGGTGCGGTGCATGGTTGCTGGTGAGAATATGTTTAAGGCTGGCAGGTTGTCTGTGGACGAGGACTGGCCTGCCTCCCAAGGTCTGTGAAAGTGAGGGATCATTGTCCAGGATGGGTTGTAGGTCACTGATGATGCGTTGGAGAGGTTTAAGCTGAGGACTGTAGGTGATGGCCAGTGGAGTTCTGTTGGTTTCTCTTCTGGGCCTGTCTTGTAGCAGGAGTCTTCTGGGTACACGTCTGGCTCTGTTGATTTGTTTCTTTATTTCCTTGTGTGGGTATCGTAGTTTTGAGAATGCTTGGTGAAGATCTTGTAGGTGTTGGTCTCTGTCTGAGGGGTTGGAGCAGATGCGATTGTACCTCAGTGCTTGGCTGTAGACGATGGATCGTGTGGTGTGACCGGGGTGGAAGCTGGAGGCATGAAGGTAGGCGTAGCGGTCGGTGGGTTTTCGGTATAGGGTGGTGTTAATGTGGCCATCGCTTATTTGTACGGTGGTGTCCAGGAAGTGGACCTCCCGTGTAGATTGGTCCAGGCTGAGGTTGATGGTGGGGTGGAAGCTGTTGAAAGCATGGTGGAATTCTTCCAGGGCCTCCTTCCCATGGGTCCAGATGATGAAGATGTCATCAATATAGCGTAGGTAGAGAAGGGGCATGAGTGGACGAGAGCTGAGGAAGCGTTGTTCCAGGTCAGCCATAAAAATGTTGGCATATTGTGGGGCCATGCGGGTGCCCATAGCGGTGCCACTGGTCTGGAGGTATATATTGTCACCAAATTTGAAATAATTGTGCGTGAGGATAAAGTCACAGAGCTCAGCAATAAGTTGTGCTGTGTCATCATCAGGGATACTGTTCCTGACAGCTTGTATTCCATCTGTATGTGGGATGTTTGTGTAGAGAGCCTCTACATCCATGGTGGCTAGGATGGTGTTTTCTGGGAGGTCACCAATGCATTGTAGTTTTCTCAGGAAATCAGTGGTGTCACAGAGATAGCTGGGAGTGCTGGTGGCGTAGGATCTGAGTAGGGAGTCCACATATCCAGACAGTCCTTCAGTGAGAGTGCCAATGTCCGAGATGATGGGGCGTCCAGGATTTCCAGGTTTGTGGATCTTAGGTAGTAGATAGAATAACCCCGGTCGGGGCTCTAAGGGTATGTTGATTTGTTCCTGTGTTAGTGTAGGGAGTGTCCTGAGTAGATGGTGCAGTTTCTTAGTGTATTCCTCAGTGGGATCTGAGGAAAGTGGCCTGTAGAATTTGGTATTGGAGAGTTGTCTGGTAGCCTCCTTCTGGTAGTCAGACCTGTTCATGATGACAACAGCACCTCCTTTATCAGCCTCTTTGATGATAATTATACTAGGTAAGTGGTGGGCCAGTTCTTCAAGCATCTTGTTTTCATTATCATCTCTTTATCTGCTTCAACTGCTTTGTCTATATTTTTGTTGACGTCATCAGTATCTCCTTGTTCTTCATCAGATGAATACTGAGTTAAATCTTCATCTGCCATTTTCTTCTCTAATCATAAATTATGATTCATGGTCACCAGTTTCCCAGTAGTGGAGGTCTTCAGTCTATTTGGGTTTTTGAATGGATGGTTCCCCAAACCAACCAGTTTCTTTCTGCACATGCAGTTGAACACTGAAGTGTTAAAAAGAATTTCTGCCACTGTAGTTAAAGAGCATTATTCGACATTGGTGAGGCCTCATCTGGAATACTGTGTCCAGTTTTGGGCCCCACACTACAAGAAGGATGTGGAAAAATTGGAAAGAGTCCAGCGGAGGGCAACAAAAATGATTAGGGGTCTGGAGCACATGACTTATGAGGAGAGGCTGAGAGAACTGGGATTGTTTAGTCTCCAGAAGAGAAGAATGAGGGGGGATTTGATAGCAGCCTTCAACTACCTGAAGGGGGGTTCCAAAGAGGATGGAGCTCGGCTGTTCTCAGTGGTGGCAGATGACAGAACAAGGAGCAATGGTCTCAAGTTGCAGTGGGGGAGGTCCAGGTTGGATATCAGGAAAAACTATTTCACTAGGAGGGTGGTGAAACACTGGAATGCATTACCTAGGGAGGTGGTGGAGTCTCCTTCCTTGGAGGTTTTTAAGGCCCGGCTTGACAAAGCCCTGGCTGGGATGATTTAGCTGGGAATTGGTCCTGCTTTGAGCAGGGGGTTGGACTAGATGACCTCTTGAGGTCCCTTCCAACTCTGATATTCTATGATTCTATGACCCAACCCTTTCCAGCGTGATGAAGGAGCAAACTGTTTTGATTCAACTGCTGGGATTGCATTTCAAATTGTTTTATGACTTTTTGCTTTATAATTTGCTACCTCCATCAGAATTGCTAGTTTCTATTTCCTTTAAATTGGCAAAAGCCACCACGAGGTCACAGTGTGAATCAAATACATCATCAGAAAGGTCTTGGCCCTGAACATGTGCTCCAGAAGGTAGGCAACATTATGTATGGAGTGATCACTTGATTTTTCTGTGATATTATTTTGTTGTCATTTTCTCTTTAGCTTTTGTAAGTGGATTGTATTCAGTACTCTCACAAATATGTTTCTTGACATTCAAGAACTATCATTATCCATATTCTGAATGGACTGAGCTTATGGGTTCAAGCAGTGAAATGAATTTTGAGTTTCGCATCCAAAAGATACTGTCATCAAGAATGTGAGTGTGGATACTCGGGGGCATCATCCAGCTCATCGTTCTTCAACAGCAGCTGATTGAAGAGCCTTCTTGCATCTTTGAGATATTTAATAGAGATTTCCTACTGAGTATGACATGGCTCACTCAGTGTGGATAAAATGAAGGGCTGTACTAAGTGATGATGAAAAATGGCTTCTAGTAAATGTTTGTTTTTTGAGAATCTTGACAATGCTTTTCACTTTTGACACATGATGAGAAAGTTATCAGATCTTTAACATCACCAGTGAAAAGCTGCATTATCTGGGCAGCACATCCATAACACACAAGGTCTGGATACTGATTTATTAACAAAGCCAGGCAGCTTTCATATCAGCTGCATTGTCAGTCACAACTGAAATTCCCTTCAATGGACAAGTTCTCTGATTACATTTTTTAATTGGTCAGCAATATATTGAGCCATGTGATGAAACTCAGTTGTGCATTGATTGTGGAATTGCCACCATGAAGTTGCTTACATTCTCATTGTGAATGTTGCACCATCCATCAGACACTAAAGACGTGAGGAGTTTGTGCAATAAGAACACCAACTCTTTTTTCAAGTTGTCCATTTTGGGATTCAGAAGACTTCCTGCAACCATTTCCTACTTGACACTTCGTAAATTAGATACAACTTATGAAGAAATTCTAGCATATAAGGATTTTCAGCCATATGACATTATGTATTGCTAGCATGAATAACTTTAGCAAACATACAGTCAGGTTTGTTTTTCTGGTCATTGGACATTCTGTTCAAAAATGTCTTAATACCAATTTGATGAACATCTGAAGACTTTCCTGGATTAGGAGTTTTTGATGCTATAGCAGATGAAGTAGTAAAATTTGTATTAAAAGATGAAAAAATGGAATTAGCTTCACTTTAATTGTCGCTCATATTACTGTCTTCATCAAAAGACTACATGCTTTCTGATGCTGCTGCCAAAAGCGAAGTAGGGAAATGCACAGAAGAAAACAAATTTTGTTGCAGACTAATTTTCCATTTCTTGGTGTTTGACTGGACACACACATCACAAAAATTCAACAAGTGTTTCTCCATTCTGTCTACATGTGTCGCATTCTCAGAAGAATAGAATGTGCACTTAGCTTTAACAGTTTTTCCATGTCTAGTTAAAAAAAAAAAAAACACAAATTATTTAGGCCTTCCTGGACTCTGTATAATTCATTATCACTGTTATTAGTGTCTCACTATTTCTGGGATGCTCTCTAGATTATGAAGTATCTCTTCTATTTCAATCAACCAGTAGCCATTCAGTTCTATTTCTAACTGCTGCTATCCCAGAAGATTCCAACCAATCAGTGTTTTAGGACATGCTGCCCCTTCTTTCCAGGACCCCTATAGACTTCTAGATAACATGAAGAGAGAGGGAGGCAGACAGCTCTGTAGCACACCAATGGACTCATAAGCAGGAGGAGGAGGAACAGAATAGAAAGGGAGGTTCCTCTACCAAAATGTGATGTCATACTCCTCTCATTAGCATAGAACTTTTCATATTATCAGTAATGGTTGGCTGAGGATGTGTGTCATGACCAGGACAAGGGTGGTCAGATCTAGTGGTTAGGACAAGTATCAGAGGGGTAGCCGTGTTAGTCTGAATCTGTAAAAAGCAACAGAGGGTCCTGTGGCACCTTTGAGACTAACAGAAGTACTGGGAGCATAAGCTTTCGTGGGTAAGAACCTCACTTCTTCAGATGCAAGACGTCTGATTAACCTGATTAACCAGGGGTCTGGAGCAGTGACAGGCAGGCAGTCTGTGTTGTTGCTCAGGCAGCTACCCTTCATGGCTTCCTTGTTTAAGTACTGGTGTTGGCCACTCAGAGGGCTGCGAGGGGCCACCACTCAGGTTCTGCTGGCCCATACCTTCTGCCAAGCCCAGCCTCACAGGGTCCTCCCATGGAAGCTCAGTTTGAGCCTCCTATGGTGATGCAGAGGCATCAGCAGCTGAGAACCCCCCCTGTCCAGCCCTGCAGGTTCTAATGATAAGTGGGCAAGAGGGAGGTTATGAATGGGATATTTGTTGAGGGGAGGAGTGGCGGTTTATTTACATGGGCATTTAATGTTGGCTGTTTGCTTTGAAAGTGCGGGGAGAGGTGCTGGGGCAATTAAAAGCTGTGATACTTTTGTTTAAGGAAGAGGCTTAATGTCTGGACATTTTTTTTCTCTTTGTGTTGGGGGAGAGGGTTAATGACTTTGAACCCTCCTCTCCTCCCACTCCCTTCTGAGTTAGTTTCTTTGGGGCAGGAAGTGTGTCTTTTAAATTGTTTACTGTGCTTTGAAAACTGCTATGTACATTAATGATATAAAAATACATAATGTGTTTGTTATAGAAGATTTAATGACACATCAAGAAGATGCTCAGCTTTCAGTTGGTTCACCTTTTTCCCAACAGGTGGCACTAGCATATAGTAAAGGGTATTGATCAAGACATTTAAGTAGGCTTGGTAACAGATGGCACCATGGTGCAATCAAAAAGATAGGCCACTGCCTACATCTGGACATTCTTACAGGAGTATCTGACAGGTGGTTAAATAATAGGGGGCTAGTTATTGGGCAGATGACATTATTTGACCAGTCAGTTGACCGGCTTGCCAAGCCTAGCCTTGATGCCAGGCTCCATGGAATAGTGTAGGGCACATGCAACAATAGTCCAGTGTATTTAACCCTTGAGCAGAAAATTGGAGAGCAAGAAGCAGCTGCAGGCAGGTCCCAGCAGAGCAGGGAGACTAAACAGAATGTTAAAAAGTCTCTTGCATCTGAAGAAGTGAGGTTCTTACCCACGAAAGCTTATGCTCCCAATACTTCTGTTAGTCTTAAAGGTGCCACAGGACCCTCTGTTGCTTTTTACAGATTCAGACTAACACGGCTACCCCCTCTGATACTAAACAGAATGTTAGGTGCTCGGCTGCAGCAAACTGGCAAATGCTGTGGCAAAAGTTCTGATTTTATGTTATACTGAAAAAATGCCAAATTCCATTGTTGTAGATTTGTATAGTCCACAGGGCTCTGGCTGAAACGATTCAGGCAGTTCACATGTCTTAGCTATTATTTCAGGTTGTCCATAGATTCAGACAGGCATCACTGCTTTGGTTTATGCTCACTCATGGTTCGAGGTTATGTCTGTGACCATGAAGGCTATAAAGATTTTTTTTTTTTTTTTAAAGAAAGCATAAAAAAGAGAGGAAAGGTAGGGTTGTCATGATCCCTCAAAACCTCTTTGTGACCTCCAGACTGAGAATCCCTGTTCGAATACAAAAGGCAGTTAACATGGAATATTCAACTGAGGTAGTGGAAGAAGCAGCTAATGTTGGTTATTATTTGTAAGAAAGAGGGCAGGAGCCAATAGCCAGTCAGTAGAGGAGAAAGTAGATGCTACTCACTTACAAAGAGTCCCCAGTCAGGAATCAGGGCTCTAATGTACTCAATACTGCCTATGTGTACACATGCACACGCACAAAAGTAGTCTGAGATCATTAGTATCTGATCTGGGTACTGCCGGGCGGGGGACTAACTGGGGTTCCTCTTTCTCCCTCCATCCCTGCCTCTCCTGGTGCTACAGTACCTGCTGAGTGTTCTTGTTTGGTACTGTTATCAATAGAAAATATTGCAGATTCTAGCTTGGGAGCTGCATTGGATTCAGTGGATTTCCCTGCTTCCTTTTGAGGCATGCTGTTAACATATTTTAGTGGTGTTTCTTTTTTATATTAACCCTAAAATGTTCGATAGTTGATGAAAATAACATATAGCACAGACTAGCGCTGTGCAGGAGTCGTATGGCCTTCCTCACTGCACAGATGTAACCCTTTGATGTATTTATCACGGGTGCAGACTCCTAAAAGAAGCATGTTCTGAGCACTGGAGCCAGACCTTCTGATGTTCTATTTTCAGAAGAGTCTCATGATATTTAGTGTCTTTTAAAGCTTCTCAGGCTCTTACAGTATTTGAAAACTTTTGTCTTTATTTGTATTGAGAGCCTAGAGATTAACGTAATGATGGCATATGTGTACTAATGGCTACGTTAAAGCTAGCGAACGCCTCTAAAACAGATTTTGAATCCGAGTTGCAAAATAATCAGAACTGCTTGGTCTATTCTGATATCTATCAGTGAAACGAACTAGCATGTGGTACTGAGCCCTTGGTTAAAAAAACCCACACTTGTAAAAGGTCTCAGTACTGTTCACCGCTGGTGTTCTATACTTTCAACAGTTTCAAAAGAGGATAGTACAGTGGATCAAACAGATATATATTCTTTTTATAAAGCTAGGTAGTGTGTGTTAAACATCTTAAATGTAGGCTTTTATAACCATTTAATATTTATTAAAATGCTTTATAAAATCTAGATGCAGAAAATGTTATTTCATAATGTATGTTTGTTTTTTTTACAGACGGGGAGCCAAAAACAGAGAGCAGCACTGGCTGTAGGTAAGAATTGTAACTTATCTATCACTGTGTAAGTGCATTGGTGGGGAGAGAATTGGCCAAGGGAACTAAAACTATAAGCTTTTAAAAGATAGCAAATGGAAGAATATTGTTAAGCTAGCATTAATTGTATCTTGAAGGAAAAGCTCCAACTGGCTACTTTAATTTTAGAAATGTACAAAGCTCATTGGGAATTACTTAGATTTTCAGACTAGAAAAGAATGCCTGAAACTTATTCGTGGTTGTTTGCAGTGCTATGGCAACCATGTTGGTCGCAGGGTAGATGAAAGAATATCTTTTATTGGACCAACTTCTGCTGGTGGAAGATACAAGCTTTTGAGCTTCTTATCTTCCACCATCAGAAGTTGGTCCAATAAAAGATATTACCCCACCTACCTTTTCTCTCATTTATTCATTGTCTTACTTTTAACCTTCAGAAGGTAGGAGAGAGTATAAATATGCTTGATCTACTAATTTTTTTCATTGAGATTCACTTTATACAGTATCTTGCCAGGGAGAAAACAGATAAAGGAGTCTTGCTTCTGCATTGCTTCTTCAGCATCCTAACACAGTCTTCAACTTAATTAACAGTGAAGGAATAAGAAGATAACTTGAAGAAAGCTCATCGAAATGGCTTTCATTTAAAGAAACATGGGTTCTGAGCATATAAATCATTGATAGCCTTTAAAAATGATGATGACCTTCAAGGGCAGTGTTTCTTAAACTCTTTGGAAGACCTACACAAAGAGAAAACTAATTGCTTCAGATCTTTGCTACACACTAAAAATGCTTTCTTAATGTGGCTACAGTTGCATCTGCTTTTGGATCTTTCCTAAACCAGATGTTTATCTTCAAAACAAGCAACATCTTCTACCACCTTTTTAAGATTCTGTGAAATGAGGAAGGGGTGTGCACTATAAAGTCCACACCCCTTTTAGCTTTTTGTCTTGCAGTCATATAAGTTAGCACATAGAACATCGTTTTATTGTACCTCCATGTTTATCTGGTGTTGTGCCAACACTGCTGGCTGTCTCTTAGCTAGAGATGCTGAAGAAGATACCACTGGCACCGGACAGAAGAAAAATGAACCTTACCTCTTAGTTTTGATGCATCATCAAGAAAGCGTTTGAATCACAGGGGGAAAAATTACCTGCACCTGTCTGATTAGTGTTGGGAGTAGTGTCAAGAAGTCTCTTCATTGCCAGTGAAACTAACTGTCTTATTTAAGGAATGAGAATGTAGGGGGATAGGAACATAGTTTATGAGATTGTTCTATATAGAGAAGTGTGGCACTGAGGGATATGTCACTTTCCCAATGTCACATGGGAAGTCTGTGGCAAAGCTAGGAATTGCCTCGATTGCCTGGGTCCTGGTCCAGTGCCTGAACCATAAGTCCATCTTTCCTTTCCATTCTTCAGCTTAGGTTATGAGTTCTTACTAGTAATACTGTAAAAACATAGTCACTAGTGAACTAATTGATTGGTGCGCAGTGTAATATAGTAGTGGCAAGGAATTTAACTGATTTTTAGATATCTGCTTGTTGACTTTTATAGTCTCTTCTCCTCTTGATGGAAAAGAGCTTTTTATGTATATACATTGTCCACACATCAAAAGGTGGTTAAACCTTTTTGTGTCTGCATACTTGTCTCTCTATTTTTTTTTTTTTTTTTTTTTTTTTTTACAAGAAAGTTTGATATATCGCTGACGCCTCTAAATGTAATTTTAAGTGCTTCGGAGTGAGATTCCTGGAAGTTCTGATATTGGCTGTCTCCTCATTAAAAATCAGATATCCAAAGCAGGGAATATTTTCATAGTCTACAAGATCACAAGTAGGTAGAATTTAGGATTATGAGCAAATAGTAATATATGTAGGTCAAGAGAACTTGTTCAATATTTGCTTTAGAATGTATACAGGGAAACATAAAGAAGTCTTTTACAGAAGAAGGGTGTAAACTGCCCCCCATGGTAGTGACTTGGCACAGTTCAAGGACAAGACTTCTAGTAAGTGAGCTGCCATACCAAATAAAGAACAAAACCTCTCAAAATATAATGTTGCAAATTAATTCCTATAGTATTAGCCAATAACTATGTTCTTGTCAACTGAAGATAAGACCGTGAAAGTGCCTATACTTGTTCTTTGCAGTTATGACAGTGTGGAAAAACATGGCCTAAGCAAGGTCTAAATGTGAACATAAATTGGCTTCCTGAGAGTCTAAAGTATAAATATGAAAGTCCAAGTGTTAAAAATCTTTAGTGTTTCCATTTAATTCTACTCTTTTTCAAAGCTTTCATATATTTTAATCAATAAAACACTGGCTTCCTTTGGAGACGAAGTCTTTCTTTTAGAGCTGCAACCCAAATTTAACAAGTGGAGTACTGTTGGGCCAACATTTTAAAGGATGGCTTTTATCCCTGTAGCTTTTGCCCTATTTTATGGATGCAAAAAGTATGAGCCTCAAAATCTTCATATTGAGTCGCCCAAAGATTTGTGGCAGCTATTTTAGTATTTGAAAATCTCCAATTTTGATTTTGGGAATGGAAGCAATATCCTTCCAGGAGCCAAACGTAACCTGCTGCCTCTGTCAACAGTTAACATAGCCGGAATCTATCATGATGTATTGGCTCAGTCTCATCCAAATTCTGCCAAACAAATGGGACTGCACTTAGTAGGTATGCTGGAAATTGAGACCTTCTACAAGTCAATCTGATGGACTTCCAATACCAAAATTGAACCACGCCTTTTCAGGTTCTTGGCTCTGAAGGCTACAGGAGCTGAAGTGCTCTCTTGTCCTTGGAGCTGGCCTGTATTTTTCCTAGTTAACTCTCATAGGTTGATAGTTAAATGTATAGGAAAAACAACTTTATATCTTTCAAATACTGAATGTGTCTTCTTTACTGGCTGATATACAAACAAAACTTAGGACTGGGAGCTAGAATATGGAAATGAGGTATTTACATAAATAGGTGGTTATCGATAATTATCACAGTCATGACCATTTTGATCTGTGATGGTGGTTGGTTAGAGTGAACTAAGGGTTTTCATTTATTTTGAAGAATCTTCTCCTGTTTTGCTGTAGTTTTATCTAATACTTTTTCTCTAGCTACGGTGCATAGAAACAACACATTGTTTGCATTACTTGATCAGATCGCAGGATTAGTGAGGCATTGTGGACAGAGACCTTCATGTACTTTCCACTGTTCCAATAACATTTTTTTACCTGAGGCAAAATGAATGTTCAGGTCACAGTCTAGCGTCAGGATAGCTGGGCACTTAAACTGGCATTTGGGTGGGGAAATAAAGTTAAGTCTACTGGGAGTTTTGCTGATTCAAGAAGATATGGTTGGAATAAAAGTTATTAAATGACTCCTCTCTTCTAGATAAGTGAAATTCACACTAAAAATACAATAAATCAGTAGATAATAGATCTCAGAGTGAAAATATTTGAATTTTTTTCTGAATGATGTCTTGAGGAAAAACTTGTAAGTTTGAAACTTTAAATGGATAAACCTATGATGTGAAAGTGTTAGATTTTTTTTTTTAAGGAGTGGTTAGTGCTCAATAGTGGTTAGTGGTTTCAGGTGCTAGACTGGCAGCCCTGAAATAGAAAATCCTGTATTACTGCTGTAAAACACAATAAATATGCATAGCACTTTACAAAGAGAGTAAGACAATCCTTGCACTGAGAATTACAAAATTTAGCCACAGAAAAGGCAAGCTTTCCCACCTCATCCCTTTTGTGAAGGTGTCACTTCTAAAAGTGAAGAAGGTATTCTTAATCACTTAATGTATGGCCTTTGGGCTAACACTACAGCTGTAACTATCAAGTATGTAGTATGGTCTCTATAACCTTGGACACCCATCCTTTAGAAAATATACTAAACCCATCAATTTATTTCAAATAATCTACTGACCAGGCCTGAGGTAATGATTTCTCTCATTGGATATTAACCTGATCTGGTTCAAGGGTGAAGGTCTGTATCCCAGTCTAAATCACTGAGCCTTCCAAAGCACCTTGCGAAATTTTTAATATGTCTTGCAGCTTTATTTATGAATTTCTTGATACTTTTCCCATGACTGTGTAAAACACTAATAGAATGAAGAAATTTTAAGTGTCTTTGAAAGGAAACAAATGTATCAATGTCACAAGGTGGTACCAGTGATTTGAGGATCTTGGTTGACACAGTGTACCGTGCAGAAGAAGAGGAACTGCATGCCTGGGGATATGCAGAGAAGAATCTACTATGATAATTGTTTCTCTGATGTTGTGATGAGTATTTCCCCTGGTCTGCAAGGTCAAGTTGTAAATGAATGACCTCTCCAGGTGGAGATGTATTACTACAAGAGAATTTGTATTTGAAATATTGAAACCTGAAGGCACAGACTGCTTGCACTTGAATGTAAATGTGCTGTAACTAAGACTGGTGGTGTAATATTACTACTGTTTACACCGGGCATTGAACTCAACTTTGAAAAATTGTTTCCTCTTTTCCATTTATTTATTCTAAGAATTATTTAGATCTGTTATCTTTCAGTACAAACTGTTTAACTTAATAAGGACTGGCGAATAACTTTTTTATCTTTAAAAAAAAAAATACAACTTAATCATGATGCAAATACAAAACTAAATGCAAAATGTGTGTTTGGAACACCTAACCAACAGAGATCTGGAGGTAAGATAGAGAGTACATCCTTTAGCTCACGTCCTTATGAAAAGAAAAAGTACATTGTTAATAGTCAAGTCTGTCTTAACCCTGGATTTACACACTCCAAGATGAACTGCACCCAGTTTTTGGCTGTGGGTAAGTCAGTTCACAAAGCATAGTAATTATTCCAGAATAAAAGTGACTTCTGTTCCGCAGCAGTGTCTACATGGTGAACTTTTCTTATTCTGCAATGTCTATGCTAGCCAATTTCCCTGTGTACATGAGGCCTTCCGCTGGCCCCCACTTCTCCAATTCTTGAAGAAAGTTCCACAGAATCATTAGTGTCTGCACAGAATAGACCATATTCAACTCAAGGTCTCATCAGTGATTCATACACAAGAAAGAACATGATATTCCATTTTTCTTTCAAAATGAAGGGAGTGGAATCAATCCTGCCAAAACTTTGAAACTATGATTTCAGGGAATTTAGGTGTTGCTTTGCTCACTAAGCCATTTCCGCTGGCAAATGATGAGATCCTGGGAAGAAAGGTCCATGATTTGAACCCCCTAAACTCTGCCACATGGGAGACTATTAATACTACTATAAAAAATGTCACTCCCATCAAAATAGTTTAAGTAAAAACAAATGTTTTACTTTCCTCTGAAATTAGAAGGAAACTTATTCACAACTCAGATATTAATAAAGAACGGCTCAGCTGTGCAGTCCTATAATCTGATGTCAAACTTCTTATGAGGAACACTCCAAGTAGATAACAATTTGAACAGAACATAAGAATGGCCGTACTGGGTCAGACCAAAGGTCCATCTAGCCCAGTATCCTGTCTTCTAACAGCGACCAATGCCAGGTGCCCCAGAGGGAATGAACAGAATAGGTAATCATCAAGTGATCCATCCCCTGTCACCTATTCCCAGCTTCTGGCAAATAGAGGCTAGAGACGCCATTGATGGACCTGTCCTCCATGAATTTGCCTAGTTCTTTTGTGAACCCTATTCCATTACTGCTTTAATTTCAGTGAATGCAATATTTTTCTTGTCAAAGAACAATGCATAAATTATTCTAACTGCAGAATTGAAGGGCCACTTATGGAAAAACATTGTAGTTTAGTAGAATATTGTTCCAAGATAAACTGGTCTGTGTGAAAACTATTATGGAGTTCTTGTAGTGGCTCTTTTAAGAGGTACCACTAGATGTCAGTCATGGAAAAGAATACACAAAACTTAAATTCCATGGGGAGAATATTAAACAGTAAAATATGCTCTAAGTAATTTGTGTATTAAATAGCTAAAGCATAAATAGATTTCTGAGTTGCTCATATGAAATTCATGATAGTTTCCATTCTCTAATCTGAATCATGCATTGAAATAAGTAAGTGTCCATAACTCTAAATTTACATCTTTTCCGTGTTAAAAAATAAATAAAAATTCCACGAGAGCTGTTCTGTCATTGGATTTTAAACCTGCATCTCTGTTGTTGAGTGGTTACGCAGCCTAAATCAATAGTATCTATAAACATTAGTAGGGGTCTGTTTTTTTCCGACTCTATAAATTGAGCATTCTCAATGAGCAGTTGAGCAGTTTATTTATAAGCTTGTAGAAGTGTCTGAATAGCTGCTAGATGTTCAACTAAAAATCTATTGGAATAATCCTTTCCAAGCTGGACGTTAAAGCTTGTTTGCACAATGCAGTTCCTGAGTTACAACGTTAGATCCTTAGTTCCCTTAGGCGAACCTCATTAGGTAACATCTATAATACTAGTATTCAGCGTGTTTCAGTAGATGGAGATGGTTACATTTTTTAGTATTCCTGTTCCTTCATATGGCTCCATTGGAGAGGGGGGGAAATAGCTATGGAGTTGGGACAGTAATGTGGACTGCATTTAGAGCCAAGTAAAATATTAAGATCTTTCTGGACCCTTTCTGTGAAAGGATTAACTAGTATGATTGCTTACAAATCTCTCTGCATTCCTGGAGCCTGCCATCAGCCTTGAAGGCTGAATGTAGCTAGCTCCTCTGAATTCCACAATATTGATGGGGAAGCTTCAGAGAATAACCTCAACTTCCCATTTCCTCTTCCCTCCCAATCACAAACTGTATATTTCATGAGGGAAGAAAGCAAATAATTCAGACCAATTGGGAAGCTACTTTCTGATGTCATGCTCAGGCCATTAGCTGACTAATCTAATTTTGGGACATCATATATTCAGAAAATAACTGTTGTTCATTAAGCAGGGAAGAGATGGTTATCTATTTGTGATACATTCTAATAAAAACATGTTCCGTGTGCCTTAAAAGACAGAGTTGCCAAATTGATTTCCAGCTGTCTGTCAGTCTCTGCCTTTTTATTGTGATATGGGTGGTCTATCAAGTATGCGATGTTGTGGAATGTGTCTTTCCAACTGGTAGCATGCTGTTTTTCCAGAGGCCAAACAAACAGCATGCTGAAGAGATGAGGGGATTCTCAGTTACAAATGCTTGACTGACTTAAAAACTTCTATAGGATCCAGTTCCCAACAAAGAAAATAAATGGTTTTCATGTTTTTAATGGTATGTATTCTTGCATGTCTGAGGGTTGGGAGAGGAAGCTCAACCAGAATACCGAGCCTGGATTTAAGGTAACTGGTTGTAATTAAGCACAACACCTTAAATATATTGAACATTGCTATTGATTTTAAACATCATAGCTGTCAGTGTTAATGTGCATTTAAATGCAAATAGTAAACCATCACAGGAATGTTTTAGTATTTTCTTTTTTACCTCTACAAAGATGAGTTGATTTATTCTTTAAACAGCCTCGTTGATTACAAATATATCTCCCTGTATTTGTACATTATCTGAGTTAAAAGCATGGCAATTTTATACCTCACATCTTTTACATTTGGCACCATTCTTGATTCTCATATTTTCTTACATAAATACTAAAACGGGGTTTATCATTCATTGAGCATATATTTTGTTGTTCACCAGTTGAGAGCAAAGTACTTTAATATACAGTTCCCCTCAGAGAATCGGTCTGTAATGCTTGGGAATTTGGTTAAATCATGTACTTGTATTAAATTTCCTCTGGATTCAGTAAAAAAACTGAAATCTGTCAGGGGTGTTTTCAGCATGAGAAGGGCATGCGTGCGAGTTTTGTTTTGAAAATATGCCTTTGCTTTCCGCTTGTCTGATCTTGACATTGCACTCAGCATCATACAGCCCCATAAGGCTGTAATGGGCCAAATCATTGTAATCAAATGTGGCATTCCATATGTCTTATTTTTTGAAAGTAGGTCAAGTTTGAAACCATTTTCTTAGCTAGCCCTTCTGTTTCCCACAACCTGTTCCAGTGGCCTAAGCATTGGGAAAAATACCTTGAGTGCCAGGAGGGATTATGGGCAGCTTCACAGGGATAGTCAGAGTTTTGTGGACTGAGTGATTAAGTAGTAGCATTTATTTTCTCTCTAGCTTTATCTTGCTAGCTTTGTGGCAACAGAAAAAAGTACAGTAGAATCTGAGTTACAAATACCTCAGGAATGGAGGTTGTTTGTAACTCTGAAATGTTCAAAACTCTGAACAAAACATTATGGTTGTTCTTTCAAAAGTTTACAACTGAGTATTGACTTAATACAGCTTTGAAACTTTACTATGCAGAAGAAAAATGCTGCTTTTGACCATCTTAATTTAAATGAAACAAGCACAGAAACAGTTTCCTTACCGTGTCAAATCTTTTTAAAACTTTCCCTTTATTTTTTTAGTAGTTTACCTTTAACACAGTACTGTACTTTATTCCCTCACACACACACACACACACTCACACTCACTCCCCACCAGCCTCTTTTTTGTGTGTGTCTTGTCTCTGCTGCTGCCTGATGGTGTATTTCTAGTTCCAAATGAGGTGTGTGGTTGACTGGTCAGTTCATAACTCTGCTGCTCTTAACTCTGAGGTTCTAATCTACAGTAATGCTGAGGAGATCTTAAAAAAATAAGAACTTCAGTTTTCACTAATATTGAGTTAAGTTTGTAAATTAAATCAGTAAAAATAACTGGAAGTAGGCAGCTAGAGGTATGAGGCCAGAGAGAGGTTGCAATCTTGGTCACTGTCTGACTCCTTACTGGAACAGGGTGGGGCTGAGAGGGAAGCTGGAAGTGAACACCCCCGTGATTCTGGGGACTGGGCATGATCATGAATGGGAAATGAACGCAACAGTGCTTCACAACATATTCAGTTGATGGGGAACCCCAACAATAGACCTGCTTGCTACTTACCGGAACAAGAAATGTCCCTGCTACTGTTCCAGAGCCAGACTGGGGAAACAGTTCCTAAGAGATACTTTCCTCCTTCAATGGGCAGAGACCTGCTATATGCTTTTCCTCCATTCCCTCTGATATCGAAGGTCCTATTAATAATTCAGGAAAAGTCAAGAGTTATACTGATTGTGCCCACATTGCCGAGACAAGTGTGGTACCCGTGCATGACATAGCTAGCAATGTGTCCTCCAATTCTTCTTCAACCCAATCCTCACCTACTCTCTCTAAATGATGGACAGATCCATCAGCCCAACTTACAGATCCTCCGGCTTCAGGCTTGGCTCCTTGTGGTTCCCACACAGAGAGAGCTGCTGCTCCAAGGAGGTGATGGAAGTGTTACTACACTGTAGGAAATCTATGACTCATCGCACTTACCTGCGAAAGTGGAAACAATTCCAAATTTGGTGCAGTTCCAAACAAGTTGCTCTGACATCTTCCTCCTTTCCCTTAATCCTACATTATATACTAGATGTTAAAAGGGCTAGTCTCTCTCTTAGCTCACTCCAAGTACATTTTGGGCCATAATGGCCTTCTACCAGCAGGTGGTTGGATATTTGGTATTCACCCATCCAGAAACATGAAGATTCCTCAAGGGCATAGGAAAACTATTCCTGCACACCAAACACCCAACTCCAACATGGAACCTCAGTCTAGTTCTAAAGACTCTAACTAGACCACCCTTTGAACACCTGAAATGTGCAATCAGAGGTGGGGGGAGCAGATATACCTACAGTGTAGCAGCCATAGGGACACACATCTCGAAGAACCATCGTTACTGCACAAGATGAGTAACTTCTTCTTATCCTATTCACTTCCACATGTATCTCCCTTCCCTCAAAAGCTTATTACAAAAAGTGCCCTTGTTACTTCATCTAGGAGCCGTAGAAGAGATTCTACAGAAATATGGAAAAGTTTTTACTTCATTAGTACTTTCCTCCAAAGTACAAACGGGGAGTCTTTGTCCTATCCTAGACTTGAAGAGACTGAACAAATGTATATACCACTACAGTTTCAGGATGGTAGCAGTTACCTCAATCTTTTTATTCCTGTCAGGTTCAAGACTAATTTGTGGCTCTCAAAGGATGCTTGCTACCATGTAGCCATCCATCCAGCCCACAGGTAGTGCTTGGGTATCACAGTGGAGTCAAATCATTACCAGTACAAGGCACTGTCATTTGGATTCTCCAAAGCACACAGGGTCTTCATGAAATGCCTTGCTGTGGTAGCAGTCCGCATTTGCCCATACTTGGAGGACTGCCAGATGACAGGTATATCATAGTGGGAGAAAGTAACAAACCTGTAATGTGCTCTACCCCTTTTCATCCAGCTGAGCTTTCTAGAGAACTGAAAATAATCATTTACCCCAGCACATATGATAGAGTTCATAGGATCCTCGATTGACTCCAGATCTGAAAAAGAATACCCGCCCAAGGACAGGTTCCAATCACTACAAGCTTTCACTCATTCTCTAGTTGTCATAACCAGCTACAACAATATGAACATGTCTTGCAGTGCTAGGCCACATGCTGGCATTCATGTACATGATTTGATGACACTTGCCAGACTTTCAGCACTGGCTCAGACCAGTCTATTATCTGGTGAAATGTCAGACAGACTAGAGGGTCTTAATACCACAACATATTATTGCAGAGCTGGCTTAGTGTTTGGAACCCAAGGGACAGGTTGGAGAGCTCATTTGGAGCACCTACAGACTCAAGGAACTTGGTCCCCAAATCACATGATTAGTTCAGAGACCTCATTCTGGCCTGTATGACATTCTTACCTGTCCTCAAAAACTTGGTGTTGCAGATCTTCACAGATAGTATGATAGTTATGCTATACATTTGCAGTCCCCAAACTGTGAGACCTAAGCTTGTTGAAAGTGGTACACTATGACTGTCCCCTTTAAGGAGTATTGGAACCCAGGGCCAGCTAATCCCTGTTCCATAATATATAGCCCCTTTGTAGAAACAGAGATCTGCTTCAAGGGAGCAGCAGACTAGATGGAGAATGGGCCAGATGTTAATCAGGTAGCTACCTCCTTTAATATACAACCCAGCTGTTAGGTGACTCCCAGGAGGAGAAAGAAGGCAGATAGCTTGGAGAGGACAATTGCAGGGGAGCACTGAGTCAGGAGAGAGGCTCCCTGGGATGGAAGCCGCCTAGAATCACAATACAGCCCAAGTTGGAGGGCCGTGGGGCCCCTGAACCCCAGGAAGGAGTTGAGATCAGCACATGAGGAGACTAATAGGAAAGACTTTCCAGAGATTCCAGGGACTGCAGTGGAACTGGCAAAGCTCTCTGGCTCAGAGGGAACTGGAGGGGAACTGGGAATAAGAGCAGCTTGGAGCTCAAGTTGCCTGGTGCCCAGGTAAGGATCAGAGACCCATTTTCAATAGAAGACACCTTGCCAGATGGCTTCTCAGCTGAGGAAAAGAAAGAATTGATTGAACTGTCATATGATGATGGACTCAAGCTCAAATTCAACAAAGTGCAGCTCGGCGACTTTTCGCTTAAAACGAGAGGAGTTAGCCTTATAATGGACAGAGCTCTGAAACTTTTGATGCCTTTCAGCACTACATAGCTCTGCAAGACTGGCTTTTCTGTAATTGCTATTTTTTAAAAAAAGTAAAGTTCAGTGATGATAGATAGTATCTCTTATGGAGAGGCTTGGCAGAATTCAATTTTAATTTTTTTTTAAATAATTTTGATGGGTAATATGTTTATTTTTTTAAGCTCTTTTCAATTTTTATCAATTAAAATGTTCTGAGTTGTGCAAAATTATGGGTTCAAAGCCTTTTTTTTTTTTTTTCCTTTTTTCCTTTTTATAGATTTTACATTTTCAAATTTGTGGGAAATTATGGGCGGGTCAGACAATTATTTAATGAAGACAGATGTTGAGATTCAAAAAGTTAAATCTTTGCAACCTATAAAACACAAGTTGTCAGCATCACATGTCTAAATACCCTTATATCAAATTCTCAAGTAGCATCTTTCTAACTTTGCCTATCTGTAAATTTCAGTTATTATCGATGGAATTTTTTTTGTTGGTTTGTGAGTGTATGGTGAAATCAATATTTACTGACATTTACTGATAAAAATCTAATCTTTCCAAATCTACTTATGAACAGGCATTGCTGGTACATCCTGTTTCAGAAGTGACCAGTACTGGCTTAAGAAATGTTGCACTTATTTATAATATAGGCTGCTGGTGTGCTGAGACCACTGTTATCATGATGACTCTTTGTATTCCCCTTCTCTCCCGGTCTGCATCCGTTTATCTCATGTCTTTTACTAAGGGTACGTCTATACTTACCCACTGTTTTGGTGGCAAGCAATCGATCTTCTGGGATCGATTTATCGTGTCTTGTCTAGACACGATAAATCGATCCCGGAAGTGCTCGCCGTCGACGCCGGTAATCCTGCTCCGTGAGAGGTGTAGGCGGAGTCGACGGGGGAGCCTGCCTGCCGCGTGTGGACCCGTGGTAAGTACCTTTAAGTTCGAACTAAGATACTTTGACTTCAGCTATGTTATTCATGTAGCTGAAGTTGCGTATCTTAGTTCGAACTGGGGGCTTAGTGTGGACCAGCCCTTAGATTATGAGCAACTTTGGGTAAGGTCCATCTTTTTTCTCTGTACAGCGCCTAGCACAGTGGGAGTCTGGTCCATGGTCCTACGCTAATATAAATAATAGCGCTGTTCATCCTAATAGATCCCAAAACACTTGACAAATTGAGTATCACTGGTCCCATTATAGAATCTACCTTAAGGTGAAACAAAACAACTGTGTATATTTAGCAAACACACACATTAAGAAAAGAAAGAGTAAAGAACACAGTATTTTGTAAAACGTGATGTGATATTTTAGTCGTTGAAATATAACTGCTTGAATTTGGCCAGGACCATAACTCATATCTCTGGACTTTATAAAGAGCACAAGGAATTTTTTCCTGATGATCAAGACACTCCTTGCAAATCTCATCCAAAACCATTTCCCCTGCCTTTGGTAGCATAGTGTCTTTTAATCCCATTCTGGGCTATTGGATCAGTGCAGACATGGAAGGAAGAAAGCTATTTCTCAAATCACCAGCGCCATTTCCTGTAACTCCTTAGTTTTCTGTTGAGATCAATCAACAAGGAACTGATTTAGCCCAACTTTGCCTAGCCTTGTGTATATCAGTATTTGAACTGAGCATGTAATTACTGCATTTTGGGGCACTTAAATTGGGTGCAGCCTTTTCTTTTGAAAGCTGAATACAGTATATTTTTTTCACTGTTGTATGATGGTAAGGCTTTCCTTTTTTTCTTCAGAATACATAGCTATTTGGGCCTTTGTCTAAATTATTTATATTAGGGCTGTTGGTGCTCCTGTAAACCCCAAGCTCCTCTCTGTTCATAAGACAGGCACACAGTTATTAAAAAAGCAAATTAGCCTTTCCTATGTATTGAAGTATATTAGGTTTCCCCCCCTTTTTTATACTATATTTTCGATGCATTGAAAATCAGTTGATCAGGAAATATTCTGAACATTACTAGGTGGCTTAAATTTTTGAGAATTCAAAGTGGGGAGTTGTGGTCATAATCCACTGTTATGAAATGCAGAAAGCATTACTTTCTTTCAAGAGCCCAGACTTCATATACTATGAAAACTTTTGGGAGCCTTGAGTAATTTTTTTCACGTTTGTTCTGAAACTAGCTAGCAAAACCAAATATTTTCTAATTTGACTGTCTTTTGTTTCTGCGTAACAATTTTTCATTTAGTTGATACTATTTAGTGTCTAAATAACGAACATTTGTTCCCAAGCCTATCTGTCTTCTAATTTTAAACTGAAATTTAAAATATATATAGTTTTAGGCCTTTCATAAGGAATCATAATGGTTGTCTGAGCAAATGCTATATAAAGATTTTTTTTCTGCTGATAGTTAAAATAGTTATATCTTATAAACGCTCTATTTACTCATGAATTCATTGTCTGAGAAGTCTGCTCACCTCTAAATTCTAACTGGCACAAAATGACAAGTCCAGGCATCATTGTATTTGTGCAGCACATTACTTCTGGCTATATTTGGTCAGAGTAGAAATTGAGAAAGACGAATTCCTTATGTGTGCTTCTCTTTTGTGGGAAAAGTGCACTAAGCAGTTTACCTTTAGGTAATCTCATTTCTGTTTATAAATCCAGCATGTGTTCTGTGATATTTCACCATAGGGCTTCAATGAAGCATGGCAACAGTTTTATTTGTTAACCTTATTCCTAGAAAAGAAACTTGGAACAGTAGATTCCTGCAGGAAATGAAAATCTATTATATGAAGACACTTGTGACTGAGGAGTTGTTAGGCACAAAACTGTATTTCCCCTCTAGCTTATTTTAGGAAGAGAGAGGGATTTTATTGAACAGTCCACAATTTTTAAAACTCCCCTCAGATGATGGCTATAGATTTTTCCAAGAATGTTTATCTTCTCAACCTAGCAGTGCACTCTCGCAGACCCACTTAATCTGACCATGTGGTTGCAATGATGGCAGAAAATTCCTGCTTCTGTAACTAATGTCTGGCCCAAAACAAAACAAGTCAGAAAACAAAAAGATATATAATTTTAGAACTGAAAGTATTGGAGGGAACTTTTGGGTGGCTTAAGGATGTGCATAAGGATATTTATTATGTATAGTTAAACTTAAATATTTGTTTCTCTTTGAGCAGGTAACAAAAGTGTCCTAAGTTATGCAGCAACATAAGCATTTGAGAGGAGGGATAATTTTTTAACTAAGGCACTAGATTGGGATTCAGAAGATGATCTGAGTTTTACTTCTGGCTCTGCTACAAACTTTGTGTGTGACAATGGGAAGTTACACTTTTGTCTTAATTCCCCATCTGAAACTCTAAGGATGAATTCATTTTATTTATAATGCTCATCACTGTAGTATCTGAGCACTTCTCAAACAATGAATATGTACTCAGAATACACTTGTGAGGTAAGCATGTAGTAGTTATCCTCATTTTACTTCGCTGCCTCACAAGTGGGTTTTGAGGAAAAAGTCAAAAATTTGTGACAGGCTCAGATGTTTTGGCAAGGGGCATTGTGAAAGTGTGTGTGTATTTAGGAAAAAATCAATCCGTCTGAACAACTCCTCAAAACATGAGTCTAACTACATTGCTGAAATAATAAGGTCAAGATTTTCCTAAACAGGTGCTTAAAGTTAGGCTTCTGAGTCCATATTTAGGCACCTGAATAGGTGACCTGACTTTCAGAAGTGTCAATAAGTGCTTATGTTTACTTTTGTAACTATCAAGTTTGTGTTTCTTTAAAACGTAGCAAATTCTAATTAGATATTAACCAGTAGGAAACCATTTGTAGTGATATTTGTAGAGATCTTGGTGACCTTTCAGTAAGCTGGGAAATAAATTAATCTATTCTATGGTAACAAGCTTTTGAGAGCCAAAAATGCCAAAAAATTACCTTGGGTTGGGGGTACTTTAATCTACTAAAATACATAGTTCATTATTGTCTTAACTTCAAGCAAAAATGATAACTCAAAGGTGGGGGGCTTAGCTCAAAAAGTTTGAAAACACCTTAGGGTGCAGGGAGGGGGTAATTAGGGGCTGTGTGTGGGTAGGGGGCAGCTCAGGGTGCAGGGAGGATGTAGCTCAGGGTATAGGGAGAGGGGTATTAGGTGCTATGTGCTGGGAGGACTCCCGTACAGTCCCTGTTCCCGGAGGGCTCTGCCAGCCACGGAGCCGGGTCTCCCCACCCAGGCGGGCTCTTATCGGCTGCCTCTGTGGGAGCAAAGGGGGCTGGGAGCTGAGGAGCAACTTCAATGTGGAGCACCAGCAGGAGAGGAGGGAACACTACTGCTGCCTCCTCCATGGCACCAGCCAGAGCAGCAGCTGCCCTGCCCTACCCGGCTCCAGTTTCCTGCCTCCGACGTGGCCAGGGAGTGGGGAGAGGAGATTGTGGGGGGGAGGTGTGGAGCTGCCCCCTGGAATGCTGTGCTCTGGTGCTGCAGTTTTTTTGGGGGGGCAATGCCCTACATGTCCCCAACTCTGCCCATGGGCTCAGGGCTTCTGCCCCACAGGGAGCACCAGGGCTCGGGGCTCCAGGATTCAGCCTCCCGGATTCAGCCTCCCGCCTCCCAGCTTCAGCCCCCCAGGGGACACTGGGGATCAGGGCTTCAGCCCCTCGCCTCCCAGCTTCAGCCCTCCTGGGGCACAGCCAGGGATCGGGGCTTCAGCTGCAGGGTCCCGTGGACCCCTGGTTGAGAACCGCTGCTTTGTAGTACTCAGAGGTCTTTCCATATAGTATCCCATCGCTAGCCATTGGGGATATTTGCTACTAGCAATTGCAGATTATCCACATGCCATTGTAGTCAGTCTGACCATAACATCCCCTGTATAAACTGATCAAGCTCAATCTTGAAGCCAGCTAGGTTTTTTGCCCCCTATTGCTCCCCTTATTGGTCTTGAGTACTATATCTTGCTGAGATCTTAAAAATAAACTTCGTATGGAGTTTTTAAGATAAGCTGTATTTTGATATGAGGTATATGGCACAAAGGAGAGGGAGAATTTTCAAAAGATTATTACCAGCTATTTGACTTCTCAAGTTCCATATTGCAAAAATATGGATCAGACTTTCAAAATTTGAGGTGCATGTGACCTATTTTTGAGGACTTTAGAGAGTGGCTAAAATTGGGCAGCATGTATAAATCTTGGCTATGGAGAGAGATTTTCTCATTACTATCCAACAATTTCGTAATTGCCTGCCTTCTGTCTGACTTTATTGTAAACGGCTTCTGAACTGCTTTGTTACCCCTATATAAACAAAACACTGTAAGCAGAGCTCGTAGAAAACACCTATGCCCTTGCGCATGTTTCCCCCCACTGCTTCTTCTCACATCATCTGATGCAGTCTGGGGTACTAGCTAATCAGATGGATAGGAGTAGTGGGCCTGTTTCCAGTGCCTTTAGTTGACTTCTTTCCAAATTACACACATTCCTTATCCTGATTCCAAGCACTGTGAGATCCAACGGCTTGCCTGGCTGCTGCTTCAATCGTGTACTCCACAGGTCACTAATAATTCAGAGTGAATTGTCTTGTGCTCTCCCTCTCCAAATAAACATTGCTGCCATGATTAAAAAAATTAAAGCACCTTAATGAAAAACACTGGATTTCTGTGATTTTTATACAAGTGCATTCACTGAATTGCAGATCAATCAACTTCCTTCCTGGCTCCTTCCATTTGAACCCATAAGTCAGACTATTGATCTGGCCTTAGTTTAACATTTTTATTTTTAAGTGCTTGAAATCCACATCTCACATGTTTTAGTTTAGTGACGCTCCTGAAATGGGATAGTTCTGGTAGTAAGTATTGGCATTTGGGCCTTGTAGCGGCAGCATTGTTAAAGCACCCCATTGAATTTAGGTTGGCTCATGCTCATTGCGGTTCTGCAGATCTTGCCAAAGCATGTTTGCAGGCTGGTGGTGGTGAGCTATATGTGGGTCTTAGAACTATTGATGTGCATTGAAAATGCTGCCCTTTCATGATGGGCCATTCTGGCATTCCTACTTAAGCATTTAATTATTTCTAAAATTTGCTGGTAATGTTTGAGGTTTCATCATGTGGATTTATGTCTCAACTAGATGAATCTAATAAACCACAATTAATCTTTTTTTCACTCTGTTTGTTTTAGCTAAGATGCAGCAGAAAAGCATAAGAAGAATCTTTCAGATATGATTAGCTCATATTTTGGGGGAATAAAGTTTAACTTACTTGGCTTGTCAATTTAACTTCAGTTTTGGGGCGGAGGGGGAATTGTCCTTTGCTGCAGATTATCCTACTAGATTTCTAGCCAGAATTGCATTTCTTCTGGATTTTAGAGGGAGGAAGAAAATTGTATTATAATGGACACCATGATTCCACCCAGCCTGTGATACAGTTTTGACCACCCCATGGGACACTGTAAATCACACACTACTCAGCATTAAGCAACTACAATGCTAGAATTATTCCTTGCTCTTCCATAGTTGGATACATATGTTTGTCATAGTTGGATACAAATAATGGCAGAATTTAGTTTTTCTGTATAATTGCCACCTTGTTTTTCGTTAACCACTTCTTTCTGAGACTGGATAGGTGAAATGGCACTTGCACAAAGTGCATGTTAGCCCTGTCCAAGCCACAAGTTGGTGAATCAGCACATGTGTGAAACCACAAAGGAGCCAGCCATAAATGGACCCCAGTCCTCTGCTTAAAAAAAGGAAACAATTACTGGAACTAAACAATGTTGCCATTTTTATTTTTAGGTTTGCTGGCATGGGTAATCTCATTAAAGTGCTAACCAGGGACATAGACCACAATGCAGCACATTTTTTCTTGGATTTTGAAAGTAAGTCTTTCAGCCCTTCACAGCTGGTGCATTTAAAATGGTAACAGTAGGATTGCGTGTGCCCTCCACCACAGTGAAGGTGAAGGGAACATCAGTTGCAAAAGCACAATCTGAGAAAGGGTTGCATGTTTTGTTTTGTTTTTTTCAGTAGAGCCAAGCCACCATCATGCTACTGTGTAATTCTTGATTTTCATGTGCTTAATCATTTTGGGTCTCTCTCTGGTCAGTGATGTCCTTTCATCTGCCTGCAAATCAACTAGCCATACAATGAAAAATTCTGTCAGTGTGCCTTAGTGAAATTTACAGACTTGTATGAAGGAACAGTAAAATCCCTGTCTGATTCCAACTTGTTCATTCATAGCAGGGCTAGTATTGTTTTTACCCAGGATTTAAATTCATGAATGGAAGTGAATTTGGGAGTCGCACCTGTTAATTTTCAGATGCATTACCTAAAGATCACAGGATCTCTAGGATCACATATGGTGCTATGTTGTTTTTTGTACACATTAAACTGAAATGAAAAAAGTGTCCGGATGCAGCTTTCTATGATGTTTCTCCTTTAACAAAATTGTAAAGGGAAAAAAATAAAGCTCTCCACCCCTCCACATCATCAAACACAGTCTGAGTCAACATTAACATAGTAGCCGTGCTGCATATAGGATACTTATCCTTGAAGACATAGACATTTGCTCAGGACACTGGTTCAGTGAGATGGAATTTATTCACTTATAAGGCCTTCAGTTGGAGCTCTTCTTCTTTCTCACAGGAGAGACTATGAAGATGTGGGTGACACATGTCTGTCACTTTTTACAGGAAATCCACATCCTTGGAGGTGGGAATCACCCTCCACCAGCATGCACCATAGCAGGAGCCTGAAGGATGGTTTTATGTCTGATGGAACTGTTTGGACTTTCCCCCCACCTCCACCACCTTCATTCTACTACATTTGGGCTGTTCCTTCTTATAAAGGGATATTCTCTTTTCTCTCATTCTTGTCTCGACAGGTACCTTAACATGGGGAACCTTCTTAAAGTTTTGACATGCACAGACCTTGAGCAGGGGCCAAATTTTTTCCTTGATTTTGAAAGTGAGAAGATGATTTTATATATCTATTTCTCTTTGCCTGCAGTAGACTGCATTTATGTCTCATTCTAAACGTATGTCTTCACTTTGCTATCCTTCTAACTACTTTGCATGACCGAGTTATGAATACTTTTGTGAACAATTGGAAAATAAAATAATTGTCTATATCCCACTATATTTAGATTAACAAAGGTAGGCTTAACTTAAAAAAAAAAAAAAAAAAAAAAAAAAAAAAAAAAGCCAGAAGTGAGTTTGTATTAGATAATGCTTTTGATATAGGGATCTGATATGTTTTTGTGCCTTTTCTAGACATTAATACATTTTAAAGAAAATATCTGCCCCTTAGGTTATGCCTTGTAAATTTGAGACTTCACTAATTGCAAAACAGCTGAAGAGCCTGCATATATAATGGTCCGTTCATCCCTTTTAAAAAAAACAAAACCGTTTAAGTACATAGAGGTAAATAATCCTCTCAAAATGTCATAACTTAAAAAGAATCGTAGAATGACTTGCCAAAACTTGCTTACAGATTCCAGAACTAGAATACTAATGTGAATCCCCTCTTCCACACTATACCAATACACACTGAAACAGTCATTGGTATGCTAACCATGCTAATCAGTTCACAAAAGCCATTCATAACTCTCTAACAGCAGCATGCAAAAGGTACATTACATGTGAACCTAACTTGACTAGGCACAGAAGTGCTTCCTACAGTTCACCAAAAAAAACCAACCCCAGATCCACATGCAGAACTTCTGTAATTTTTAGCAAGGAAAAAAATCTCCTTTCCTGATCAGTGCCAAATGTCCTGAAAGGTTCACATATCTTTTGATTATTTCTGCTTTTTGTTTGCTTCACATTGCATGACATAATATGGGCTAAGAATGGCAGGTAAGTGTTATTGGCTGCTACTATGCATGTTTAACTGATTTGCTATTTAACTTACTAGATGTGCACCAAAGCACATGAAAAAAGCAAACTAATGGTATTAATCTGTGGGGAAAGAAGGTTGCCCTTTTAGTAAAATATAATCAATAATATGTAAGTGAAATATTGAGAGCAAATATTGATATAGAGCAAATATGAAGTGCATTCTCCATTTTTTTTTTAATTTCCCCTTTTTGGCCAAACAATGCCATCTTGATTGTATTGGTTTTAATGTGAAAAAACTAGTTTAAAACGTTAAATTTAATCTTTAAAACAGTAGAAGAATAATTAAATCTAAACTTGTCTTTTGTTTATTGTTGAAGTTTACAAGTATTGACTTTCCTGAATTATTTACGTTCCTTATCTTGGCATAGTTCCCTATTATGTATAATTTCTTTGGTTTAAATTCTTTAATATTATTAATATACTTTACGAATTATCATGTAGTCTCAGGACAATAATATATTAACTGTTGGAGCTTTTGAGTTATGTATCAGAATGTTGGAATAAAGATGCACGCCACACGCTCTAGGCTGTTTAATAGCACTTCATCAAATTACTTTAGTGGTAAGAATCATACATCCAGCAAACTTAAAATGTGATAAAAATCTGTGCTAAGTTTTTAAAATGTTTTGACCTTTTAAAATGATCAGTTCTATTGCAAAGTGCATGTTTTCAGCATGAAAAAGGGTAATTGGCATGGGGATAAGCAGGTTGCTGACACAAAGCGTTTACATATGCAATCAAATGAAGCAGCTTATATTATGGCTGAATTTTAGGTCATGTACTTTGTTCATTTTGAACTTGCATTTGGTTCTGCAGCTGTACTTTGTGTCCATGCCTCTCTCTATTCTCTCTGTTCTGTTTCAGATGGCTTGCATTTACAGAATCTTGGCTTTGATACAGTCAAGATCTTATACTTCAAGACTTGGCACTTGATCTTTTGATAAACTGAATGTGTTTTATATGGGCAAGTGAGGAAGCTTTATATTAAATACAAATTTGCTAGCTGCTATGTTTGTTTGGCCCATCAGTGTTACAAAACAAGCTACTTTTGGGTCATCGTTCCGTATAATTCAGGCCTATAAACACTTCACAATGACCTCTTGAAAAGGTTAGTTGTTTAACACCCATATTATCAGATAATGCAGTACACAGCACAAAGTTAATCTCCATGAGGGTTTCTAAGGATACATGCTGAACCTGAAAGATGTAGTATGGATTTGTACGCCAGTCTCTGAGACTTCCAGACTTAATTTTGTTTGGTGCTAGATTTCACTGATAGCAATCTCACTGGCTTTCAGAGAATGCAAAGAGAATATCAAGGAAGTTGGTATGATGGGCTGTTGGCTTTCCCTTTAGATATTGTCAGTGTGTTGCAACACTGGTGGTTTTAAACTTGGCATTGTTGTAATACTCCTTAAATATCTGAAAACCAATAGTGGCCTTTTGTTTTCTACTTATGTCCGTGCACTAGGGTGACCAGATATCCCGATTTTATAGGAATAGTCCCGCTATTTAGGGCTTTGTCTTATATAGGCACCTATTACCTCCCACCCTCGTCATGATTTTTCACACTTGCTGTCTGGTCACCCTACTGTGCACCAACATTATAAGACCACCAGTGTATGGGGCAGAGCTATAGTGGGGACAGTATGGTGTGATTATTTGTGAAAGCACATACAGGAGCCGCTGGAACAAGGCAGTAGAGGGTGATGACAGTGCACCTTATAGGTTGGTGTAATTGCTTCAAAAGAGCAAATATTGATTAGTACTCAACAAGTAAAGATGAAAAACAAATAGAATCCAGAGTCCTCAAATCTTGATGTAAAGACTTCACATTACAGAGAATCCACCATTTACTCTAGTTAAAGCCAGAAAGTGACCTATGGTCCATGCTGCAGAGGAAGGCAACCCCCACCCACCAGGATTTCTGCCAATATGACCTGGGCGGAAATTCCTTTCCGACCCTCAAATATGGTAATCAGACCCTGAGCATATGGGTGAGACACACCAGCCAGACACCTGGAAAAGAGCTTCCTATGGTGACTCAGAGCCCTCCCTATCTAGTGTCCCATCTGCAACCATTGGAGATATTTGCTAATAGCAGTTGTGGATGGGCCATATGCCATTGAGCAATCTCATCCTACCACCCCTTCCATAAACTGATCAAGCTCAAACTTGAAACCAGTTAGGTTTTTTGCCCCCACTGTTCCAGAGCATCACTCCTCTGATGGTTACAAAACTTCATCTAATTTCAAGCTTAAACTCGTTGACAGTCAGTTTATATCCATTTGTTCTTGTGCCACCATTGGCTCTTAAATTAAATAACTCCTTTCCCTCCCTGGTGTTTATCACTCCCCTCAGCCTCTCTTTTGTTAGGCTAAACAAGCCAAGCTCCTTAAGACTCCTCTGGCAAAATAGGTTCTCCATTCCTCTGGTCATTGTAGTAGCCTCTCTCTGCACCTGTTCCATTTTGAATTCATCCTTCTTAAAAATGGGAGACAAGAATTGCACGCGGTATTTCAGAGGAGGTCTCACCCATGCCTTGTATAAATGGTAATAACACTTTCTTATCTCTACAAAAGGTACTTCATCTGCTACATCCTATGATTTCATTAGCCTTTTCCATGGCCACATCACATTGGTGGTTCATAGTCATCCTGTAATCAACCAATAAACCTATGTCTTTGCCCTTCCCTGTCACTTCCAACTGATACATCCCTAGCTTGTTGTTAGTCCATAAGTGCATGGCCTTGCACTTTGCGCTACTAAATTTCATTCCATTTCTATTACTACATTTTTTCAGGTCATCCAAATCTTCCTGTATGATATTCTGGTCCTCCTCTGTATTTGCTGACTCTCCCAACTTTGTATCATCCGCAGATTTCATTAGCACACTCCCCTTTTTGTGCCAAGATCATTAATGAATAAGATTTGTCCAAGGATGGATCCCTGAGGGAACTCCACTAGTAATTTCCCTTTAGCCTGACAGTTCTCTTTTTCAGTATGACCTGTTGTAGTCTTCTCTTTAACCAGTTCTCACATCTTCTCCAAATCAACTAATTTCCATGTGGAACTGTATCAAATGATTTACTGAAAATCAGATCGATTAGATCTACTGCATTTCCTTTGTCTAGAAAATTGGTTATCTTCTCAAAGAATGAAATCAGGTTGGTCTGGCATGATTTACCTTTTGTAAAACCACGTTCTTTTTATCCCAGTTACCATTTATCTCTATATCTTTAATTATTCTCTCTTTCAAAATTTCTTCTAAGACTTTGCATACAATGGAGGTCAAATTAAGGAGCCTGTAGTTTCCTGGATAACTGTTCTTTTTCCTTTTTTAAAATATAGGTATTTTTATTTGCAATTCTCCAATCAGAAGGTATGACCCCGGGGTCCTGGATTCATTAAAAATCCTTCCAGTTGGGATTGCAATTTCATGTGCCAGTTCCTTTAATATTCTTGGATGGACTTTATTCAGGTCCCCCAATTTGGTCCCATTAAGCTGTTTGAGTTCGGCTTCCACACAGGATGTGGTAACTTCTACTTCCATATCCTTATGCCCATTAGTCACCCTACCACTGTCCTCAGGCACCTCATTACTCTTATTAAAAACGGAGGCAACATATTAATTCGGTGTTGGGTCGTGTCTACATTATTTTTAATCTCCACCTCATCCTCGGTGCTTAGTGGTCCCACTCCTTTTTTCCTTGTTTTCTTTTTGTGTGTATTGCTAAAGAACCTTTTACTGTTGGTTTTAATTTCCTACACAAGGTCAAGCTCTGCTTGGCTTTTGGCAGTTCTCACTTTCCCTACACTTTCTGACCTCCAAGAGATTCTTGCTGATCCATCCCTTCTTCCATTCCTTGCAGACTTTCTGCTTTCTCTTAATAACCTATTTAAGGTGTTTGTTCATCCAGTTAGGTCTGCAACCTTTCCCTACAATTTTTTTCCCTTGCTTGGGATGCAGTCTTCAGATAGCTTCTGCAACTTTGATTTAAAGTAATTCCAAGCCTTCTCCACAGTCAGATCCTTGAGGTCTTCAGTTCAGTCCAGTCCACTTCCCTAATTCCCTTAATTTTTTTTAAAGTTTGCCCTTTTGAAATCAAGGACCCTAGTTGAAGGCGTAGTTTCGTTTATCCTACTGTTTAATTTAATCTGAATTAACTCTTGATCACTTGAACTAAGGCTACGACCAAACTACAGAGCTTACAGCAGTGCAGCTGCACCGCTGTAGCACTGCTAGTGCAGACACTCTAAACTGATGGGAGAGAGGTCTCCTGTCGACTTAATTACTCCAGCCCCCGCGAGTGGCAGTAGCTATGTCAGCAGGAGAAGCTCTCCAACCAACATAGCACTGTACACACCGACGCTTAGGTTGGCGTAATTTACGTCGCTCAGAGAGGTGGCTTAGTCACACCCCTGAGTGACGTATGTTATACCACAGTAAGTGGTAGTGTGCACATAGCTTTGATTGTCTTCTACAAGCAGTTTTTCCTTCAAGTGCTTGCTCATGTCGATTCCATTCTAGGAGCGCACGCTCCCACGTGCGTGGTTGTCGGAGATTTTTGCCTTAGAAGTATCCATAGGGTCAGCAGTGGCGCCCCCTTGAGTGCCGCGCTTATGCGCCAGTATATCAGGCACCGCTGACCCTATGCTTTCTCAGTTCCTTCTTACCTCCCGTGGTAGTTAGTCGGAGCACCTTTCCTTGCCTTGCAAGGGCTAGCGGTTTTTCATCTACTGACTTCGAGCCTTAGGGCCTTATAAATAGTTTGTTTATAGTAGTTAGTGTTAAGTAGTTGTTAAGTGTAGTTAGCAGTTAGGGTCCCAGCAGGGACTTCGCCCCAGGAGGTGCATGCCCCGGACTCCTGGGTTTAAGCCCTGCGTGGACTGCAACAGACCTATGCCTGTAAGTGACCCCCATGGCAGCTGCCTCAAGTGCTTAGGGGAATCACACGTTAGAGAGAAGTGCTGAATTTGTAAAAACTTCTGGCCCTGCACACAAAAGGAGCGGGCTATTTGGCTACGGACTCTTCTCAGGGAGTCTGCCCTACATCCGATCTCCGTGCAGCCCTGCCAGGACTTGCCAAGTACCTTGGCCTCGGTGTGCAGTGCACCCCTAGCACCATTCCCCATTGCTGGTGTCCAAAAAGAAGACCAAAAAGGTCACAATCTGCATCCGATACTGCTACGAGCTGGCGAGTGTGCCTCCACCGGCAATAGTTAAAGCACACTCGACAAGCATCATCTACAGCCTTCTTCACCCAGGTGCTGATCCAGGAGACCTGTAGAGCGGCTACCTGGTCGTCTGTCCACACATTTACGTCCCATTATGCACTGACCCAGCAGGCCCAGGATGATGTTGGCATCGGCAGGGCAGTGCTGCAAGACCATGAACTCCAAACCCACCTCCATTGGCACTGTTTGTGAGTCACCTGGAATGGAATCGACATGTGCAAGCACTTGAAGAAGAAAAAATGATTACCTACCTTTCGTAACTGTTGTTCTTTAAGATATGTTGCTCATGTCCATTCTATTACCTGCCCTCCTGCCCCCTATTGGATTTGCCAGCAAGAAGGAACTGAGAGGGCGTAGATTCAGTGGCGCCTGATATACCAGCGCATGAGCACAGCACTCAAGGGGGCACTGCTGCCAACCCTATGGATACTACTAAGGCAAAAAATCTCCGACACCCACACACGTGGGCACGCGCACACCTAGAATGGAATGGTCATGAGCAGGACATCTCGAAGAACAACAGTTACGAAAAGCAGGAAACTTTTTTCTGAGAGTTCCTCAATATTTACCAATACTAAATCTAAAATGGCTTCTCCACTTGTTGGTTCATAACTATTTGGTGAAGAAATCTGTCAACTGTCACATCCAGGAATATCTGTTTTCTACCATTATTAGTAGCATTTGTCCTCCAATCTATATCTGGGAAATTAAAGTCTCCCATAATCACACAATTCCCAGTAGTATTATGTCATTAAAAATATTAGAGGACTCTATCCATATCCAAATTGGATCTTGGGGGTGTCTGTAGCAGACCCCAAGCACTATTCTACTGGGGCTTTTGTTACCTTTCTTTCCCAAGTGATTTTGACCCAAACAAATTCCATTTTTTCCATTCCATCACTTTTAATTCCTTTACAGTCTACCTCATCATTAATAGACAATGCTACTTGACCTCCTTTCACTTTATTTCTGTCTTTCTTGAACAGCACATACCCTTCAATACCTCTTTTCCAGTCACGACTATTATCCCATCATGTTTCTGTTTTCCCTATAATATCTGGTTTCACTTCCTGCACCAGTAATTCAAATTCCTCCATTTTGTTACCTGTGTTCGATGCATTGGTGTACAGACATCTTAGTTGTTTCTGCTTGGCCTTACCCAGATTCCTTACCCAACTAGCTACAGCCTACCTGACTGTTGTTTTCATTCGTATTGACACTGTTTCATCTTGTTGCCTATTTTCCTACCCTTTGTTGTTCCTTTCTCCATCTTTTACTTAATGTTCCTACTATTCAGTATTAGCATCACGTGTGGAGATAATATGAGTATCTCCCAACTGTCTCCCCCAGATTCCTAGTTGAAAGCTTTTTTTTAATCAGTTGTCCCAACTCTATCCCAGAAGTTATTTCCCTTCCTGTTCAGGTGGAGTTCATCCCATAAGAACAGTTCTCTGTCTGTGAATGCCTCCCAGTGGCTGAATGTCCCAGAGCCCTTCTTATAGCACCATTGGCTAAGCCATTTGTTGATAACCATAATCTTGTCTCATCTCTCTCTTTTTCTAGGGACAGGTAGAATCCCACTGTAGATCACCTGAGCCTCCATTTCTTTAAGTGTCTTCCCCAGCCTGGCACAGGTTTTTGCTGAGATGCATCAAGGAAGACTAGCGGTATCATTTGTTCTGACATAAAGGACAATCAGTGGATTCTTTCCCACTTCCATTAGGATCTTCTTTAGCCTCAGGACCACGTCCTGTATCTTAGCTCCTGGCAGACAACACATCCTTCTGTTCTTGAGATCAGCTCTGGTTATAGGCCTGTCTGTTCCTCTTCTTAGTAGGGAGTCCCCAATTAGTAGACCTGCCCCTTTCTGGTATGGGTGCGATTCTCCAGCCTTCCCCCTTCTCTGTTCTTTCTAGCAGCAAGTCTTCTTGTCTTCTTTTCTCACTTGCAGTCTTTTGTGCATCATCCTCTTTCTTTCTGGGACTCTGAATTCTGGCTATCTCCATTGTCTTTCCCTCTTATTGTAGGATTAGCTAAAATAAATAAATAAAATGGAGGGAGCTCTTCTCTTCCTTGCTCTCTCATCTTGTTACTGCCTGTTTCTCCATTTTATTTTCCATCTCAGTAAGCTATTCCTCATATCTGTTTCTACTTCTCTAGTGATTGCGCACCCCTATCAGTAAAAAAAATTTTTGAGCACGTACCCCTTGCCGCACCAGCTCTACCATTTTTGCCGAAGCAAAAAAAAAAAGCCGCTCGGACTCCCACCTGAACTGATGAAGCAAAAAAAAAAAAAAGCCGCTCGGACTCCTGCCTGAATAGACAGTCCCCCTCCCCCCAAAAAGCGCTCCTCCTGCCACGCACCCCCAAGGATCCTCTTGCGCACCCCCTGGGTTGCGCGCACCCCACTTTGGAGACCACTGCTCTAGCCAATCTTTTCCTCTGCCTTGTTCTCATAGTCGCATGCTTTCATTGGCCACTTTCCTCATCCAGCAGTCTACCTCACAGTGGTCCAGCATCCATCTCCAAGTCTTGAGGTTTCCCTTCAGCCTCCTCTCTCCTTCCCTTCATCATACACTCCAATCCCCTTCAAAACTGAACCATAGTTTCTAGCTGCGTCTCCAAACCTCAGATCTTCAGGTGGCACTTTATACAAGCAAAGCAGCTTCCAGATACCCACTCCAGAATAATGGAAATCCCATGGCTTCCACATCCACTCATCTTAATTGTTTCTTCCATTCTTTGGGTCACTAGCACTGCTGTCTCTGTACAAGTCATAGCTTTCCTTCCTAAGTTCCTGTCAAGAAGAGCGGGAACCCTCCCCCCCCCCATCTCTCTCTCTTTCTCTCCCCTACGAACTCCTACTTAACCTCCCCTTTTTTACAGCTCTCTTTCCTGGCTCCTTTGCTGCTACTTCTGGGGAGAATATTTCACAGTGCAATAGAACTTGACATTAGGGAAGTGTTTACTGATATGCAGCGTAAATTATTTGTTGCTCAATTTCATTGTTGAAACTATCCTAAATAATCCTTGTCCCTCTTAAGTTAGATTCACTTCTGGCACTACAATGGGCACCCACATCCCCGGTATTTGATAAACTGTCTGTCATACTCTTATGTACTGTCCTTCAACCACTATTCAGCCCGTGTGACAGCGCTCATATTCTTACTAGTTCTTATTACTTCAATGCAATACAGTATAGTTTTTCTGAATTCCTAGATATATATTGAATCTAGTGCATTCCCATACCAATTATATTTTAAAATTCATTGAAGGTTAGCTCTAAAAGAACTCATCAGTTGCTTGAAATAAATGGGCCAGTCTTTCTAGCTTCTAATTTAGAAACGTAAATTCATAGATTTCAAGGCCAGAAGTGACCATTGTGATCACCCAGTCTGACCTCTTGTATAGCACAGGCCATAGAACTTCCCCAAAATAATTCTGGAGCATATCTTTTAAAAAAGCATCCAATATTTATTTTAAAATTCTGAGTAATGGAGAATGCACCACAATTGTTGGTAAAATGTTTCAATGGTTAACTACTCTCATCTTTAAAAATTGACACCTTATTTCCAGTTTAAATTTGTGTAGTTTCAACTTCCAGGCATGGTGTCATGTTATACCTTTCTCTGCTAGATTGAAGAGCCCATTATCAAATATTTGTTCCCTGTGTAAGTACTTGTAGACTGTAATCGAGTCACCCTTTAACCTTCTCTCAGTTAAGCTAAATAGATTAAACTCTTTAAGTCTATCACGATACGGCATGTTTTCTAATACATTAATCGTTCTCATGGCTCTTCTCTGAGTCCTCTCTAATTTATTAACATTCTTCTTGACGTATGGGCACCAGACCTGGGCACAGTATTCCAGCAGTGGTCACACCAGTGCCAAATATAGAGGTAAAATAATCTCTCTACTACTCAAGTTTCCCCTGTTTGTGCATCCCAGGACTGCATTGGTAACAGCAAGTATAAGGTGAAGTTAGCCTGTTTACCTGAAAGATCTAAGGTTGTAATTTCCCCCAGAAACAATTGACCTCAACTGTTTAAACATTTCAGAGAGCTTTGGATGTTTTTGCTGTCATCAGGTGTTACAAGGGAAATATAGAATCCTGATCTTGTTATATAAGCAAGAGTGGGAGTTCTTTCAGCTTTGCTTTAGAATGAATAATTGTATCAACCCCTCATCCTGTTCTGGGTGCATGACATAGATAAATTCAACCAGTCATTAAATGATTGTCTTTAAAATGAACTGCAGCATAAATATCCTTCCCTCTCCTCATTCACTGCCTGAACCATCCTGAGGGAACAAGCTCCTTAGCCAGAGACCCTTAACTGAAACAGCCCTACTTCCAATCCCCAGAGATGAATATCTAGGTGGTGTCACCTCAGATGACTTCAGAAATGAAGAGCATAATCTACCCGAATGCATCAATTCAACATATCCATTCTGTGTAGAATTTCTGACATTGGCTAGTATCTTCACAAATCCTTCTACTACTCTGTCAGTATCTAGAAGGAGCACCCTTTATAAGGAGGGTGAAGCAAGGAAGAGTAATGGAAAAGCTTTAAGGTTACAGGAGATGTATTCAGTATAAGAGTATACAGTATAAGAGAACCAAAGTGGCAAGTCTTGATTGAATTATTTACCAATGCAAATACTCTGGAATGCTACAGAGCTTTATATTAGTCTGTACTGTCCTATAGTATTTCATGTACTGTAGCATTTCATGTTTGTACATGAACTATTAATAATAAACTGCTGCTTACCTGTCTGCTATTTTCCCCCATTTTTTATCTTCATTTCTTACAGCAGTCTTCAGCAGCTTTCAAAATTATAAATCTGACTTTTCTATGACAGTCTCAAAAATGTTGGCCAGTTATTTCTGTAGTCAAGGCCTAATCAATGTGGTGCTATTTTTTCCTTTTAGAAAGGGAGCAGCAAGCTTCCTTATGTTCAGACACTTCTTAATATTGAAATGTTATGTATTAATAAACTGTTGCAAGGTCTACTTAGGTGCACTTGCTAACAATGCCCCATTTTTATACACTTAACATAGATGTCCTATTTTTGTGGTTTAACAAAACTGAATATACCAAAACCAGAAAGACAATGTGTGTGTAACCTTTTTGTTCAATCATGATCCATGCATTAGGAGCGTTTTCCACAATGTGTAAAATTAACGGATGTGCGCTCCAGTTGATGGGTGTGCGCAACTTCCATCAACTTTCATGGGAGTTATACATTTGTATCATGGAGAGAAGATCCTTTACACTATTTTACCTTTAATGTGGTTTTGATTAGTTACATTAAACTTTTACAGTCCTAGCTGCACCGTAAAACATGAAATATAAGCATTAGTGATCAATTGTTTGCAGATAATCCTTCCTAGAAAAATAATTTTTAGTTGGTCAATATAATTACCTGGATTTTGTACTTTGAAAATTTTAGATTAATTTACCTTTGAAAGTTTATTTCCTAACTCATTTTGCCAGTGTAGCTAGCTAAGAAATAGTGTCAGTGTTACAGTTGCAGAGTTCAGAAGTAATGACCGGTTTCATTGGTCTGAATAGCTTTTCTTTCTGACAGCATAATTACCAGCTAGGGATATAAAAGGATCCAAAATTGTATTCTTTTATAACTTTTTTTTTCACAATCTGATCTCACCTCAGATAAATAATTTATGAAATAAAACGTTTGGATTAGGGATGATACTCCTAAATATTTTAAACAAAAAACAAAAAACAAAACTTGTTAGACCACAAAAATGTTACATTTCTTAAAACATACATTGTTTTTATGAATTATTTTTGTGTTTATTAGGCAAATATAGCATTACTTAAATGATACCCAGAGATGGAGAGTGTCTTATATCTGAAAGAAAGAGATTTAATTATCCTATTATGTGGGATAATGATATATCCCAATTATAGACAGTATACAGGAGAGTCTGCACAGGTGGCTTTAACAATTTGTTGCATCTGTCTTTGAGACAATTGCAATGGATCTTCTCATGACCAATTAGATTACTGGCCCTTAATCGGCATTTATATTTTAATATATTCAGAACTGAGAATGTGCACAGGGCTATAAAGAATACACAAAAATACAGTTCCTGCTCCCAAAAACTTAAAATATATAAAAGCGTGCAATTTTTTAAAAATGAAAATAGATAAGATTACCTTGTTTTATAACACTTTTAGTGTATCCTTAATCAGTGTGTCTTTCCATAACTCACCTATGACTCTTCCACTGAGTTCCTACTGCATCCTAAAGGTGAAAATAAATCATAGTATGGTTTGATAAATAAAAACATATTAAAACTTGTAAATTTTAATAAAAAAACCCTTAAAATGGTAACTAACCATGGTTGTTAATGTGTGGTAATCTGGAAGGTTTTAACATCCCTGCTGCTTGTATACCTCATACACGAAAGGTTCCAAATCCAAACAATGATGGGAGAATATACATGACTGTAGTTATCTTTGTAAAGTATCTCAGAGATATCGTGGTAGCTTTATGCAGTAAATGGAATAATAGTTATACAAGAATTCATTAGGAACTTTGTCCTATAGATCATGGTGGACTTCTTAAAAACTCACTAAGTTACATTATTTAATATGCTCTCCTACTGTTTAGATGCCCAGCCTACAGAATCTGAAAAGGAAATTTATAATCAGGTGAATGTAGTGCTAAAGGATGCAGAAGGAATCCTGGAAGACTTACAGTCATACAGAGGAGCTGGCCACGAAATACGAGAGGTAAAGCATTGTTAAATATTTTGTGATCATACACACAATTCTATAGAGTGTTATTGGTGTACATAACCCGGAACAGATAGATAAGAACTGATTTTCAGCTTCTCTGGCAGGAACTATTGTATTAATAATCTGAAATGAAAATATTACTTTGAAGTATGGTTCTACTTTAAAATGTGATTTAAAAAAAAAATCACTGGCTACCATATTTGTCTTCAATAACTTTTATATTAAATGCACATAGTTGAGTAATAAAAAGATGTTTCCTCAAAAGCTTTTATCTTAACAGGATTCTTGCTGCTGGATCTTGGGTCACTAACCTGAGACAGAGATCTGCTTTCTGTGTGTATTCATTAACATTTGCTGACTTGACTGACTAAAACAACTTTTTTATTTCTTGTTTACCACTGCAAGCTAACACAGCTGTTGGAGACTATAGAAGATTTTGTCTGACTACACATGTAAGGGTTGTTAACTAAGATGAAATTGCAGATATTACTTATAATAATGCATGAGCCAGAAAGAACATAACTTGCCTTTCAGATTCATAGGTGAGTTTGCAGGGCTGGAGCCATCTTTTTGCTTGCTGAGAAAAATTGCTGTGCAAATCTTGAGAGACAAGAAATGCCCCCATAATACATTGTAATAGTCCTATCTGAACTAGAATCAGATTTGGGGTAGTGGTTTCCCTCTCTAATAGCTTGTTCCAGTTGTTCCTTGCTTCCAATAAAACGGTGGAGCTGGAAGTCCTCACATTCCAAGAGAATTCATAGTTCTCAGCTCGATGCACCATGCCCCAAAAGTATATGAAGTCCTATAGTTGTCCACAGCCAAGCCAATATGACAACCCTTCTGCAGAGGTAATCTTACTGCAAGTAACTAAAGGTCTGTGGAAATGGCCTAGACCTGTTAACTAATTTTATATACACATCACCATCAGTGGAGTTTAAAAAGGCACCACACGGTACTTCTCTGGTCTGCTCTTAAGTCCAACTTATTTAAAAGAAATATAGACTAGAAAAAAGTCAAACTTTGCAGACCTGAACAGCTCTTAATGCAAAGCTGAGCACAACCTCAATGTTCATAGATTCCAAGGTCAGAAGGGACCATTGTGATCATTTAGTCTGACCTCCTGTGTAGTACTGGCCATCGAACTTTCCCAAAAATAATTCCTAGAGCAGATCTTTTAGTAAAATATCCAATCTTGATTTAAAAATTCTCAGTGATGGAGAATCTACCACAACCCTTGATAAATTGTTCAATAGTTAATTACGCTCATTGTTAAAAAGTTATGCCATTCCAGTTATCCCTTATTTCCAGGCTAAATTTGTCTAGTTTCAACTTCCAGCCATTGGATCGTGTTATACCTTTCTCTGCTAGATTGAAGAGCCCATTATCAAATATTTGTACCCTGTGGGGGGAGGGACAGCTGAACTGCCCGGCAATTGATAGCCTCCTGGGCGGCTGCTGCACAGGGAACTTAGGGGAGCTGCCGGTCCACCCTGGTTCCAAGCCCCCACCATCCAGCTCCAACCGGCTGCTCTTTCTGCAAGCAGTGGACAAAGCAGGCGGCTGCCAGACAACATTAGAAGGGAGCATTGCACACCTTTAAATGAGCATGTTCTCTAATAGATCAGCAACATAACAATGAAACAGTGTTAACTGGAACGACTTTAAGTGAGGAGTTACTGTATTGGGACACCACTGAGTAATCTGAGTCCACAATGATGAGAACCAGGGAAGGAGAGAGAAGTGGAGTGTTAATACAAAAACTCCCATCTTATACCTCCACACTGTTAGAAATCAGCCAACATTTTTTACAAATAATAATTAGTTCAAAAGTAATGACTGAAACACAAGGTTTGCAGCAAGACATGTAAGAAAACAGTGAACAAGAAGTAAAACAATGTAGTAACTAGTATAAATTAGACATGAAAATAAGTGTATCAGTTCACAAATATTATGCCGGAACATTAGAATTTCTAAACTTCCTGCCTGTTGGTATCTTACACAGCAACTCTTTCCAAGAGTGTCTATTTTCAAAATTTCAGTATCCTTCCTCTAAGATATATGTGATATATGTACACTTCTCATCTAAGTTGACTGGGAAGGGAAGGTTAAGACTAGGAAACATTTTAAAAGAAAATTAAATTCCCCAAATACCTTACAATATGGGGGAAAAAAAATCAATAAGATTGTTTGCATGCATTATGCTTCCTGTTAGTTTTGGAGAGAGAGGAAATTACTCTAAACTTTAATATTTACTGCAGTAAAATGTTTCTAAATAATTTTATAGAATTAAATATACTGTTTATACTAAAATTCTGCATGAAATAACATATCTGAATTTCTCATTATATGATCTGTAAAGTACAAATAGGGTCAGATAATATTTGAATAGTGTTCCTCTTTTAAGCAAAATTCCAAATACAAGCAAATGTAGTTCTTGATTGACATTGTTGAATAACTTGCTATTCTAGAACTCAATTATACAGTTAATTTTTTGAACAGATGTTTTCCTATAAAATGTGACAAAATACTGCAAAGCTAACTGCAATTAATATAGTATGTTTATATATTAAATGTTCTGACACTGCGCTACTGTCAGAACACCAAAAAATCTCAACTATCTGAGATGTCTAGTCACTTTTCCCTGGTGTCCTATTCTGCCAGGAGTATTGACTTGGCTGTATAAAAATTCCATGAGCTGGTTGGTTCTCTCTCCCCATTACCTGATACTGATTGCTGTAGCTGAAACTAACTCTGTGTACTAGCCATGATCATTAAACTAGGCTAAACTCATTCCCTTGGAGTATCCCGTTAAAGCGGTTATTTTGAACAAGTAGATTGTACTGTGTAAATTGTTTCTTTTTTTGTATTTTAGGCAACTTAAAAATCATCTACATATAAGTAATTGTATAATAGTGTTTACATCCTATAAAGTATTATGATAATAAAGTGTGCTTAATTATTTTCACATTGTGTATGTGTAAAGAATGTGCATAACAGGTACAGTATGTGATGAAAGACACCAGTTTATAATTTTCAATGAAAATCTGACTCATAATACCCTGTTTCCCCGAAAATAAGACATCCTCCGAAAATAAGGCCTACTTACAGTTTTGCCTCTCGTTGTAATATAAGGCATCCCCCCGATAATAAGACCTCCCCGATAATAAGGCATCCACCGATAATAAGGCATTTTTCATTTCTGAAAAATAAGACATCCCCTGAAAATAAGACCTAGCGCATCTTTGGGAGCAAAAATTAATATAAGACACTGTCTTATTTTCGGGGAAACAGGGTAGGACACTGGTTGCAGCCATAATGTCGGGAGAAACTGTTCTCTTCCCACAATCTAAAGAATAATGCTCCCTTCTTTTGTTTTCCATCAGTACCTCTGATCAACCTCTTTTAATACATATTTTGAATGAAAGAAAACTTTCCTAGTCTTGATTCCTGTTGTTAAGCGAGGTGTGACTTTTTTTTTCTTTATCTATGTGTTCAATTTTCAAGGCAATACAGCATCCCACTGACGAAAAATTGCAGGAGAAGGCATGGGGTGCAGTCGTTCCACTAGTAGGCAAGCTAAAGAAATTCTATGAATTTTCTCAAAGGCTAGGTAAGTTGAAAGGTGGTAAACTAATGAATTGATATCCTTCATACTAGCCAAAGAATCAAAAAATAACAGCAAAAAAATTTTTAAGTACGTCAGAAGAAGGAAGCTTGCTAAACAATCAGTGGGGCCATTGGACAATTGAGGTGCTAAAGGAGCAGTCAAAGACAATAAGGCCATTGCGGAGAAACTAAATGATTTCTTTGCATCAGTCTTCACTGCAAATGTGAGGGAGATTCCCACACCTAAGCCATTCTTTTTAGGTGACAAATCTGAGGAACTGTCCCAGATTGAGATGTCTTTTTGGAGGTTTTGGAACAAATTGATAAACAGTAATAAGTCATCAGGACCAGATCGTATTCACCCAAGAGTTCTGAAGGAACTCAAATATAAAATTGCAGAACTACTAATTGTGGTATATAACCTATTATTTAAATCAGCTTCTGAGGATAACTAAAGTGACACCAATATTTTAAAATGGCTCCCAAGGCAGTCCTGGCAATTACAAGCTGGTAAGACTAACTTCAGTACCAGGCAGACTGGTTGAAACTATAGTAAAGAACAGAATTATCAGACACATAAGTGAATGTGATTTGTTGGGGAAGAGTCAACATAGCTTTTGTGAAGGGAAATCATGCCTTACCAGTATATTGGAATTCTTTGAGGAGGTCAACAAACATGGACAAGGGTGATCCAGTGGATATAGCGTACTTACACTTCCAGAAAGCCTTTGACAAGGTCCCTCACCAAAGGCTCGTAAGCAGAGTAAGCTGTCATGGGATAAGAGGAAAAATCCTCTCGTGAATCAGTAACTGTTTAAAAGATAGGAAACAAAGGGTAGGAATAAATAGTCAGTTTTCACAGTGGAGAGAGGTAAATAGTGATATCCCCAAGGGTCAATACTGGGTACTTTGCTGTTCAACATATTCGTAAGTGATCTGGAAAAAGGGATGAACAGTGAGATGGCAACATTTGCATACAATACAAAATTACTCAAGATAGTTAAATCCAAAACAGACTACAAAGAGTTACAATGGGATCTCACAAAACTGAGTGACTGGGCAACAAAATGGCAGATGAAATTGAATGTTGATAAATGCAAAGTAATGCACATTGGAAAACATAATCTCAACTATACATACAAAACGATGGGATCTAAATTAGCTGTTACCACTCAAGAAAGAGATCTTGGAGTCATTATGGATAGTTCTCTGGAAACATCTGCATAATGTGCAGTGGCAGTCAAAAAAGCTAACAATGTTAGGAATCATTAGGAAAAGGGTTAGTGTAGTCAAGGGTGGTCGTCCCTCCCCCTCTGGGTCAGAGGGAGGGCACACTGCCTCACTACGCCATCGGGATCTCTGCTTACTCTTAGGGTAATTAGCAAGTTAGGTGTTAATGTCCCGACTGGCCTAACGGGGCCAAACCCCCAGATAGGCAATCATTTCTGGCCGGTAGGCAGAAACAGGTTCTCCCGAGTGTGAATGCCTGGGGCCTTAGGTGGGGGGCTAAATAGCCAACGGTCTATAACCCCTGGACTTCTTAAGCAGGTGGGGTCCCTTTGGCAGGAACCAGAGCAAACCCAGCAGTCACTTAGCTCTGAGTCCTTGAAGCAGGGACAGAGCAACCCATTAGTTGATCAGCTCAGGGCTCTTAATGCAGAGAGAGAGCAAATCCAGTAGTTGGGCGTCCTAGCTCTGGTGGGCGACCAATGAACACAGGCCACTGGACTTGGTGTGGGGAGGCTGCCACCCCAGGGGTGGGATGGCAGGCGGGGTCCGGGTGCTCCCTACTGCATTGGACTCCGACCCACGGTCCTAACAATGGCGGAGTGGTCCACCGCTGGGTCAGCGGGAAATCCAGCCCCAACACACCAACCATGCCTCAGGCAGATCTACAGCCCGACGGAGGTCGGCTGTCTCTGGGCCTCTTCTTCCCCTCCCCTCCCCTCGGGGTGTACCTAGATCAGCGGCGCGTTCTCCGTCTCGTCTGGGTAGGTGGCCAGCAGCAGTCCTGGCAGGTCCATGGTGGATGCAAGTTCCCCAGTGAGCAGGGTGCCGCTGGGCTCGGCAGCAGTGTCAGTGGCCAAAAAAAGAACAGGATCTGTCTGCCTCCCCCAATGTCTCAGCACCAGTTGAGCTGGAGGCCCCACCCTTTATACTTCCTGTAACCCCCTTCCAGTGGGAGAGGTGAGTCAGAACTGGCTCCGCCCACTTGGGTACAGAGGGTGCTTCCTCCCCCTCTTGCTTGGAGGGAGGCCACACTGCCTCATTACAGTTAGATAATAAGACAAAATATCATATTGCCTCTCTATATAAATCCATGGTACACTCACATCTTGAATACTGCATGCAGTTCTGGTCACCCTATCTCAAAAAAGATGTATTGGAATTGATAAAGATACAAAGAAGGGCAACAAAAATTATTAGGGGTATGGAACAACTTCCATGAGAGGAGAGATTAAAAAGACTGGCACTTGTCAGCTTGAAAAAGAGATGACTAAGTGGGGATATGATAGAGATCTATAAAATCTTAACTAGTGTGGAAAAAATAAATCGAGAAATGTTATTTAGTCCTTCACATAATGCAAGAACTAGGAGTCACCAATGACATTAATAGGCAGCAGGTTTAAAACAAAAGGAAGTATTTCTTCACACAATGCACAGTCCACCTGTAGAATCTTTGCCAGGGGATGTTGTGAAGGCCACAACTATAACAAGCTTCAAAAAAGAACTAGATAAATTCATGGAGGATAGATCCATTGATGGCTATTAGCCGGGATGGTCAGGGATGTAACACCATTGTCTCCCACATAGGAACTACCTGCAAGCCTTATTTGCACAGAGGAGTCCATCTTAGACAGCATTCAGCGCAGGGCATTTGATCTTGCCAGGAGAAAAAGATGAGCATAAACACTAAAACTCACAACATTCTGACTGACAAAAACTATTAAAGAGCATGTTGCACAAACATCTTGTAGCGTATGATGTGATGACTATTGCCCAGCTAAATAAGGTAGAACCAGAGGCGTTCACAAAGTCCATTCTCCTTCTTCAATAAGTGGAGACTTGTTACATGACCTTGAAGGGGAGAGAGATCTAAGAATACTCTGTACCACAGTGGTCAGCAGTTCTCCCAGGGAGAGTGACACATCTGCCAGGGAAGAATATTGGATAGTGAATAAATTGGTATACTTGAGAGTACATCACTGAATTACAATTTAATGCCCATTCATAATGTGCTTCTACAGAAGCAAGGCAAAAGCCAGATGTTCTGTGTACAAACATGGCTTGATCAGCTACTATGCACTTTCCTACCAATCTCTCTCTGTTTCAAGATCATGATCAGAGATACTGTGCTAAGTTCAAAAGTAACTCATAACACCAAACAGGTCCAAGACACTATATGGAATGTGCCATAGCACTTCCCATCAAAATCCCATTGAGAGAGATTCCACTTACCTCAGATTTCTGTGCTACACACGGAACCATCACTTCACTCAACTTTAGATTTTGCGTAAGAAAATTTAAAGGGGATTCACAGATCAAATTGTATTTGATTGTCCTCTAGGAGGTGCTTCACTTACTTTAAAACATGCACTGTTGCCCACTGTTGTAGAGGCAAACCAGTTACACCACTGAAAAGAAGGATAAAATATGTCATCCTCACCATACTGTGCTTCTTGCAGGAATATGTTTCCATGAACTTTCCTTGTATGTTAGCATACAGTCATTGGAAACCTCTTGTGGTCTCCAAGAAAATATAGCATCTTCTTGCACCTGACAATGAAAAAATATAATCCACTAAAAAGTGAAATCTTAACTTAATTTTACAGGCCTTAGAGACACAAGATGGTAATATTTTTATTGGACCAACTTTTGTTGGTGAGAGAGAGATGATTTCAGAATGTCCCTTTGAACTACAGTATTAGGAAATGGTAATTATCCAATATATCAAAGTGTCCCTTGTATGTTTAGCTGGAACTGCATCAGCCACAGAACTTTCAGAACTATTTGTGGTGGCTCTGTCTATTGAACAGTAAATATCACTTCCACAATTACTAGCAAATCAGTGCTAAGTGCAGGATCATATTTCATGAATACGGTAAACTCTGCTTTCTTCAGGCAATCTCATCTCACAGTCCTACCTCCCCCAACCCCCCAAAAAAATTGTAGAGCAAAAACATTTGAAGGTCTACATAAACATGCCTAAAGAACATAGGAAACTGACCACTTGTTAACTTAACTTCTCACTTGTTACTGCTAAGGTTTAAAAGTTTCTTCATTAGATATTCAACCGACAGAAGAGTTCTCCATTCTGGGTTAGTGGATTGAAAGATACTTAGAACTGCATCTTTTAATTTAGTAGATAATTTCATGATACAGTTGTTGTGGGGTTTTTTTTGTTTTTGTTTAAATAAAACATAACCTGTCAAATTTTAAGAGATTACTGCTTGGCCTCTTTAACTACTAGCTGCATTTCCAATTTTTTAATATGGCCTTTGAAGATAGGGAAATTTTGCCGTCACTGTTAATTTCTGTTCCTTAACATTGAATAGCTTTTCATATAGAAATATTGACTGACATTACCAATGTAGAGTCAATTTCAAACAAAAATTGAATGTAGTCATGTAACAACTTGAAAAATTAGTTTACTGTAGAATCCAGTCAGATATAAGCTCTGTATCAATAGCAATTCATGGGTAATCTCCAGTATAAATGCCCCATGAAAACCAATTATAACGTATTTGATCTTAAAATCACTTTAGATCATGGAATTACCATACACTTTAGCACTTTAAGTCAACTACTAATGTATAGTAGAAGCAGATACCCTTTCACATGTTTTGATTTTCTTTCTTCATTTAGAAGCAGGATTGCGAGGTCTATTGGGAGCCCTGACAAGCACCCCATATTCACCAACTCAGCACCTGGAGCGAGAGCAGGCTCTTGCTAAGCAGTTTGCAGAAATTCTTCATTTCACACTCCGATTTGATGAGCTCAAGGTAAATTTCCATGCATTTTTAAATAGGCAGTTCAACTAAAAGGAGCCCAGGACTGAGGTTTGAAGGAAGCTGGGTTTCATTCCAGACGCTGCCACAGACTCTGTGTGACATTGGGCAATTTTCTTAATCGCTTTTGATATCCCTATCTGTAAAAAGAATGATATTTGCTTCAGTCCCTCTGTGATGCTTCTTAATACTTAAAATCCTCAGATACTCTATCTAGATCATAAATTAATGGAGATATCCCATCTCCTAGAACTGGAAGGGACCTTGAAAGGTCATCAAGTCCAGCCCCCTGCCTTCACTAGCAGGATCAAGTACTGATTTTGCCCCAGATCCCTAAGTGGCCCTCTCAAGGATTGAACTCACAACCCTGGGTTTAGCAGGCCAATGCTCAAACCACTGAGCTATCCCTCCCCCCCCATCATGAAAAGTTAATTCTTTCATTGAATGCTAGCATTCATCAAGTATAATGGAAATATTGAGAATTGCTTCATTAGTGCAATAGAAGTTGTATATAATTGTCAACACTCATGGGCCATATTCTGGAATGTGGTTGAATTGCACAGGTCAAATGTCAGGGGCGAGGAGAGGGCAAAGAAAGCTTAAAGCTCACTTTTTTTCACTCCCCTGGTCCTGCTGCAGCTGTATGCAGGCTAGGTCCCCTTATGGCTACTTTAACATCAGGCTGCAACAGCTAGAGGGTACTGAAAATGCAGCCGAGGATTAGTATAGCACATGACCTTTTCATCTGACCATGCCTCTTTCCCTGCAATGTCAAGAGTGGTCAAAAGAATAAGAGCCCCATAAATTGGCTCTCTGCCATTTGAAGTTCACCCATACACAGGTGAAATCCCCTTGGGCTGATTAAACTGATTGTAGATTCAGGTTACACTGTCAGCGTGGTACAAAGTAGCTGCATGCCTCAAATCTGGCCCCATGTTCCTGAAAATAGTTAATATAATTAAGTACATGGAAGAAATATTTAATGAACATTAAAAGAGAAGAAAGCAGTTAATAAAAGCTAGGAAACTTATTACTGAAATGGATAGTCTGTGGGTTTCCCTGGCTCTTGTCAGTTTGCATGAAGCAAACTTCCTCCATATATATCTGTTCTGTGATTTCTTTACAGAGAGAGTACTTTCATTGTGCTTAAATCTCAAACTGTTTGCCTTTAAATTAAAAATTATTGCATGTAAGCAGGTAAACAACATTTTTGAAATTCTGTATATTTTTGTTTTTGATTGAAAAAGAACAAGAACTATTTTTGCCTGATCCATTTCCAGGTTTAATTTTTGAAAATAGACTTTAAAAATATTGGGAGACAAAACCTATTCGAAATGTAATCCCTTTCATTTTTCTGTTTTGAATATTTTCAAACTGCCTGCTAACATTGAACACGAAAACAGAATTTTTACTTGGCATAAATATTAATGATAATGTGTTAGATCCTGATAATGAAGTCTGAACATAATGGAAATGTCAAGACACATCAATAATTCTGTAAATTCTTCAGGCAAGTACAGTCTGTAACACTATGTCTACACTACAGCAGGATTGATGCTCTGGCGATAGATGCAATCGATGCATCAGGGGTTGATTTAGCGTGTCTAGTGAAGACCTGCTAACGCTGTACTGTGCCTAGAACAATGGAGCCTAATCTTTCTTGGGGTCCCTAGTTGCTACTATAATACAAATAATAAAAAAATATTTGTTTTCTTATCTTCATGTGGAATCAGTAGCCCCCAAATACCAATTTTAATTTTGGCTTTACAAAAAATACTCCTGGAACCAAGTTTATTTTTGTCCACAAGTAATTGTGCACTGGGGATATTTTCCAAACTATGGGCTTGTCAGCATTAGGGATTTTTGTACCATTGTTTCTACACCAATGCAAACCCGACAGTGTACATGTGCCGCTTCATTGTAAAGTGAGGTGCATGCCAGTGTGTGACTTACCTCCTGGAGTAAGTCATCCTGGTGTAGTGCATCTGCACAGAGTGTTTACATGAACATTCCTTTGCAGGTGCAAAAATCTGTAATGCAGACAAGTCCTAAAGACGTGTATTATTCCAGTTGCTCAAGACTAATATCAACCATGTACAGGTATACTTAATCCTTCCTCAGTGCAAGGGGATGGACTAGATGGCCTCTTGAGATCTCTTCCAGCCCTACATTTCTGTGGTTCCGTGTGTCCCCATTTTAGTCTGACATACCTCTTCATCAAGAGAAAGTTGCTACCTCTGGTAATATAGATAGATAGATAGGATAAGAATATATGTGTGTCTGTATCTATCTATCTGATTTTCCATGTACCTGTAGTTTCCCAAAAACCAAGTAGCAATGGTCTAGACATAGTGGTCTAATCCTATGGCAATAAGGCTGGCAAACTGGAGCAGATCAGAACATCCACTCTTCTCTCACGTAGTTTTTATTCTGAAAATTTCTGTAGATCAAAGCAGGAAATCTTACGTGCTCTATGTACTTCTAAGGCAGCGGTGGTTCTTCGAGAGATCTCCCTGTGGGTGCTCCACTCCAGACGATGGTGCATCCCTGCGCCTTTTCTCAGAGAGTTTTGCAGCAGTGCCAGTACAGGTCACACTTGCACGGTGCCTGCCTTGTGCGCCGTTGGCGAGTCATATAGCATGCGCGTGACCCGGACTCCGCAGTTCCTTCTCAACCATCCCTGGCCTGACACGGAGCTCAGCAGTCCCGTTGAAAACCTTCATTTCACATTGATAAGTTTAGATAAATTAATGAGTTAGGAGAGTTTAGACAAGTTAAGTTTCAGTTATTCTTGAGCTACAGGACTATGGCTACTGGACCCCTACGACCACAATCCTCATATGCTCATGACATGCCACCATAGTATAGCCACCCATGGATGGCACCAGCCATACCCTAGCCTAGTCACTGGCCATATTGGAACTCCTGGGGGGGGTCTTACAAAAGACACTACAGCTGGTGCCACGCCCATGTAGGGAAGACGCCAGATTCTCACCTCCACCTTCAGAGACTGTAGTGACAGAGACAGATGAATCCATGGCAGAGCAAGAAGAAGACACTGCTCCCGATGCCTTGCCAACCAACAACAATTCATCCTCCTCACTGGACGAGGCTTTTATGCCTCCACCACCAACCATGGTGGATGACTTCCAAGACTTATTCAAAAGAGTTGTCAGTGAGCTTAGAATTATTCTGGAGGAAGTGCTGGAAATGCAACATGAGCTAACTGATATCTTAGACATCTTAGTCCTCCAAGAGAGCTTTGCCAATCAATGGGGCTATCATGGAACCTGCCAAGATGGTGTGGCAAACTCCAGCCACCGTACCTCCTACCTGCAAAAGGGCGGACCTAAAATATTATGTTCCCTCAAAGGGATCAGAATTTCTATTCACACACCCAGCACCCAACTCTCTGGTTGCAGTCAACCAAAGGGGCAAACAACAGTACTTTTGATCCACCCTATGATAAAGAGAGTAAGAGGTTAGACCTATTTGGCAACAAAGTGTACTCTTCATCCATGCTTCAAGTCAGAGTGGCAAATTACGCAGTACTACTTGCCAAATATGACCACAGGAACTATGGCAAATTTATGGTCTTTATTAGGAAGATTGCAGAGGAAAAGGGGCAACAATTTAAATCTCCGGTCTCTGAAGGACAGATGGTTGTATGCACGGCTCTACAGGCCTCACTAGACGTTGCTGACATGGCCGCCAGGTCCACCACTACAGCTGTGGTCATGCAGCGGGCCTCATGGTTTAACTCCTCAGCATTCCCATGGGAGATGCAAAATATAGTCAAAGATTTCCCCTTCGATGGAGAAAAATTGTTTGCAGCCAAAACCAATGAGGTAATGCACACTATGAAGGACTCTCGGGCCACTCTCCAGTCCCTCTGCATTCATACACCTGCCACAAGAAAGAGACAATACAAGTATCAACCATATCGGAGGAATAGATACCCAACATACTGTGACAAAGTTCTGTCCTTGACTCCATGGGTCCTGCGTTTCCTGGCGGATTTTGCTAGCCTCAGAGGCTCACTGTGACGCTTCACGTAGCCCTTCTCTCTCTAGAGGCAAGGGTCACAGCTAACTGAGCCATTTTCATCATAAGCTAACAAGGGAGGTGAGGAGAAGCAACCCTCCCTCGCACAGTCTCTATTGTCTCCCAGTCTCAGTGATTAATCAGGGAGGGGAGGGGGGAGTCCTGGTACCCTAAAATTAGCAGCCATGGTAGCTGACTTTTTGGAAATAGGACGTGTACAATTCCCTGGGCCACTTCCCCATAGCATTCCCCACTCATTATCTCCTTCACCGTTACCTCAGGGCCTCCTTTCTTGCACCTGATATGGATTTGTACTGCTTCGTTCCTCCAACAGCGCGGCTCCTTCCTATAGCTCTTGATACCCGCGCCTCACTGACTAACTGGGAGGCTTTTAACTAGTTCTAGCCAGCCCTTGATTGGCTTCAGGTGTCCCAATCAATCTAGCTATCTCCACTGCTTTCTAGAAGGATCTTAATTGGCCATAGGTGTCTTGATTAACCTGGAGCAACTGCCATTTGGTTACCATGGTACCAGGGATTTGTTTAGCCTGGGGCTAACATACCTGTTCCTCACTACTTTACTGTAGCCATCTGGCCTTGCCCCAACACAATACACACAGCAACACCAGAGGCCTTACGAGCAACAACACCATCAACAACAACAACAACAGAGACCACAACGATGATGTCCATCACCACCAGCGGCATCTAAACCTACTGCCTCTAATAAATTTGAAGGCTTGTTTGAGGGTCTGGAAGATCTCTCCCACATTCCAGTGCTTACGCCATCCACCCATCTATTTGGAGACAGTTTTGCTCCCATTCTACCTGAAATGGGCTGCCATCACCATGGAAAAATGGGCCCTAGAAGTCATCCAAATGGGCTATACCATTCCTTTCCTATATCTACACTCCACCCACCCACCATCCCCATCCATCTTCAGGGACCCCTCTCATGAATATTTGCTATGCCAAGAGGTATATCATCTCCTCCAATTATGGGCAGTGGAGACTGTTCCCGCACAACACGGGGAAGGGATTTTACTCCCACTATTTTTTAACACAAGAAAAATGGGGGATGGTGACCTATTCTCGATCTCAGGTGACTGAACAAGTTCATGAGAAAGCAGTGGTTCAGGATGGTCACTGTAACAACAATAATACCAGCGCTGGAGCAGGGGGACTGGTTTTCAGCCATCGACCTGCAGGGTGCTTATTTTCGTATTAGCATACATCCTGCCCACAGGCATTTTCTGAGATTTACTTAGGACAGAGACCACTATCAATACAAGGTTTTAACTTTTGGCCTGTCAACAGTGCCTCACGTCTTCTCAAAGATCCTCGTGGTAGTAACGGTGTACCTGTGAAAACAAGGAATAATATTTCCTTACCTCGACAACTGTCTTTTTGAAGTCACACACTCGATCGGACGCCATTCGCTCTACCCAAACAATGATAGATTGCTTCCAGAGTCTTGGTCTACAAATAAACAAAAAGAAAACAACAATAGAACCAGCTCAACAGTTAGAATTCATCAGCGCTTACCTCAACTTGGTGACGGTGAAGGCATCACTTCCACGAGACAGATTCGACATGATAAAGACACTCATATCCACAGTGCGGAACAGCCCACACATGCCTACCACTGTTGGGCCACATGGCAGCATACGCGTTTGTGGTCAAACACGCATGCTTGCTCATTCATTGCCTGCCAGGATGGCTAACAATCATCTACAGACCAAACAAACACAGGTTAAACATATGATTAACAATGCCCTCCCAAGGTCAAGGACTCACTAGCCTGGTGGACTCAACCACACAGCCTTTGCTCGGGGTCCAGTTTACACAAGATCCTCCATCACAGATGATCACAATGGATGCATCCCTAATTGGGTGGGGAGCACACATGCAACATGGCACAGTTCAGGGTTTATGGTCCACATCCGAGACAAGGCTACACATAAACCTGCTTCAACTTTGTGCTGTCCACAGTGCCTGCCTCCAGTTCCTACCATTCATAAGAAACCAAAACACAAGAATGACGACTGACAACATCGCTTGCATATTTTACATAAACAGGCAAGGGGGAGCCTGATAACACTCACTATGTACCAAGGCTATGAGACTCTGGAATTGGTGCATCCAACACAATATTGATATCTCAGCTTCCTACCTACCTGGATGCCAGAACACCACGGCAGACGAACTCAGCAGACGTTTTCACCAGGACCATGAATGGGAATTAAACGATGTGATACTGGAATGCATATTCCGAAAATGGGACCATCCACAAATAGATCTGTTCTTGACTGCCCGCAAAACCAAGTGTCTAAAATTCTGCTCCAGAGCAGGTCTGGGGAAGCGATCGATGGGGGACGCATTCCTGACTAGGTGGAACACAGATCTTCTCTATGCATTCCCACCAATACCATTACTATCCAGAGTAATACAGGGAAGAAAAGGGACTGACGAAGCCAGAGTCATCCTAATAGCCCTCACGTGGCCAAGACAAGTGTGGTATCCATACATAACACGGATGTTGTCATGTGCCCCAATCACACTCCCTCTCTGGACGGACCTATTAACACAATGAGAGGGCCAAATGCAACAGCTGAACATAAAGATGCTACATCTGAAGGCATGGCTCCTGTATGGTTCTCTAATGACGAACTAAGTTGCTCTCAACAGGTCCAGAGGGTGCTACTCCACAGTAGAAAACATACCACACGCAGCACCTACCTATATAAGTGGAAGAGATTACAGCATGGTGCACTGCCAGACAAACCAATGCAACATCTGCACCTTTTCCATTGATATTAAACTATATCCTGGAATTAAGACAATCCAACCTTTCCATCAGCTCAATAAAGATACACCTTGCCGTATCACCTCCTTTCACCAAAAAAATCAACGACACGACAATCTTTGCTCACCCAAGCGATTCCTCAGGGGCATCCAAACCATCTATCCAGACGTAAGAGCACCCACACAACCCTGGGACTTAAACTTGGTCTTAATGTCCCTCACTCGGAAACCATTTGAGCCTTTAGCAAACTGCTCCCTACTATACCTATCCATGAAAGTGACATTCCTAACAGCAATCACATCAGCTAGACATGTGGGAGAAATCGGGGCACTTGTGGCAGATCCACCATACATGAACTTTTTTAAAGATAAAGTCATGTTACAAACCCATCCTAAATTTGTCCCCAAAGTACATGCATCCTTCCACATTAATCAAGCTGTATAGTTTCCAACTTTCTTTCCTAAACCATACAAGAACATGTTTGAAGCTAAGGGTATGTCTACATTACCTGATGGATCGGCGGGCAATGATCGATCCAGCAGGGGTCGATTTATCGTGTCTAGTCTAGACGCGATAAATCGACCCTCGAGCGCCCTCCTGTACTCCACCACCGCGAGAGGCATAGGTAGAATTGATGGGGGAGCGGCAGCAGTAGACTCACCGCAGTGAAGACACCTCAGTGAGTAGGTCTAAGTATGTCGACTTCAGCTACGTTATTCACATAGCTGAAGTTGCATAACTTAGATCGATTTGCTCCCCCCCCCCTCTCTCCCTAGTGTAGACCAGGCCTAAGATGCACACCTTCAACATTAGAAGAGCACTAGCTTTCTTTCTACTTGGACAGAACCAAGCCATTTAGAATTTCACCAAAACTCTTTATATCCATCGCAGAAAGCTCTAAAGGTACCTCCATATCCACACAGAGACTCTCTAAATGGATATCTGGATGCATTCACCTGTGTTATCAATTAAAAGGCGCACATAACCTCCAGCAGGGATGAAGACGCACTCTACTAGATCATATCAGTGTCAGTAGTGTTCCTAAACGTTTCAGTTATAAACATATGCAAAGCCACCACTGGGGCCTCCGAACACACCTTTGCCAAACATCATGCAATCTCACAAGGCCCTAAGGCAGATACTTGGTTGGGCTGAGCTGTATTATCGGCGATTATCCTACCAACTCCGAAGCCCCTACGATCCTAGGAGGGCACTGCTCTACAGTCACCTGGAGTGGAGCACCTACAGGGACATCATCGAAGAAGAAGAGAAGGTTACTCACCTTGTGCAGTAACTGAGGTTCTTCAAGATGTGTGTCCCTGTGGGTGCTCCACTACCCACCTCCTCCCCTCTACTTCAGAGTTTAAAGTAGACTCTGCAGTAGAGAAGGAACTGAGGATTCCAGGTTGCGCGCAAGCTAGATGAAGTGCCGATGGCACATGAGGCAGGCACCAGGTGCGTGCAACCTGTATGGGCACGGCTGCAAAATTCTCCAAGCAGATGTGCAGGGACGCACCATCACCTGGAGTGGAGCACCCATAGGGACATGCATCTCGAACCTCAGTTACTGCACAAAGTGAGTAACCTCCTCTTCTCAAACTTATTTAATCCTACCCCCTCCTTTGGGTCTGTAGTAGTTTACACTCCCCTACCCTGGGCACCTGGCCAACAGCCACTGCTCTCCAGCTGCCCAGCTCCTAAGGCAGAGCGGCGAGCTGCAGCTGGGCACTCCGCTCTGAAGGCAGCACCGCCGCAATCAGCAGCGCAGAAGTAAGGGTGTCTATACCATACCGCCCTTAGTTCTGTGCTGCTGCTGGTAGTTGTGCTGCTTTCAGAACTGGGCACCCGGCCAGCAGCTGCAGCTCTCCGGCTGCCCAGCTCTGAATGTGCACAGTAAGCTTTTTTCCCCCCCATAAAGCTCATGCCCCTACAATACATTCTGTGCCCCTCTCCCCGGACCTCCAGTTTGAGAACCTCTGTTCTAAAGACATCCAGGGCTTGCAAGGTACTGGGTGCTCTATACTTCCAGTGACTTCAATGACAGTTGAGTGTGCTCTATACCTCTTAGTATTATATCTCCATAAAGTTTGTTGTCGGCTCCTAACTGTCACTAAAATATATTCATTTTCTCACTTTTTGTAGATGACAAATCCTGCTATACAGAATGACTTCAGCTACTACAGAAGAACTTTGAGCCGTATGAGGATTAATAATGTTCCAGTAGGTAACCTCTAGAAGTGAAAAAACACTTAAATGCTAAATTCTTTGTCTTTCTAGTACTATTTATCCAGATTTTTTACGGTACAAACAATTACAATAAAAGCTGTGTTATCTGGCACTTTACCAACTGGAAAGCTCTCTAAACGGCATTTCTGATCTTCATTGAAAGTCTGGTTTATAGTCCAGTTGGCGAAGGGCCGGCAGATTCCCTACCTGGCTCCGCATGACTCCCCAGAAGTGGAAACGTGGCTAGGTGACTCTGCACGCTGCCCTGCCCCACCCTGAGCGTTGGCTCTGCAGCTCCCATTGGCTGGGAGCCACCCGAATCTGGTACTCTGAAACCCCTCCCGCGCCCCCTGCCCCAAGCCTCCTCCCGCACCCAAACTCCCTTCCAGAGCCCGCACCCCCTCCCACACCCAAATTGCCTCCCTCTTAGTTAACTGGATTTTTTGACTAATCAGCACCCCCTTTCCCCCAACATGCCAGATAACAAAGCTTTTACTGTACATATAATTTTGTATCTTTGTTTATAGGCAGAGGGTGAAAATGAAGTAAATAACGAATTGGCAAACAGAATGTCTTTATTTTATGCTGAAGCGACGCCAATGTTGAAAACCTTAAGTGATGCCACGACAAAATTTGTGTCAGAGGTAAGCATATGGGAGAAGGTTTTTCTTTGACTTGGATATTGCACTGTAAAATGCAGCTATGCTCTGAAAGACAACTCTTAAGAAGTTATTGTGGGAATCTCTGTCCCAGGTGAAATTTGCTGAAGACTTAAGGATTGTCTACATGGCTCAGCAAAGTGCACCAGAGCGGTGAGGGGAATGATTTATAGATCACTCTAAAATTCTGTGTTCTAACCGCACAGGACTGCGTTAACACAAACTAGGTGCCTTTTAGAGCACACCAGCAGTCTACATATCTACACAGGGCAGTTACAGTGCAGCACATTAGCGCACTCTACAAATCACAACCCTCTACTGGGCTTTGCTGGCACCGTGTATACAAGCCTGTAATTTACAATCTGTAAATTGAATCTCTGCCTTTTACACAATCGGAAGAAATTTAGGTACAGCCAGTCTTGCTGATGCTGTGCATAGTAGAATAAGTTTCAGCTGGCCTTCCCACAGTTCTGTTGTAGGCTGTTGTCCAATACCTGTGCCTATACTGTTACTAGTAAAAACATGCCTGTGGTGGTGGTGTGCCTTTGGTTATATTGTCTGATGATCTGCATTTTTAGTCACTTTTTCTAATCATATATCCATACTTGAAAAGGGCTTCTGGAAACAAAGAGTGAAACAAATTGGGCTTGAATATCTCTGCTTGAAATTAAGCAGCAAATTAAAAGGAAGTGATATGCTTTTTTTAAAGAGAGAGTCCCAGGAGAGCTTTATTCTGGTATATATAGAAGTTAAAATGTAATTACAACAATACAAGCATAAACTTGATTAGATACACAAGTATGTTAGAATAAATCTTGAACCTGTTATGGAATATGATCAAAGTATCCAATTACTTTCCCATTTGTCCTGGAACTACCTATTGATGTATCTGACATGATATCCACAACACCACTATTATTGACTTGGCTCACTAATTACCACAGTTTCCCATGTGCAACTAAGAAAAATCAACCTTTGTTTTTAAAACTACACCTCTACCCGATATAACGCCGTCCTCGGGAGCCAAAAAATCTTACTGCGTTATAGGTGAAACCAAGTTATATCAAACTTGCTTTGATCTGCCAGAGTGCGCAGCCCCGTCCCCCGGGAGCGCTACTTTACCGCGTTATATCCGAATTCATGTTAGATCAAGCCGCATTATATCAAGGTAGAGGTGTATACAGTTTTTTTAAACAAAATATGTTACTTTTTCAAATGAATAATAATGTACTTTTAATACTGTAATACATAATGATCTCCAGTCAAAGACGGAGAATCTTATTTTAAGGTCACATTTTTCTTCCTTCTCAATGGACCTGTCATGCCACTGTTTAAGCTCCCCACTGAAATCAATATAGCAAAAATAAACTCCCCAAAAATCAATGAGCGGTTCTGTGTAAAAATGGAAACTATAATAAGGCCTGGTGTCTGTAATAGTGGAAATGGTATAATCACTATGGTTTTAAAACAACTGATTGTAAATGCTTTATTGGTAAAGCTAGGTTTACCAGTACTGCAGTGTTTCTTAACCCCTAAAGAGGTGGGTGTGGGTGTGTTTTTAAACTATAGCACTCAGTCTAAGGTAGTGCTCACTGACATCGAATTGTACTAGGTTTTACAGTATTACACTTTCAATATACTGAATAGAATTACTTATTTCTCCTTTCACAGAATAAAAATTTACCAATCGAAAATACCACAGATTGTTTAAGCACCATGGCTAGTGTGTGCAGAGTCATGTTGGAAACCCCGTAAGTATGAGCTGAGTGACAAAATTCAGTTCTTCATTTATAGGCCTCTTGTGCACAGCGTGTCTAGAAAATATAAGTGTGCATGTAAGGCATAATCCATAATGCATAAAATGAATGGGGAAAAAATAGGAAAATCAACAAAATGGGAGCCAAATATTTTTTTTTTTTTTTTTTTTTTTACTACATTCCATAACATTTTTCTAGCCTTGCTATGGCTTATTTGTCTCATGCACTAAACACATCCCGTTGTTTGCTTTCTCTGAGAATATTGTTTAATATTTAAAAGTAGAATGGGTATGAAAGTTAGCAGATCTCTCAGTACCTTTGTAAATGCCTTTATGTCATGTATAATTCAGGAAAATATAAAAATTTGAGCACACTTGCCTAGAGCGTGCTTTGAAAAATGGCTTGAGCAATGCACATAATGGTTCTTTCCTGATTTGTTAACCACTACATGAAAGGAAAATTCAATAGGTGAATGGTGGCTCCACCAAGTCTACTGCCTGGGTCCTTGTTTGCATATTGAATATAACAACTTGCAGGCTTGGGCTACTCGAGTCTACTGTAAATGTGACAAACTATTGGCAGGTGAAGGAAAAGTCAAACGTGTGTTAAGTTTTTCTAGCCAGCTGTTCCCAGATCTGAAGAGGCTCCTATTGATATAGCTGTTCAGGAATGGAGTAGTAACACAAGGACTGGGCTGAATACCACAGTGCACGATTTATTGGAGGGTATAAGGAGGGACTCCAAACATTGAACTTCAGGGACAATTTGTGCCACTGACAGACAAGCAGTTAAGCCTTGCTCATAAAGACTTGGCATCCTTATTCCATGCATACATCACAAGTGAATTGTGTTTTTCTTCTTTGGGTATAAACTAAATGTTCGCTTGTTTGGAAGAAGCCAAGACAGCTAATACAAAAAATCCTGAAATTAACAGCAATATGCCAGTTTGGGTTTGAGAGAGATTTATTCTTCCAGTTTCCAAATAATGGGCTTTCTAAGCAATGGTTTGACTTCTGTGTTGGTGGAAAATAGTTGCATTTTTCTCTGAAGAAACTTTCCTTTTTTAGAAGGTTCCCCTCCTAAGTGACCTTTTTTCCAGTGTTAAAGACCAAGGCCAGTTTTGGTGTTTAATATAATAATAGATATTTTTGTGTTCTAAAATTCCAGGGAATACAGAAGCAGGTTTACAAATGAGGAAACAGTATCGTTCTGTCTGAGGGTAATGGTGGGTGTCATCATACTCTACGACCATGTGCATCCAGTGGGCGCCTTTGCCAAAACTTCAAAAATTGATGTAAGTTTTGTGTTGCTTATCGCCTTTGGATGTTTAAACCAAAGTTATACGTAGACTCTCTCTTCCCCCCCCCCCCCATTGTAATATGAATTTTCTGAGTCCAAATAAATCAATAACAAGCATACGTACATTCTGGGATGCTCCTAATTGGTTGGCATATACTACCAGCCTACCGTATACATGATGTCACACAGCAAGCAATCCACAATATACATTCAGATGCACAAAAAGGCATCTTAAGAGTTAAGGTAGAAAGTGAATTTCAGTGGAATCCAGATAACACCCAGAAACAATATTATACTTTTATTTACACAATGTATCTATCTTTTAAATAACAAAGGTTAGAATATCTGCAAATGAAAGGCTAGTACAGGGGTCAGCAACGTTTGGCATGCGGCTCGCCAGGGTAAGCACCCTGGCGGGCCAGGCCAGTTTATTTACCTGCTGACGCAGCAGGTTCGGCCGATCACGGCCCCCACTGGCCGCGGTTCGCTGTCCCGGGCCAATGGGGGCGGCAAGAAGCAGCGCGGGCGAGGGATGTGCTGGCCGTAGCTTCCTGCCGCCCCTATTGGCCCGGGACGGCAAACCGCGGCCAGTGGGGGCCGCGATCGGCCGAACCTGCCATGTCAGCAGGTAAATAAACTGGCCCGGCCCGCCAGGGTGCTTACCCTGGCGAGCCGCGTGCCAAACGGTGCCAACCCCTGGGCTAGTAGGTCCAGTGTGTCCCCCCTGACCACATAATTTTTCATCCCTCCTGATCATCCAAACCAACTTGGATTGGTTGCACTGTCCTCCAACCTTCAGCTTTGCCCCCTTTTGTTCTGTAATTGAAATGTTCTGTTGGATTTATACTACTGCATGTATATTTTATTTGTTAAATGTGTAGTAGATGCAAAATGTGTAGTAGATGCATCAAAAGAAATATTGTCCCATGGAACTTGGACCAGGGTCAGGATTTTTTATTCTGTATTGTTCTGAGCACACTGGCAAAACAAGTATTAATTTTAAAAACAAACCAGAAAAAAACCCTGTGAAACCTTTTATATTGTCCTTAAGGTAAAAGTCTTTCAGTTCCATACAGCGGATTTTGATGTAGCTATTCCACTGCTTGTAGATGTGTGGAATTCTCAGTGTGATGGCAAATAACTAAATAAGCCTTTGTACATTAAGGGAAGATTTCAGAGTACTAGATGTTTGCTACCTTTCTAATATCCAGAAGAATAACATGTACATTTGTACTTTTCTCTGCAGTCCTTTAAAGTAGTTAAGTGTTAGGCCTTGGGGAACTATATTTTTTGCAAGTTATTTTTATATGGCGTTCACATGATATAGAGTATTAACTTGTTTTAATTTCCAGATGAAAGGATGCATCAAAGTCCTTAAAGACCAGCCTCCTAACAGCGTAGAAGGCCTTCTAAATGCTCTCAGGTACTTATTTTTAACTTGAAACAATTTTAACGTGAATTTTTTTAGAAGGTGCTGAACAGAGACACCTGGACGATGAAGTCTTCTATCAATATAACAGATAAAAGATGATCCTCTGTTCTGCAGGCTTCCTCACTAGTGTGCCTTGATCCTAACATGAAGTTGACTACCTTTGTGGGTAAAACAATAGTCAAGTCTTCAGGCCCATTCATTCCCTGCTCCGTGGTTCCGACTGCCAGTGAGCTTACCTGCTGTTCATCATGTTATTTTATGGTGTTTTTTTGGTTCAAAATTTGCATTTATTATCATGGAACTTTCATATACCATTTGTATTGCCCATTTCCATAGTCAGTTAGCCACCTAACTGCACAACTGTGTACGTTAGGTGAGAGTTATCACTGGATAAAATAACAAGGAATCCGGTGGCACCTTAAAGACTAACAGATTTATTTGGGCATAAGCTTTCGTGGGTAAAAAACCCACTTCTTCAGATGCATGGAGTGCAAATTACAGATGCCCGCATTATTATACTGACACATGAAGAGAAGGGAGTTACCTCACAAGTGGAGAACCAGTGTTAACAGGGCCAATACAATCAGGGTGGATGTAGTTCACTCCCAGTAATTGATGAGGAGGTGTCAATTCCAGGAGAGACAAAGTTGCTTTTGTAGTGAGCCAGCCACTCCCAGTCCCTATTGAAGCCCAAATTAATGGTGTTAAATTCGCAAACTAATTTTATTTCTGCCGTTTCTCTTTGAAGTGTTTCTGAAGTTTTTTTTGTTGAAGTATGGCTACTTTTAAATCTGTTATAGAATGTCCAGGAAGTATAATCCTTCTGGATCTCCGAAAACCTTAGTCCTCTTATTGTGCAGAACGTACATTATTAGAATGGATTGAAATCCTACTTCGTTTGTGTTTACAATTGCCTTAGGAAGAAAGCACCACTATATTTGTTCACTAGGATAGCAACAACAACAAATCAGAGTAACCAGTTTCAAAATCTGTGTAACATAGAATCACAGGCAGACAAGTGGCTAATAATTTAGCATAACAAATTTAAGTTACAGGAATAAATTTAAGATATAGTCTAAATGTGAGTTTAGTAAAGTATAAATCCAATATGAAATAACTGGGGTGTTATACATAGATAATAAACTTGGTTGTGTACAATATTCTCCTATTGTTTAAAGATAAACAATGGCCAGTGTTTGCATAGAACTGGAAAATACTCTGATGTTGACCTTATAGATCAGAGGTGGGCAAACTATGGCCCACGGGCCACATCCGACCCACGGGACCCTCCTGCCCGGTAGGCGTCCCGGGGGAGCCGTCAGGGGGTGAGAAGTAGAAGGGGTCAGATAGAGGGCGGGGCCAGGCCACGCCTGGCTGTTTGGGGAGACACAGCCTCCGCTAATCGGCCCTCAGGCCAAAAAGTTTACCTGCCCCTGTTATAGATAGATACTTGGGGAAATGGTGCACCTCAGTGCATAGTAGAATCTTTAGTTATGCAGGGGTGCACAACTTGCAGTCAGAATGAAAATTTGAGCCAAAAATATCTGCTGGATTCATTTTCATTAGAGGATCCTAGCCAGATTTTGTAGTCAGAAGTTTTGATGTGCCAAATATATCCAAAATGAGTAAGATATTTCAGTTTGTCCTCCAACTCATGCTGCATCAGTGGGGATTTCCTCTTGTCCCCTGTGGAAAAGCCAGCTCCTCCCCCAGCCCCCAATCATCAGATGTCCTGAAAGCTGCTCTGTGCAGCTGTCCTGTTGCTTTGAGAAAAGAGCTAGCAGCAGCAAGGGTTGCATGGTAGCAGCCTTAAAGTGGGGGCGGTAGGCCCCTAAATGTTCATGCTGCTTGAATCATTGTTAAAATCTACTTTGGAAATGTGAGAACGTCAGCAGAAGAGTGCAGCTTAGTGGCTGCTCCATTCCTTCCACCTCCAGAAACCTTCTGACACTCCAGAGGTGGGGCTTCAGAAGATGAGCGTCTCAGGTCCTGAGATGGGGGAAAGAATCAGAAGCATGCTCCCACTCATCAACAAAACACTTGAACATAATTTCAGTACATTCAATCATAAAAATAAATAAGAACATACTGTACAAAGGAGCTACTGGTATAACCAATATAAACAGCAAAAAACAATTATCTGGTGAACATAAAATTAAAGGGAAAAGACAGGCGAGCGAGCTGGGTACAAGAAAAGAAAAGCGTTTTAGACCAGGAATTAAATTCAGTTTTCCTCCAGTGATGATAGAACAGGAACAGTCCCCACATAAATACACTTAAATGTCTGTTACCTTGTATTCCACCTAATTTGAAGCACATATACATTATCAATTATGAGATTAAACACACTTTAGATAATTCCTGTAGTAATTCACGCATACAATGGTCTCACTTAAATACTTGCCATTTACCCATATTAAATGTTTCTTCCACATTTTCCAAATATAGGAACTATGTAAATATAAATGTTTAGTTCAGTGTTATCTACTGCATTAAACAGAATTCGGGAATAAGAAATTCTATAAGTAGCCATTTGCTTACAGTAGGAAATTCCCAAAACTTATGTCTTTACTCAAGTAGAGCATCATCATCAAACCTTAATCTCAGTCCAGACCTACACATTTTAGATGTCATTGACTGACAGTTTAACAGTCTCTAATGTGTCAGTGTTCCTTACTGATTCTAGTCTATCCAACTCAAAGGAGATCTGAGGTTTTTACCCAAATCCATGTACGTATCCATTTAAAATCTCCTTTAGTAACAGAACAGTTGGACATAATCTTGAGTAACATTATCTGTTTAGTATTTTTATAAATTTAATTTTCTGATAGAAATATGTTGCTTTCAATGAGAATTACTGCACTTTTCTAGTTAGGAAGTACATAAATAGATCTCCCAATCATTGGTGAGGGTTTACTGTAACTAAACAATAAATTTGGTATTGTTCCGTCAATTACTTGCTTTGTCTATTGTAGAAGAACAGAATTGTAAATGTGCTTTTGTAAAAAAAAATTCTTTTTCATTCTTAGGTACACAACAAAGCATTTGAATGATGAGACTACCTCCAAGCAAATTAAATCTATGTTGCAATAACAATTACCTGGAATTAGCACCTGCTGTAAACAGAAGACAGTATTCTGCAATGACTGAGATGCACAGATTTTTTTTTTTAGTGATTGCAACTACTATCTCATTCGTTCTTGCTTTTTATTTTCTTCTCTCTTCCTCTTTTCCCTTTTTAATCACTTTCTTGTTCTTAAGTAAGCTCAGACTTCTTTTCTGTGCCAAATCAATGAAAATGATCAATTCTGGAAGGTATTTGTACTTTTCAGAACAGCCATCCTTAAGTGGCAGCTAATTATGCGTTGCGTTTGGATTTCTCTGTACTGGGGAAAGTTCTGTGACTTGAACTAAATATTTTTAAACTTGTGGTTTTTTTCTTTTTTTGAAAAACTAATATTTAATATTGCTTCTTCTGCATGGCAAAACTGCCTATTTCTGCTATTTAAAAAAACCCTCAATGACTTCATTTTCTATTGCGGCTTATTTTCATGTGCAACCATGAGGAAACATAAAAGCAGATTTGTTTAAATTAACTGTGTTTGTACAAAATGGTACTCAACACAAAAGTTTTTTTAAATAAGTAAAGACTGTTTTGTTTAAAAGTTACGTTTGCATTTTGACTCATTTTTGTAAGGATGTATGTTGTATGTTTAACCTTTAATAACTAACGTTAAAAAATGTGGTGTGTGCGTAGCAAAATTACGTATGCATGTTCATGTCAAATGATTGGCTGTGGATAAAATAATAAAAATCAGCTTTCATTTTTCTAAGTGTGGTTTGTTTTACCAGTGTTTTGAGTGAGACGTCTCCATGATTTTTTTGGCTTTTTACCAGAAAAGTAAATATATACATTTTATATAGTGAAAACTATGCTGCTGTTTCATTACATGTAATCACCTGAAATGGAATCAGTGCTTAGTTAAGCCTAACATGATCTGTTAGGACCCCTGATTTACAATATATAGTATGATATGGGTTATTTCCTAATCCCATTACAATCATACAAGCGAGGGATGGGAAAAAATCATGTTAATTCAGCTAGTCCAGGAGTTTTTTTAACCGAGCAGCCCAAAATATCACAGTCTTCTTTCACTGTGTCCCGTAGTCATTTGTGCTCTCCCAGTAAAGAACAATGGAAAAAACTTACAATGTGTATTTTTTTAAATGTAAACAGTGCGTGTGCTAGCACTATTCAAAACACAGAAGTCATCCTGTCTCCCCCCGCCCCAAAATTAAAATCTGTTTGAAATGGAGAAGACAGTACTCATGGGGACGGCAGAATGGAGAGTGTTTAGTTGAGATTGTTTTAATATTTGATAATCTGTGGCAAAATTATTAAAAGATTAAAGTAGGCATTTGCATAGAATAAACTCTTTTCTCATTTTAAAAAAATCCTTCAAACTTTAACCCTTATACATGCTTATTGGCAACTTCACAAATTTCACATTCCAAATGTAGTATTTAATTAACATAACTGTACCTTTTTATATTGTGAACCTTCCCAACTAGAAGGGATTGAAACACTTTTTTTTAAATAAAAGTTTATTCTGTAGAAAATATCTAGAAAATGTTCATGACTAAAGCTGATTGAACTGATCAAAAGCATTGTTTGCTAGCAGTTTGAAATCTGTAAAGCTATTGTTAGCTTGACTATGATTGTACCTCATGTTTGTGAACATTCACATGAACAAGTCTTTGTTAATACAAATACTTGGGGAATGGCTGGTTTTGAATGAATGCCCGTATCCACATGCAAACAAGGGTGTGTGTGCAGGAATAATAGTATCTGCTGGCAGGTCTTCACCATCTGTTCTCATCTTGTCTTACAATTGAAGGCAGAAATACCATGCGACTCAGGTGACCCATCACATACCACATACTGATTGTCGAAGGAAGCTTGTTCCAAGCATCGGAAGGCTTAAACTGATGACTAGATGTCAGGGATTCCTACCAGGAGACCTGCATTCAAAAACATACTATGCAGTCTTTGATCTCAGATGAGAAGAAAGTTGCAAAACGGTCATACAACAAAATATTGGAGAGATTTTGTAATCTGTGGGTCACAGCAGAACCAAAACAATGAGATTTCTTTGGAGGAGTGAAGTCCCTAATCGTGACTGTTTAGCTAGAAGAGCATGAATAAGTCAATTGCAGCCATCCAATTATGGAGAGTATGGGGCTCACCCTCTGCCTAAGATGCAATGTGCAGGCATAAAACTTTGTGGTACAGAAAATGGTACAAAAGGCAAAAGCAACCCCTTCTCCAGGAGCACCTTCCTTTGCGTTTGCCTGGTCCCTATTGGCCCTCCCCAGGGCAGCATGGTTGTCCTATAGAAATTCTTTCCCAACATGGGAAGAGGAGATGGCCCTTCAAATGTGATAGAAACAAGCAGCTGTGGCCCTCAAGTGATCATTTTGCTGCTAACTGTGTTTGCTGCATCTCCTTCCATCCCAGCTAGATAGTGCTCTTAACTCATTATACTTTCCCCTAGTTTCTTTCTTGCTGAAAGAGCCGACACATTCTCTCAGAACAATCCATGATCTTTTCTTAGAATACCAGATGACTTATTGCCTTTGTTTTCCTTGATAGCTCAATGACATAAATCTGAAAAAGCTAAAAAAAAATGCATTAGAATGACATTCCAACAACATTGCTCTTCCTTTTTGGCAGACTTTTTTGTTGTTGTTTTCATTGGTTGTACTGCTGCCCAAGAACCTTAGTAAAGCAAAGTGTAAGACATCTAAAAAGAGCTGGCTATTCCCTCTGTTGCTTTTCAGGATTCACTGGAAAAATGCTGAGATCTATTTTGAGTGGTTGCAGATGAGTATTCCGTTCAGATCTGCAAGCACCCAGTGCACCGAAGCTGGAGAACTTTGCTTAGCAGTAACCCCTTGCCCTGTAGCCCTCTCAGTTCCTTCTCCTCCCATGGCCTGTCAGAGCATTCTGTGTGGGGTTTACCTCGTGCTTCTTTCTGTCCAGAGTTTCTGGAGTTGTTGTATATAGTAAGTCAGTTTAGTAGTACCCTTAAGTTTTTATTCGTTAATGGTAGTCAGCAACAGTTTTTAGCCTGGTGTAATGACCTCACTAAGTTTTAAATATTGCCTGCCGTGTGGGGTGGTTATTCCTCATAGCGACCCTCACACTGGATACTTATTTCACTTGGGAGGGGGCACATTTAAAAAAAAAAAAAAAAAAAAGGTGCTCCATCTGCAAGTCATTCAAGAAGAAAACGCAAGTTGGAGGGACTTGCACCTCAAGCAGTGCTTTCTGGAGCAGGCCTCAAGACCCACTTTGTCACTGGGAACCTCCACAGGTTATGTAGACTTGCAGAGCCCTTCAAAAGCAATATGAGATGTTGTTCCAGGCCCTGGCTCTGATAATTCCCTTAGGAGGAAGAGAGGGATTGCTTTCCTTCTGGTTCTCCAAGGAAGAAGTCTCACAAGACTGAGACCATTCTAGGATTCGAAGAGATTCCTCCTTGTCTTCTAAGAGGAGTGGTGACCGACACCATGATTCCTCAGATACTTGGGATAGAGCTAAGCCATCTAACTGCTCCTCATTACTGAATCAAGATCAGTTGGACACTGTATTGTTGGTTCTAGTACTAGCCATAGGGCATCTGTTGAGTCTGGTACTGGTGACATTGGTGTCAGCACAGACTGTCTCTGCGCCGTTGGTATACCAGATAGTATCAGACCTGCTCTGCCTATCCATTACCGATTCTCCAATAATCCAGGAGCACTCAGCTGCCATGGCTTCTTCTGCTTTGGCTGTGTCCTCAGCACTATCTGACCTGGTCACAGAATTGTCTTGTTTGCCGGTACCATATTCTGCACCACCAGAGGTGCAGCATGCAGCATTCAGGTCTGCCTTCTTTTCAGAACTGAGGGATCTGTTGTTGAGGGCGATATCGTCAGGACCAACGATACTTTCAGTGCAGACCTCATCCTCAGGATCGGTTCAGATTCCAGCTTCTGAGTGGAAGTGTGATGTCTCTTTCGGTACTTAAGTCTTTGACTGTTCTTCCATCCTCCATCTCCACATTGATTTTCATGTTAGTGTGTAGCTCTCCAGATAGATGAAGCTCTTTTGGAGCCTAGTCCTTGTGGAAGAGCTTCATTGCCACCTACAGCAATGTGTACTGATAAACGATATCATGTCCCTATGCAGGGTTTCAAGTGCTTCTATACTCAGGCAGCCCCTAACTCTTGTAGCAGCAGCAAACAATAGATCATAGCGGGGGAGAAGCAAGTCCACGTGTAAGGACAGGGACTCTTAAGAGGCTGGAGCTGATGTGCAGAAAAATGTATTCAACTTCAACATTACAGATGCTCACGGCAAATCAGCAAGCATTGTTATCTAAATATGACTTCATCAGTTGGGATGCTGGGTCCAAATTCACTGATAAGTTGCCAGAATACTCCGGGAAAATGTTTAAGGTGTTCATTGCATACAGTCATCTGGTGGCCAAAATGTCAGTGCAATCAGCTCTGGTTGTGGCAGATGCTTTCTCCAATATTATGGCATCAGCTGTGACTATGAGAAGGGCCTCATGGTTATAGAATTCCGGCGTTGCTCACGAGGTTCAGCAGAGCATAGACTTGGTTGGGTTTTGTTTTTTGACAAAACTGCTGAGACTTTACATTCTTTTAAAGACTCCCATCCTACATTACATTAATTGGGGGTTTATTCCCTAGCCCCAAACAGACATGATTATGGAGGTCAGGAACAACAGCAGCAATACTGCTTACAGCAGTTCTTCTGAGAGTTCTCCATTTTTTGTTGGGCAGCAAGATTTCTCCAGGAAGAGTGATAGGTCACAGAGGAGAAGACCTTCTGGGTCCATTTTAACCAGCCAACCTGACCTCTAGCAATGTTAAGCAAGTAGCCATTTTGATTGTCATTTCCTGGACAGCATTCCAGTTGTGACCTCCCCATCCCAATCTCCTCAGTTCAGGGACAGGCTGTCTCACTTGTATAGTGTTTGGGACACAGTAATTATGGACAATTGGGTCCCAAGCACCATGAGATTGGGTTATGCATACAATTTCTGCACATCCCTCATTTCCCACCTCCCCTCCCACATCCCTTCTCACAAGCCATTGCTCCTTCAGCAGGTCAAGACTGCTTAGACTGGTGGATGGATCAGGTCAATGTTGCAAAGGTGTTCCCTTTGTTTGTCCTCCTCCAACCGGGACAATAGTTACCAATGCTTCCACCACAGGCTGGGGAGCCCATCTGGGGGAATTGAAGGTTCAAGGTTTATGGACAGAGCGGGAAGCACCTTTCATATAGACATCCTGCCAGCCATTTACAATGTGTTCAGGACTTTTTGAGCACAGATCAAGGGTACAATTCATATACTCACCAGTAACACCACTGAAATGTTTTATGTGAACAAGCAGGGAGGTGCCTGATCCATCCAACTTAGGTAGGAGGCAATAAAGTTCTGGCAGGTCTGCATCAAAGAGAACATCATTCCCACAGCTGCTTGTTTCCCAGGGTTACAGAATCACTTGGCCGATTATCTTAGCAGGAATTTCTCCCAGAATCACGAGTGGTCTCTGAAGACCAGCACGGTGAGGTCCATTTTCAGAGAATGGGGGCATTCCTGCTATCAACCTGTTTGCAACAAAGGACAACACAAAGTGCTATCAATTTTGCTCTCAAAATGGTCTCAGTCCAGGTTTCTTTACTGATGTTTCATCTGAATTGGGGATTGATGCTGATGTATGCTTCCCCCCCCCCCAAAAAAAAAAAAACACAATCATCCCTCTGATCAGTCTCAAGTTGAGGATGGATCATACCAGACTGATTCTGATCACACATGGTTGTCCAAGGCAATGTTTTTCTGACCTGAGTCTTTTTGTTCATCCAACCATTCTTCTTTCTTATCCCGATTGACTGGCTCAGTATCATGGTTAGATTTCAAATCCAGCCCTGAACATTCTGTGCCTCACAGCATGGATGCTGCAGTTAAATAAGGAAAAGGAGTGGTGTTGAGAAGCTGTTCGATAGGTACTACTTAATAGTAGCAAGCCCTAGGGCTACCTGTTTGGCTAAATGGAAAGCTTTTTTCTATTTCACCCCTAGCCCAGTGAATTCAACCAATGCAAGCTTGCATTTGGGACATTTTGTAGTACCTGTTACACCTTCAGTCCTCTGGCCTGTCACTTGGTGGCAATTTCAATGTTTCATCCTCTGGTCCAAGGGAAATCAGTTTCCTCAAACTCCACGGCAATCCTATCTCATAGAACTGGAAGGGACCCTGAAAGGTCATCAAGTCCAGCCTCCTGCCTTCACTAGCAGGACCAAGTACTGATTTTGCCCCAGATCCCTAAGTGGCCCCCTCAAGGATTGAACTCACAACCCTGGGTTTAGCAGGCCAATGCTCAAACCACTGAGCTTTCTCCCCGCTCCCCCCCAAGCTGGCAATCAGATTTCTGAGAGGGGTCATTCATCTCTTTCCACCTGTGAAGGAAGTGTTTCCTCAGTGGGATCTTAACGCTGGGTTGTATCCTCCTGGGTCCTCCATTTGAGCTCTTGGCAACTTGTTCTCTGTGTCTCCTGTGCCAAAAGACAGCATTTCTTGTGGCCGTGACTTCCGCGAGTAGAGTTAATGTGCTGCAGGCCCTAATCGCGGACCCTCTGTATTTTTAGCTTTTTAAAGATAAGGTGGTCTTGCGGCCTCTTCCTAAGCTTTTGCCTAAAGTGAGAGAACGATTTCATCATAACCAGACAATATACGATGAACAACGTCTTCTTTCCTTGGAGGTGAGATTTTGCTTGATGTTTTATATGAAAGAACTAAGCAATTTTGCTCATTGCCTCAACTTTGTTTCCTTTGCGGATCAGATGACGCGTCCTATTCGAAATATTCATGATCTGGAAAAAGGGGTAAACGGTGAGGTAGCAAAATTTGCATTTAATACAAAATTACTAAAGATAGTTAAGACCCAGGCAGACTGCGAAGAGCTACCAAAGGACATCTCAAAACTGGGTGACTGGGCAATAAAATGGCAGATGAAATTTAATGTTGATAAATGCGAAGTAATGCACATTGGAAAACATCCCAACTATACATATAAAATGATGGGCTCTAAATTAGCTGTTACCACCCAAGAAAGAGATCTTGGAATCATTGTGGATAGTTCTCTGAAAACATCCACTCAATATGCAGCGGCAGTCGAAAAAGCAAACAGAGTGCTGGGAATAATTAAGAAAGGGATAGATAATAGGACAGAAAGTATCATTTTGCCTCTATATAAATCCATGATACGCCCACATCTTGAATACTGTGTGAAGATGTGGTTGCCCCATCTCAAAAAAGATATATTGGAATTGGAAAAGTTTCAGAAAAGGGCAACAAAAATGATGAGGGGTCTGGAACGGCTTCCATATGAGGAGAGATTAATCAGACTGGGACTTCTCAGCTTGGAAAAGAGACTGCTAAGGGGAGATATGATTGAGGTCTAGAAAATCATGACTGGTGTAGAGAAAGTAGATAAGGAAGTGTTGTTTACTACTTCTCAATACACGAGAACTAGGGGTCACCAAATGAAATTAATAGGCAGCAGGTTTAAAGCAAATTAAAAGGAAGCATTTCTTCACACAACGCACAGTCAACTTGTGGAACTCCTTGCCAGAGGATGTTGCGAAGGCCAAGACCATAGCAGGGTTCAAAAAAGAACTAGATAAATTCATGGAGGATAGGTCAATCAATGGCTATTAGCCAGGATGGGCAGGAATGGTGTCCCTAGTTTCTGTTTGCCAGAAGCTGGGAATGAGCAACACAGGATGGATCACTTGATGATTACCTGTTCTTCTCATTCCCTCCTGGGCACCTGGCATTGGCCACTGTCAGTAGGGCCATTCTTATGTTCTTATGAACGGTCAAGCGGTCTCCACGCAAATGATTTCTTCTGTTACAATGGGGTATGGGATAGCTTGGACTTCGCCTCCACAGAGGTTACGAGCTCATTCGACGAGGGCCCAAGTGACATTGATTGCATTTCTCAGTGACTTTTCAACATTGAGGATTTGCAGCAGGGCTGCTACGTGGTCTTCCATACATACTTTTACCAAGTATTATGCTGTTATGACAGCATCTAGATCAGATGCAAATTTTGGGAAAGCAGCTCTGCAGTTGTTCTTTAAGTAGACTCCAAGCCCCACCTCCTACCAATACTGCTTGTGAGTCACCTGAGTGGAATACACGTCTGCAACTATTCAAAGAAGAAAAGACGGGTACCTGTTCTTTGAGATGGGAGTGCAGACTTATTCCTCAACCCACCTTCCATCCCCTCTGTATCAGTCCCAACTCCTAATGTTCGGTGCTAAGGAACTGAGGGAGATTGGGGTGGTGCTTGCTTAAATAGGGAGGGGCTCGAAGGCTGGAGGGTGTGAGCTCTTCCCAGAAGGGTACTTCTAAGCAAAGTTCTCTCACTTTGATGAGCGGGGTGTGCATGCACCTGAGTGGTATACATGGCTTCACTCACATCTGGAAGAGTGGAAGAACTACATTTACAGCACAGGTAGGGAACTGTCTCTTCTACACTGCATACATGATACATGGGAAAGGGTTTATAGAAGAGCAGAACAGTATTTCTGTAGGCAGCCTTAGTGGAGCTGAACTGATTGACACCTGCTGAGGAGCTGATGGATCAAATCCAATCCACTACACTGACTGCTTACCCCACAGATGGATTTGACCCCTGGTTTCTACTCCTTTAGCTTGTCACCCGGAGCTTTTCTGTGTGATGTGTGCATGGTCCCTCCTGACAGCACAGCTGAAATCGCATCGTGGGTACCTGAAAGCTTGCCATCCTGATGATTTCACCACCATCAAGGATCAGCAGCAATTAGTTTTGCCTCTTGCCTTGTCACAATGAATGTTACCCAGTAATGATCTCAGGAGACACAATCCCACTCCCTGGTGTGCTTTGTTGCTTCGTGTTATTACTGGAAATAAGGCATATTTGAGGAAACCCCTCTTTGAAGAGCATGTTTTAAAGTGTAATTTGTCAGCCCCATTTAAGATCTCATTATAGAAGGCTTGAGACATTAGAAGAGAGTAAATCCAGCAGGGAAGCTGTGGTTTAAGGATTTAAGTGTATCAGGTTTTTCTTTCTGTGCTGCCTGAAAGAGTACTGACTAAAACAATGAGGCCTTTTAAATCTGACTGCTTTGGACAACTCTTAGTTTCTGCTCTCCCTCCAATCTCTGCCTTTAAACATCATTCCTTTGCAGCCTGAGAATAATTAGAGCTTTCCTTTCTCTTTCCAACCTTTCTGGTCTGTGATTGCTCTTGGCATATGCAGCTGGGAAGACAGATTACCACTGGCATGCTTTTGATTTTGCTAGTCCCTCTCCCATCTGGCAGGCCTGCCTCAGCTGTTCAGCTTCTGAACTGGAGGCATGTTGGTGTCTCTGAGTTACAGGTTCGGCATCCAGCACTTTGCTGCCAGCCTCTTGCAAATGATATTTTCTTTATGCAACTAAGTTGTTCCTGTTAACCCTAGAGCTATCTGAGGTGTATTTCACTGACTTTGGAACAGGGGGCAAGCAGACTGCAACTACCAGCATTTAAATTGTTACCGCATGCTTTCCATTTGCATGCATGAATAACCGGTACAGTATGTGGCCTCTGTCCCTCTATTATGTGGCTTAGTCCACGTGATAGGATTACAGATTTCTACGTCTGCCAGCCACTAGAGTTACTCCTTTGGTTCAAGTGGCATGGGTCCATGTTTTTTAGTGCCAAAGAACCAGAGTTCACACCTCCACAGTGCAGGGGCGGCTCTAGGTTTTTTGCTGCCCCAAGCACGGCAGGCAGGCAACCTTCGACGGCATGCCTGCGGGAAGTCCCCAGTCCTGCGGCTTCGGCGGCATGCCTGCAGGAGGTCCGCCAGTCCCGCGGCTTCGGCATACCCACTGCTGAATTGCCGCCGAATCCGTGGGACCGGTGGACCTCCCGCAGGCAAGCCGCTGAAGGCTGCCTGACTGCCACCCTTGCAGGGACTGGCAGGGCGCCCCCTGCGGCTTGCCGCCCCAGGCACGCACTTGGAGCGCTGGTGCCTGGAGCCACCGCTGCCCCAGTGACACATACAGTGTGTTGTTACAGCTGCACCTCTGCACAGGAAAACACTTCTGCATGTGTTTTTAAGACTATTTTATGTGACTGCAAGTGATAGTGCTTAAAAATGTGCTAAAAACACAATAGTGTGTGTGTAGCAAAGGAGGCTGGGTTAAAAATGTTTTGGCCCTTAGTTTTTATTTTGGGATCATTTGTTCCCAGTAATGCTATTGAAAAACAAATGTTCATCTGTTTTGTTCTATTGCTCATAAACCACATCAGGATTTTATTTACCAGAAAATGTTGGGTGCATTAAAGGGATGAACTAGTGAAGTTGGGGAATTGTTATGGCCCGTGTTATACAGTTCAGATTAGATGATCCCAATGGTCCCTTCTGGCCTTGGAATCTCTGAACCTATAAATAAGATTATTTTATGACACCCTGAAGAAGTGAATTCTATCTCCACCTCTGTCACAGAGTTCCTGTGTGATGCTGGGCAAATCATTTAAACCAAACTTTTCATTCATTTTCTAATGTCAATAAATAATCTAATTGTATGTTTCTCCTTTTTGGGGTGCCTAATGTGAGATACATGGAGACAGATTTGTAGAAGTTCTAAGCACTCACAGCTACAATTTAAGTCAATGGTGTGACCCAGGGTGCCTAGGGCAGGACAGGCTGCAAAAGGGAGAGCAGATACTCCCAAAACTTGTGGACAACACTGAAGCTAAACTCCCCAACCAGTCACAAGCTGTGCTTCTGATCCCCCACACTGGTTGTCAAGAAGCAAAAAAGAAATCACACAGCCCCTTTATTGCATTCCAGTTCTTTGGCTCCCAGTCAGCACCTAGGTCCAGTACAGTGAGAAGTTATTTAAAAAACTCTGCTCACTATACAAAATGTTCTTCTGACCCTAAAGGCTCAGCCACATTGCCAGGTCAGTATAGGTTTGGGTCTTACCCAAACTACCACGCTGCTAGCCAATCCTTTAGTGTCTAAAACTAAAGGTTTATTATAAAGAAAAAACAAGAAGAGAGTTGTTAAATTGTAAAACAGTCACATACATACAAACACTTCAAAGTCCATATGTCAGGTTCCTAGAAGTATTGGTGAGTTTGCTGGCTTGAAAGTCCCTCTGGTACATCCACAGCTTGGATGGGTCATTCAGTCCTTTGTTCAGAGCTTCCTCTGTAGAAAGGTTATGCCAGAGATAAGCAAGAATGAAGACAAGATGCAGGACTGAAGACAATATGGAGAAGATGCAGTTGCATTTTATAGTCTTTTGCCACACAGCTTGACTTTGACAGCTTATATTTCCTTTGTTCCAAACACAAGCTGCCCAGCACATGGTCTGGAAGCCTGAGGGCTTGTCTATAATGGCAATTTACAGCACTGCAACTTTCTCACTCAGGGGTGTGAAAAAACACCCTCCTGAGCGCAGCAAGTTTCAGCGCTGGAAAGCACCAGTGTAGACAGTGCCCCAGCGCTGGAAGCCGCGCCTCTTGTGGAGGTGGGTTTTTTAGTTGTCTGCCACAACTACACAAGGCACATTAAAGCACTGCCGTGGCAGCGCTTTAGCATTGCAAGTGTAGACTAGCCCTTAGAGCTCTGTCCATAGGCAGGCTCCTACACGTCTTGCTGAATCATAAGATGTAATCCTTGTTCTTCTTCGAGTGATTGCTCATGTGTATTCCACAGTAGGTGTGCGTGCTTGCCACGTGCACCAGTGCCGGAAGTTTTTCCCTTAGCAGTACCCGTAGTGGGGGAGCCCCGCTGCGACCTCTGGAGTGGCGCCTCTATATCGTGCCATAAAGGGGGCTGCGTGCTCCCCCCACCCTCAGTTCCTTCTTGCCTCCAGTGAAGGTAGTCGGAACTTGTGCTGCAGCATTACTGCAGCGTCTTTCCTTAGTGGTACGATCTACAATTAGTAGTTCTACAGTTAGTGGCCTGGTTCGGGGCATGCCCCGAGCCCCAGGCTTCAAGTTGTGCGACTCCTGTCGCAATTCCATGCCCAGAAGCGATCCACACGCCGAGTGTCTTCGCTGTCTGGGCGAGGCTCACATAAGTGAGCGCTGCAAAATCCGCAAGTTCAAGCCCCGGACTAAGCGTGAACGTAAGATCCGACTCCAGCACTGGCCCCGGCACCGGCGTGCCGACCTGACCTGGCGCCCCGCCCCTACCCGGTGCCGGGCACCACGTCCTCGGTGCAGAGCGAAGCCCCATCCACTAGTCAGCACCACTCCCCTGCCAAAAAACAGGGCAAGATCCAGCGGCGCCGAGACAAGGAAAGGGGCAAGGCCGGACCCGAGTTGGGCAGTCCACGATCCCCCTCGAGACCCAGACCTCCGACTCGTGTGGAGCGGAGTAGTCCGGCCCCGTCCGCGCACGCCTCCCCGACGCTGAGGATTCCATCGATGCCGGAGGCAGCCCAGGCAGCGCGCGACATCCTCGTCATGCTGGTACTGAGCGGGCCGCCTGAGTTGGGGCCCCGGTCCTGAGGGAAGCTGCCATTGGGCGCTCACCGGCCAGGTCGGAGGTCGAGGTCCCTGCTCGATCCACGGGGCCTTCCCGTAGCCCGCGACAGACCTCCACTCTGTTGTCGGGGTCGCCTGGGACCGAGTCGCCGAAGTCTTCCTTGGCCCACGGGGGCCGCAGGCGCCGGGACAGAAAACATCAATGCTCCTTGTCCAGCTGCAGTGATAGCAGGTCTTGACGCCATTGGCATCGCCGATCATACCACGGAGCACGCCATGCTCGGAGTGCATCCCGACAATCACCGGCACCAAGGCGTTGTAGCCACGGTCACCAATGGGACTCCAGAGATAGCACCTCCGACGTGTATGTCTCATCATTGTCGAGGTCTAAATCCCGGGGCCGGACCCGACATGGCCGGGATTGATCGAGCCGCTCCTACAGCACCGTGCGCTCTTCGGTCACTTCCGCCTCGGCTCCCAGCCATCCTTCCCCGGGCCACATTGTCCCCCAGGAACAAGTAACCCCGGTAGGACCTCAGACGGCTCAGTAGCAAGGGGCACCATGGCAAGGACAGTGGTGCCAGTGGGCACTGTGGCCCCAGGCGCCCACACTGCCAAGACCCCGCTCCGTGGCTGGGGCATCCCAAGCGCCCTCGGCACCGAGAGCAGTCCTCAGGTACCGAACCACCGGCACTACACCCGGGCCCAGACGCAGAGTGCTGCCTACCGGCACCACCCGATGTCTTCGGGGCTGTGCCAATCGTTTTGTCGGCTCCAAACGAGTCCATAGTGCCCCCTCCTTCTGAGGAGGATTTCAAGGCTCATCAGGAGCTCCTCCGGCGTGTAGCCACCAACCTCCAGCTCCAGGCGGAGGAGATGGAGGAGCCATCGGACAATTTGTTTAATATCCTGACTTCCTCGGCACCGGGCCACGTGGCTCTACCGCTTCACCAAGGGGTAGCTAACATTTCTATTGGACTATGGCAAATCCTGGCCTCTCTGCCGCCCATTTCCAAGAAGGCGGAGCGGAAATACTTTGTGCCAACAAAGGGGCATGAGTATTTGTACACTCACCCTACCCCGAACTCACTGGTGGTGGAGTCCGCGCCCTGGACCTTCGAAGGGCAAGAGGCGTTTTTGACTCTTTGTGGGGGGCCACCTGGTCTGTTGCCAGGGAAACCCCCCAGTTAATAAAGTTGGTTTTTGGCAACCGTTTATCGGCCTTCAGAGTGCATTGGTCCCATATAACATTGGACCGGTGAGTCCTCAGTACCATCTCTGAGGGTTACAGACTGCAGTTCGACTCAATCTCACCGCCCCATCCTCTGTCCTGGGATGCCCCGGGGGACCCGGAACATGCCCTCCTTTTACTTCAGGAGGTGACTCCCCTCCTCGCCCCGGATGCGGTGGAGAGGGTACCTCGGGAATTCCAGGGCAAAGAGTTTTACTCCCCGTATTTCCTGATCCCAAAGGCGAAAGATGGGCTCGGGTCCATCCTCAACCTCCGGAATCTCAACCAGTTTCTGGTTCGCTGCAAATTCTGCATGGTGTCCCAGACCTCTATTGTTCCCTCCCTAGACCCGGGAGATTGGTTCGCAGCCCTGGACATCCAGGATGCGTACTTCCATATCCACATTTTCGAGGGCCAAAGGCGCTTCCTCCGCTTCCTAGTGGGGACAGACCAATACCAGTTTACGGTCCTTCCCTTTGGTCTTTCTATGGCCCCCAGGGTTTTCACCAAATGCATGGCGGTGGTTGCAGCCCACCTCAGAAGGAACGGGCTGCAGATCTTCCCCTACCTGTACGATTGTCTGCTCAAGGGCAAGTCTCAGTCCCAGGTGCAGATGCAGATGGCCTTCCTGCTAGACACCTGCACAGGTCTAGGCCTGGTGGTAAACGAGGAAAAGTCCACGTAGGTCCCAGTTCAGCACATACACTTCATAGGGACGCTGTTAGACTCCCTGGGGGCCACGGCCTCCCTCCCCCGGGACTGGTTCGAGACGTTCAAAGATCTCATCGCCTCGGTCACGGCCTTCCCGGTGATGATGGCACGGGTGTGCCTTCAAATCCTAGGCCATATGGCAGCATTCACCTCCGTGGTACAACATGCCAGGCTCAGGATCAGGCCCCTCCAACTCTGGCTGGCCTCCCAGTATTCCCAGGCCAGGGACGACCTGGACAAGGTCGTCACATTGCCACCCAATGTAGTGGCTGACCTGCAATGGGGGTCCCTCCGAGCAACATGCTTCAGGGTATCCCCTTCAGGGAACCCCCTTCCTCACTAGATCTGGTGTCCAACGCCTCGGACCTGGGATGGGGAGCCCATGTGGGGAGCTTCAAAACCCAAGGCAGATGGTCGCCCCCGGAATTGTCCCTGCACATAAATGTCAGGGAGCTCAGGGCGGTGCGCCTGGCGTGTGTAGCCTTCAGTCAGCACCTAGTGGGGAAGGTGGTCAGAGTCCTCACAGACAATATGACCGCTATGTATTATGTCAACAGGCAAGGTGGCACGCGTTCCGTGGCCTTGTGCCAGGAAGCCCAGCTCCTGTGGGAGTTCTTTATAGCCCACAACATCCTTTTGAGGGCTTTTCACCTGCCCGGCAAGCGCAATACGCTCGTGGATCACCTAAGCAGGTTTTTCTCCCAACAACACGAGTGATCTCTACACAGGGAGATGGCCAAGCGGCTCTTCCTAGACTGGGGCACTCCCCAGGTAGATCTGTTCGCCACTGTCCCGAATTGCCTATGCCCACGATTCTGCTCCAGTGTGGGAGAGGGCGAAGGGGTGATATCGGACGCGTTCCTAATTCCATGGTTGGGCCGCCTGTTCTACGCCTTCCCGCCCTTCCCCCTGATAGGCAGGGTCCTACAGAAGGTAAAGGCAGACGGGGCGTGGATTATCCTCATAGCCCCGGATTGTGCCAGTCAACATTGGTACGGGACTCTCCTGCAACTTTTCTGTCCTACCTCTTTACTTATGTTTGTTAAATAAAGTAAATGGATTTGAGAAGTAAATGTTCTTTATTGAGTAGAAGCAGGGGGCTTGGGTGGGGCATTGGCTTTACAGGGACAATGATACAAGGCAGGTGAAGGTTTCGGAAAGCACAATGCAGACAAGCAGCTCACATTACTGTGCTTCATTATTGAAATGGCTTTTCAAAGCCTCGCAGCGCCCCTTGCTGTGCTCTTCTTATTTCCTGGGTGTCTGGCTGCTCAAAAATGGCTGCCATGCAATCTGCCTCAACTGCCCACCCCTGCGGAAAATTTCCCCCCTTTTTTCACAAATATAATGGAGCACACTGCAGGCAGCTATAACTATGGGATATTCTCTTCATCAAGGTTCAACCTTGTTAGTAAACTTCTCCAGCGCCCTTTTAAATGACCAAAGGCACATTCAACCACCATTCTGTACTTGCTGCGCCTTTAGTTGAACTGTTCCATACTGCTGTCCAGACAGCCAGTGTACGGCTTCATGAGCAAGGGGTAGGCTGGGTCCCCCAGGATAACTATAGGTATTTCAACATCATCAATGTTAATTTTGTGGTCTGGAAAGAAAGTCCCGGATTGCAGTTTTTTGAACAGACTCGAATTCCTAAAGATGCGTGCGTCATGACCCTTTCCCAACTATCCTATGTTGATGTTGGTGAAATGCCCCCTGTGATCCACCAGCACTTGCAACACCATTGAAAAGTATCCCGTTCAGTTTATGTACTCTTTGGCAAGGTGGTCTGGTGCCAAGATGGGGATATGCATGCCATCTATCACCCCACCACAATTAGGGAACCCTATCATGGCAAAACCATCCACTATGCCCTGCACATTTCCCAGACTCACTACCCTTCATAGCAAAAGTCGATTAATGGCCCTGAACATTTGGAGCACAGCAACTCCAAATTGATTCCCCACTGACCGGTATCTGTCTGGCGTTGCAAGCTTCCAAATAGCGATTGCAACTAGCTTCTTCACTGTCAGAGCAGCTCTCATTTTTGTGTTGCTGAACTGCAGGGCAGGGAAAAGCTCTGCACAAAGTTTCTGGAAGGTGGCCTTCCGCATTTGAAAGTTCTGCAGTCACTGCTTGTCATCCCATATCTGCAAAATGATGCGGTCCCACCAGTAAGTGCTTTTTTCACGGGACCAGAAATGGCGCTCAACAGAGTGCAGCTGCTCTGTGACTGCCAGCAGCAAGTGTGAATTGTTTTTTTCAATGGCTTGCAGCAGGGCTGCTTGCAGGACATCGCTATGTTCCGTGTGGTGGACCCTACTTCGGCTCTGGAAATACTGCAGGAGATGGCGTGAAGTGTTTGAGATGCTCACAGCAAGAGTGCACAATTGAGCAGGTTCTGTGCTCCTGGGGTTATGCCATATGCACGGCGGTTTTAAGGCGTGTGTGACGGGTTCAGTCTGTCACCTGACGTGCTGGAATTACCTCTGAGCCCATTTTCCTTGCCAGCTTGGGACTCCAGAACCCTGCCTTATTGAGCCAAACATGCTAGCCTGCTGCAACATAGACCCAGGTCTGGTCCATGCCCCCAAAGCTACAGACTTTATCCAAAAACTGCTCAGCGGGTCACCTATCTCCAACACCCAGACACCCTGCTCCCAATGGGATCCAAACCCCAAATACATCCATTTTACTCTGTATAAACCTTATACAGGGTAAACTCATAAATTGTCCACCCTCTAACACTGATAGAGAGATATACACAGCTGTTTGCTCCCCCAGGTATTAATCACTTACTCTGGGTTAACTAATAAACAAAAGTCATTTTATTAAGTATAAAATGTAGGATTTAAGTGGTTCCAAGTAGTAACAGACAAAGCAAAGTAAGTCACCAAGTAAAATAAAGCCAAAACACGAGAGTCTAAGCCTAATACATTAAGAAACTGTTTACAGGTAAAATCTCTCCCTCAGAGATGTTTGAATAAGCTTCTTTCACAGATTAGACTCCTTCCTACTCTGGGGCCAATCCTTTCACCTGGTACAGTCCTTGTTAGTTCCAGCAGACATCTTAGGTGGAAAGCAGGGGTGTTCTCATGACTGGCCACCCACTTTGTTCTGTTCCAACCCCTTTTATAGCTTTGGCACAAGGTGGGAATCTTTTGTCTCTCTGGGTCCTCACCCCTCCTTTTAAATGGAAAAGTACCAGATTTAAGATGTATTCCAGTATCATGTGACATGGTCACATGTCACTGAAAGACCTCATTCTTCATTACCCACAGACAGGCCCACACCTACCCAGGAAGGTTTGCAGGTAAATAAACCTTCTACAACCAATTGTCCTAGTCAATGGGAGCCATCAAGATTCTAACCCACCATTAATGACTCACACTTTGCATAGTTACAATAGGACCTCAGAGTTACACTTTATATTTCTAGTTTCAGATACAAGAATGATACATGAATATAAATAGGATGAACACACTCAGTAGATTATAAGCTTTGTAATGATACCTTACAAGAGACCTTTTGCATAAAGCATATTCCAGTGACATCACATTCACACTCATAAGCATATTTCCATAAAACATATGGAGTGCAACGTCACAGCTTGAAAAACACTGGGTTGTTTGCTGTTGATATGAGGGAGGGAGGACAGTGCATCATGGGATGGGATGGATTAGATGACGTAAATAGGTCTTTCCCATCTCAGATTTCTGGGAATCTGTGATTCAATTTAAGTCAAAAGATTCCTAACTAGTTTCTGGCATTTAGAGTTCAGAGGTTGGAGAGTGTTGAACAAAAGCATGATCTAACAAACGTTGATAACATGCAACAGGAATAATTATAGTGTTGGAATAAAAGCTTTCTCCAGCCTATAAAAATAGCTTAAAAAAACCCCCCTCAAAGTTTCAATAAATTTCTATTTCTCAGTGGAGAGAAACTGACTGTCCTGAAGATGGCAGTAGAGTTCTATTGAAGTGAGCGATCTTTTACTGGCTAAATGCCACCATTCTGTTAGTGGCTGTCCCACCTACGAATTCTCCCTCCCATAAATTACTATAGTGCAACTTTTCCTTTCAAAGGCTCCGTGATCCATCACTGTCTTTATTTCCTCCTCATTTCAACACAGTGCCACAACTTGCTTCATTCTCTGATTCTGCAAATGAGGAGCTCTTGGTGCTGCAGACAAATTCCAGGTCTGTATTGTAAAGTGACAAGACCATTTAAAATAATCATATGATTAAAAAAAAATCAAATATCTCTGTGTCTGCATCTACAGATCTGTAAGTCATTTGGAAGTGTTCTGTTAAGCGGATATGTTACTTAGTTTTTATCTAGTAGATTTTGTTGTTATGAAAGGTGCTGGGTAGACATCCCCAAAGTACGCTGCCTAAAGGCCTCCACCCTGACCTGGAGGGGCAATCTTTTTTTGCCCACTCATCCCTGGCCTCTTTGCTGATACTGCTGACAAGGTGCCGGCAGAGCTCAGATTCTGATATGCTTTTGGTCTAAGGAAACTTTTTAGGATGCTGATTTTGTGTAATGCCATTTAAAAGGTATTTTATGCTCAGAAATAATTTATACACCATTCAGGACCATTTGAATTCCATTTACTATTAAGATGAAGGTGAAGAACTGGTCGAATGGGAGGCTCAAGTCTGAAAGCCTGAGACCCAGCCAGTGGGAGACCAAGACCTTCAGGCCCAAATCACAGAAGGCCCTCTTCTATGAGCTGGGAGAGGGAAGAATCAGTTATGATGTCATCTTGGGGAGTACTAAGTGACTCCGTTCGGCATTCAGATACTCTCCAGCTATCTTAAAGTGTCCTGTGGTGCCCATCCATGTAGAATTTAAGTGATAGGATGATCTCAGGTACTGTGGAGATGCATTCTTCAGAACTACCCTAGCCAGACCGTGTAACTCTGTACTGCTGAGGGCCTACATTCTGCTCTGGGATTCGGCCTGCGTTCTTTTCCATCCTGAGCCCTTCAAAAATCATTAATCACTGCACATAGCCTGATGCAACATGTCCAGTTTGGGTTCATGCTGCCTGGGTGCTAGGAGCATCCTGACAGTAAGTGACACTGGATTTTGATTGTATACAAGTAGTTTGGAATCCTTAATCCTAGCAGTATTTTTACATTTACAGCGAGCAGCTCAGTGCTCCGCTAACCCGTACCAGGAGTGGCTCAGAAATGTTATATCATGGGATTGGAATTTGGTCGGTCTGTGCTGTTTCCTGTTCAGAATGAAGATTCCAGACATTTAGAAATGAGGTCCACCCCACTCAAGGGGATATAATAGAAGATGAAACCTGATAGCAGGCGAGCGGAGTTCTGATACCGGCAGCATCTGAAGCTTTGATAAAGCCAGGAATTCAGAACAAATGTTAGCGCGTCGAGCTCAGAAACCCCAGCAACATCTGCACAACTTCTCTAGGAAATACTTCTAAGAAACATTTTGTATCTTGATTTTTGAGTGTGGGTAATGCACATGCAGACAAGCACATGGGGGACTGTGAATGAAGAAAATGTAAAATTACTTTTATTATTTATTTGCATTGCAGTAGTTCCTAGGAGATGTCAGTTACACCTCAGGGTCTCATTATTATTATCTGTATTAAAGTATCACTTAAAAGTCCCAACCATATGGGACCCCGTTGTTCTGGTCTCTCTACAGCCATGCATTAAGAAAAGAGCTCACCATTCAGGTAATGACAAGATGCAATAGGTGAATCAGATAAAGAAATGGAGGAGGATGAGATAAAGCAATAATAAAGTAAGCAAGTTATCATACAATAAGTGGAGGTCTCAGTGTATTGTAATAGGTTGTGGTTGGTCACTTGCACTATTGCATTATGGTCTTTAAACATTCCACTTTTATGCAGCACCATTAAAGGATTTGAATTGCAGACTTCTGTGCAAGTACATTCCTATGCTAGCTAAGACAGTCTGTCATTCTCCAGTAGAGGGCACTAGAGACTACACATAATATATATAAAATACACACACCTCACTTGTACAATAGTGGTGAGTGCCAGATGCTACAGAAGAAGGTGCAAGAAATCCTGCAGTAAGCAATTAAGGGATAACCTGTAGCCAGGGTACATTTCCTTCTAATGCCCAATAGTTAGAGGTAGACATGAATCATGAGCATTTATATCCCCTCCACTTTATTTTAAAAATATTTACTATACCAACTCTGGACATTCTTGTTATTTATCTAAATGGCTAATCCTTTTAGGAATCTGCTAAACTCTTGGTGTCAGTGATATTCTGTGGCAATGAGTTCCACAGGATCACTGAACGTTGTGTGAAAAAAATGTCCTTGTATCAGTTTTGCATTTGCCATCTTTCAGTTTCATGGGATGCTTCTGTGGGGCTAGAATCTAAACATGGCTGATAGAACCCAGTTTTTAGTTTGCTAAAGTAATTGGGAAAGGGAAGTGGGAAATTAACAGAAAATTAAAAAGATCCCCATATGTATATTTTCCATATGATGTTGCTGACTGTAATGGAATTACAACATAACTGTGGCCTTCACACGATAAATAGGACCTATTGGACTCTGGATGATGGTGTTCCAAATGTGCCTCTTGGCATTGATGAAAATACAGAAGAATGTTGTGCAGATCCCGGTCTTCCTGACTGGGGTTTCGATATGGCACTGAATCACCTCTTTTAGACAGGGCCGGCTCCACTGTTTTTGCCGCCCCAAGCAGCGCGCCGAATTGCCGCTGCGGATGGCCGGGGCAGTCCGTGCACCGTTAGGGCGGCATGCGCATTTCCACGGCGGCGGCAATTCGGCGACAGCTTCTGTCTTCAGCTGGAAGACAGAAGCTGTCATCGAATTGCCGCCGCGGGCAGCTGAACATAGAAGCTGCCGCCGAATTGCCGCCGCCGCGGAAACGCGCGTGCCGCCCTAATGGCAAACGGACTGCCCCCGCTGTCAGCAGTAGCAATTCGGCGCGCTGCTTGGGGACAAAAACACACGGACTGCCGCCCCTTGCAGATTGCCGCCCCAAGCACCTGCTTGGAACGCTAGTGCCTGGAGCCAGCCCTGCTTTTAGGTAACTGTACCAATTTACCCGGCCAAGACCGCCTCTGTAAAAAGCTCACTGATCCTCCAGTTTCACAGTCTCTGCTCTCCAGTGAAGCTGGGGTTACAATAAACCTCTGTCATGAGGGCAGGCCTCACTGTGCAGAGAAAGAGGGAAGAGCCGGGGCAGCATGCCAGTGCCTGGATGGAGACTCACCAATAAGGGATAGGGTGAGTTTTTGATATATATATTTGTGTAGTACTGACTCTCATCAGTCAATATGCCAGTAGTATTATTTGTCTTGCAGAAGTACCTAGAGAACCCATTGTGAAAGAGAGCCCGTGCCCCAAAATGCTTAGATTCTAAACCTACAAAGGGTGTGTGGGGCAACAGAAGCACAGAGAGGAGAAGTGACTTGCCCGTGGTCAGTCTAGGGTCCTATCAACTAGACTAAGCTGCATCACCACGAGCTTAAAATCTCGGCAGCTCTCAATACCGAACTGGGACACAAAATGAAATCGAACCTGTGCTAAAACAACAAGGAGTCTGGTGGCACCTTAAAGACTAACAGATTTATTTGGGCATAAGCTTTCGAAGAAGTGAGGTTTTTACTCATGAAAGCTTATGCCCAAATAAATCTGTTAGTCTTTAAGGTGCCACCAGACTCCTTGTTGTTTTTGTAGATACAGACTAACACGGCTACCCCCTGATACTTGGAACCTGTGCTGTAATTTTTGCATTACCAAACCAATCTCTGTTACATGCTACAAGTAGGTAAAGAAGTCAGAAATAATGATTTCTTAGTAATCTAAATCCTTGGTTCTGGAGACCATTTCAGATAAAAAGGGGGTTCCCCTGTGCACCAGGAGTGTCACCTCAAGCCACAAACAAAGAACGTGGGTTAATTCAGAATTCAGGGACGGAAATTCCTGCAGCTGGGATGTTGTATGTTGTAGTTTCTTACATCAGCAGGATTTTCAAAGGAGACAATTGAATTGTTCTCCAAATGTCTGAGCTCAGCCTCTCAGAAGTCACTTGAAGGCAACATAAAGCATCAAGTCACGAAATGAAGAGTCTTGTAAGAGAGCGAAACTTTAATTATCAATTCCTTGGTAGACAGAACTGTTGCAAAAGGCCTCAGTTCCTCTGGGATTAGACTCACAAGCTCTGGCATGAGTCGCTCTGTCAAACGCAGCATTATTTGTGTGATAGCAAGGCACACGCAGAATGAAATAGTATTCCTGTGGGATGTTCACATGGCAATAGACTCTGTGTTTAAGGTTTATAAGGCAAAAGATCTAGCTGATAAACTAGATACGGATATTATTAGTCTGGCTCTCTGAGTTTAAAACGGATTTGACGGACAGAAGCTTGGTTTCTTTCACCCTTTCCGCAAAGGGATACGGCCGCGAAGTAAACCCCCAAAAGTTTTGATGGGGGAAATTCTACTGCTGTGTTCTTGCAAAGTTTTTAACTTGTTCTAAATGTTGGGCATCCACATCAATTCATCAGTGCTTTTAACTGGCGTTTTTGAAGAAATTGGGTAATTAGTCATCCACAGAAGTTCACAGATACATACTGAAAGGTAAAATTAAAACCCAGGATACTGTGCGGTGGGTGGATTCTCTTTCCCCCTCCCCCCCACTGCCATTTTATTCCACACTGTCTTACTATTCATTGAGGCTAGATTGTGATGTTAGGCACAGCTCTGAAAACAGGTGCTGTGTAAACTGCACTAACCCGGGACCTGCGCTGATCTACATATACATTTAAAAATGAATTTGGCAGGCATGCTGTGGAGTGTGGGAGGATCGTGGCAATCTGGACTGTACACCGGGGCCATAAGGAGAGTAGGGCTCTTTGGAGGGCCATGAGATGGGAGTGCAGCTGTACAAGGGATGGATCTATGGACAAGAGCTGTCATGGGGGACACTGGGGCACTGTGTTAAGGTCAAATGAGGATAATGCATGTCACTGCTGAGAGTAGAGTTGGTTGGGAAAAGGAAAGTATATTTCTTGAAAGAAATGAAAATTAATTTAGCTTTAACATTTTGCATTTTCCACCATATTTCTTTCTTCCCTCCCTCTCTTTTTGTGGCAGCAATTTTCCTTTGGTGGTTTGGTTTGGGGAAAAACACTTTCTTTTCATGTCTGAAATGACCACTTAACTAACCATAAAAATTCAAGCACAATTTGTTCAACATTTTGATTCAAAACCACCTGATTTGTGGGTTCCTTAAAAGAAACTTCACTGCATTTGCTTGTACTAATATCAATTAAAATGTTAACACGACAGTAGAGAAATCATGTAATTAGATATCACATTGCTTGTAAGCAATTGGAAGCAACTGTAGGAACAAATATAACAGTCCATCAGTCCACTTATTCTGGTAACTTGTCTCCAACAGTGGTCAAAGCCAGAAGCTTCAAAGGAAGGTGTGTACTAGGGATTGCTTCGGGTGTCAGTGCAGATGATAGACATGTTGCTCATGCATCTTGTATGCGGTAGGAAGATTTGTGTGCATTTTCCTGCACACTGATACTACCATTGGTAGAGCTGCAGTGTAGAAAGAGACAGTAAAAAAAAAAAAAAAAACTATCACATCATTTATTCCTATTTCGAGCTGACACACTGGTAAACAGTCTACTTCCTCTCTACACAACAGTTGCCACTATCTGGGAGCTGGCCCTTGACCAAATAGTGCCACAGGCGAGGAGTGTCTTTGGTGCCCCCCTCTATTTATTAAACTTTGTATACCTTATTTTTTATTGCATTTGTAGCCCATTTCACAACTTTGATGTACAATTTGCATGCGTGATTTATCCCTGTCATCTAAGATGATAAATTTGGCACACTAGGATCTGTAAATCTGTATTTATTCATGCCATACATAAACAAATAAAAAAATCATTTCCTCTAAGCTTATAGAAACTTTTAAATTTTAAGAATAACTGAAACGTACTAACATCAATAAATTGAACTCTGCACCAACACTGGGTGGACCAGCATTAAATAGTGTTACAGTAGGTGACAGCCTTAGAATGTTAACCCTAGTCCTTTAGTTCAAAAGGTCTGTGGTGTTCTGTTTCAGATATTTTCCCGTCAAATTTGCGGCTTGCTGCAAACTAGATTGCAATTGAGCTTTTCACTTCCTATACTGAGCTCCTGCAGGCTTCTTTGGGGACATCTTTTATTTTCTATGGGGGAAAACAGACAGTATTAGGGAGAGTAAAAGTCTATATTCTGCAGTCATAGAAAGTCATCAAACATCTATGTGTTAAGCCTGGAAAAAGAAGTAACAGTATTTCTTTTATAGCGTTGCATAGATAGGGGTTTGATAGCTATCTCCAGCTTCTCATTACATATGTCCTTTGTTAGTCGCTACTTACAATCTTCAAGTCTTAAAACACAAGTACACTTTCACAATTACACAATAAAACAAAGTTCACAATATCGCAGCGGGGCTCTCACTTCAGTTCGTTCCTATATCTCACTGACTGACGGGCGACACCCTGCCCCTTATATACCCACGAGATCATGGCTGACAACATTCTAGGAGGTTCTCAGAAAGTCTGGAAGGTTCTATGTGATCCTACAGAGGTCCAGAACCTGCCCCTAAATTCGGCCCTGCTACTTGGCATATCTTTCCTAAACCTGAAGAAGACCTCTGTGTGGCTTGAAAGCTTGTCTCTCTTACCACCAAAAGTTGGTCCAATAAAAGATATTACCTCCCCCACCATGACTCTCTGATATCCTGAATGACTTGATTTGTAGGGTTGCAAAGCTTGGCCAGCTGCGGGGAATTAATTCCTCTATCCTCTTCCCTTCTCCCCGCCCCGCGCTGTAAGAAGAACGTGCTGTACGGTGATCTGGCAGTGAAAAATGATGGTGGTAGAATCTCTAGGAAATAGGCAAGAGAAGGGACCAGGGCCACACGCACTTTAGACTTTTGCTCTGCTCTTGGCTTCATACACCTTAGAGAAGGCCAGTTGTATTTGTGTTCGCCCCTTAAAGGAGCAGGATATTCTTTACATTCTCTTTCCTGTTTTACAATGAAGCCCTTCATAGAAGTGTCTAAACTCCAGAATCCTTTGCTTTTTTGGCTGCCTTGAAATCCATTCCAGACATAATCAGAAGGCTGATAAATGCCTTCAGAAGACTGATAAATGCCTTACCATAGGATTAGCCTTTAGAGTAGGCTCTTCATATACAAAGTAACTCTTGGAAAGGTCTGATCAGGTTGTGATCTCATAAGGCGCTCCTTAATACATATAGGACCTGTGCTAACGCTCATTGGGAGTCTTTCTGTTAACTTCACTGACTTCACTGGGTTTTGAATCAGATTAATAAAAGAGGGAACCATTTTATCTTCTATTGAAATGCAGCTACTTCTTGGGTGGAAGCTGATAGTTGTGCAGCATTAACATGAGCTGTTGAAAAACTGTTGAAGACAGGTATTTAACAAAGCATACTATATTCAAAGGGGTTTGGGTAGGCAGATTGGAGCTTTCTTACATTGGCATCTGGCCAGGAGACTGGGATTAGGATTTTTGATCACCAGCGCGGTCAGTAGCATCGTTTTCCATCTCTTCCAAAAAGCTGCATGTCTAACAGCACCCTGCTGGGACAATTATTTCAAACTAACTCATCAGAATTGCTTCCTACTAAAACATCTACAGTACTCCTAACAGCACACTGTTTTCTTCAGCGGTCACTTATCCAAGCACCAATCCACCCTGACGCTGTTTAGCCTGTGAAATATTACAATAGCACACTACTCTATGGATGCAGACAACATGGAATTGCTCTTCCAGGGCTACATATATGCAACCCTCTGTGAGATTGTTCATTAATAAAGAGAAACAGAGGCCGCTATAATCAGTCTGTAGCTGCTGCTAACTCACCCTTTCTCTCCCACGCTGTCTTTATATAACTCTGCCTGCTTCTACCTTGTACTAATGCAAATTGCTGGTAGTTCATTAGAAGAGAGAGTGGGGGAGGAGGTGGTAAAGGAGGCAGGAAGAAGGCTAATTTGGTGTTATGTATTAGGAGCCAATGCTGGATAAACTTCCCTGCGTAGAGTTTGCTTGAGAGTATTGCTTTATTATTCCAACTGAAAGTGAATGATAGAAAATATGACCAGAGTTACCTTACTAGCAGCAGGAAAATGTATAGATGCATAAATTTTACGGTCAGAAAGGAGCATTATGTCCATCTAGTCTGACCTGGCCACAGACCATCACCAAGTGGCTCCTCCATCAAACCCATAACATGTGACTGAGCCAGAGCACGACTTTTGGAAAGACATCCACATGCATTCGAGCCAGATGGCTAACAGAATATCTTTCTTCTGCAGTGATGTGGAGTTAAGGGATATGGAGAAGAGCTGCCATTTTCTATTCCTGGTGGTGTGTCCATGAGCAAGTCTCTTCACCTCTGTGTGCCTCTGTTTCTCCAGCTACAAAAGAGAGATAATCAAGGTTTCATTTATTATCCCCATTTTACAGGGTGAGAGACTGAGACACAGTTGGAGCATGTCTACACTACAAGACCACCATGAGTTGTTCAGAGCCTATGGAGAACACAGCTCCTAAGCATCTGTTTGTTCTATGCTTAGCCCCTATGTAACAGCAGGGCTGGATGGGCTTTCCCCGTTGTGCTGTAGGGAGAAGGAACTTGGTACTAAGGGCCTGAAGAGGCTCTCAAGAACTAATTTTTAAAAATAATTATTATCAATGAATTGGAAGAAAACATAAAATCACTGTTGATAAAATGTGTGGGTGACAAAATACTGGCTGAGTGGTAAATAATGATGAGGCCAAGGCAGTCATACAGAGCGATCTGGATCACTTGGTAAACTGGACCCATTCAAACAAAACAAGCTTTAACAGCACCAAATGCAAGGTCATCTACCCAGCAACAAAACATGCAGCTCACACCTACAGAATGGGGAACTGTATCCAGGCAAGCAGTGACTCTGACAAGGATGTAGGGGTCATAGATTCATAGAAGATTAGGGTGGGAAGAGACCTCAGGAGGTCATCTAGTCCAACCCCCTGCTCAAAGCAGGACCAATTCCCAACTAAATCATCCCAGCCAGGGATTTCTCAAGCTGGGCCTTAAAAACCTCTAAGGATGGAGATTCCACCACCTCCCTAGGTAACCCATTCCAGTGCTTCACTACCCTCCTACTGAAAGAGTGTTTCCTAATATCCAACCTATACCTCCTCCACTGCAACTTGAGACCATTGCTCCTTGTTCTGTCATCTGCCACCACTGAGAACAGCTGAGTTCCATCCACTTTGGAACCCCACTTCAGGTAGTTGAAGGCTGCAATACGGGGCAAGCCACTCCATGTGAACTCCCTGAGCTGTGCCGTAGCCAATAGGGCTACAGCCATCCTTAGACATATGAACAGAATAGTGAGTGCAGGAGGGACTCAGTGGAATACTGCATCCAGTTTTGGTGTCCAGACTTTTAAAAGACATTGAAAAAGTGGAGATGAGGCAGCAAAGAGCCATAAAATATTTTGAGGGCTGGAGAAAAATGCCTTCTTGTGAGCTATTGAAAGAGCTCAATCTTTAATCTCACAGAGAAAGGCATAACAAGACCCAGTGTCTGGAAGGCGAAACCTCACAAATTCAGATGAGAAATAAGAAACAAATATTTAACAGTGAGGATGAATCACCATTGGAACAAACTGCCAAGGGAAATAGTGGATTCTCTATTTCTTGATGTCTTCTAGTGAAGACTAGATGCCTTTCTGGATACGTGCTTTGGTCAAAAACTAGCTAGTGTGACATACAGGAGGTCAGATTAGATGCTCTAATGGTCCCTTCTGGCCTTAAAATCTTCTCATTTGTGAAAAACTGAGTGTGGCATGGGGAGCAGTCTCTGATGCTTTACTGTGCAGCCAGTTTGACCCACAGACTCAACAGTCATTGAGTGGGGTGAGACTGGGAGCTGATGGTAGAATGCTGATGCAGCCCCCTCTCCTCTCTCTTCCATTGGAACTTAGCACAGTTCCCCAAGATGGGGAACCTCGTGGCTCATCTGGCTCTGTTCATCAGTGACCCAGGCAAGGACATCAACCGGCAGCCAGAGAGGGGATTTACTGGCTCTACCAACTGCTGCTACATCAGAAAGGTAAGGAAACCCAGCTGGGAAGTGGGACCTGATAGAAGCTGGGCAAGGGGCTCCTGGAAGAAATGAGCCTCCTCCCATTTGAGACTGACCCCAGTTGGTAAAGGGACCCCTGCTGAAACTCGCCAACTCCTCTGAGATTGACCCCATCTGGATGAGTCTCTCTCTCTCCTTCTCCCCCAACCTAATTTAGGATCAACCACCCTGCCTTGGCACCCAAGATACTCCACCCACCGGAGGGAGCCCTGCTATTCTGTTGGACCAGAGGTGCAGCGAGGGTTCCTCCCACTGTGTAGCCACCAATGGGAATGGAAGAATACCGGCACTGAAACAAGAAAGAGAAACCTGACAAAGAGAAGCTGCCAAGGAACAGCTGTCATAGGAAGACTGTGGGAATGGAGGCAGGAGCTCGCCCTACAATGGGGCGGGGGGGAGGGGGAGGGCGTGTTTGGCCCGGCTAACAGCAGATGGGAAGAGAAAAGGTCTGGGAAGCAAACGGGCGGGGCGGCTAAAGACGAGTGAGCAGGCAGGAGAAAGGAACTCCTGTCAGCAGACTGCTAGAGAGCTGCCCAGGGACATCACCCCAGAAAGGGGCAAACAGGCCAACTGACTGAAGAGCCTACAGAGGCCTGAGGGAAAGTAGGAAGATGCTCAGGGGACTGTCAGAGTCAGCAAGCCCTGACTCTCCTTGTCTAGCTTGAGGGCCTTGAGTTGGAACCAGTGGAGGGGGTAGGCCTAGGTTCCCCTATCAACAGAGAACAGAGAAGATGTCCAGGTTACTGGACACCAGGAGAGTGGGCTGACAGCCCTGCTCAGCTGAGTGAGTCGGAGCCATGCTCCCGTCCCCATTTGGATAGAGCAGACACCTTTGCACTGACACACCACTCACAGAGCCAGACAGCTCAGAACGGGGAGAGACAGCAGAGAACAAGAGACTTACCTCAGGAGATCCTGAATAAGGCTGCAAGAGGAGTCCAGGCTGCAGAGAGATTCTGCTAGCAGCAACTACCCCAGGCCTGAGAGGAGAGGCCGGCCTTTCCCTAAGACTAGACCCCTTTGATCTAATACCCTTTGATCATGGGTAAGGCATTTGATCGCCCAGTGGAGAGGGTGGGCCTGGGCTCCTGTACTAACAACCCATTTCATGGAAGAGACATAGACCCCTTTTCCCTCCCTTGGAAAGGAGGAGAGGGTAGAGAAATTATAAGCCCTGAGCCAAAGATGAGCCACTCACAGGAGACCAGAGGTTGGCTGAAGACCCTTTCTTTTGTGGGGACGTTGGATTGTATACATTTTGTAGGACTCTGTTAACAGCAGATCATTTCCCATAACTTCCATGGAAGTGGTTGTAGACTCTCAGGAAGTTTTTCATATTCCAAATATCCGCCCGGATGGAGTTTGGAGGATCAAAAAAGAGGTCATGTCCAGGAAAACCCAGACGTGTGGTATCCCTATCAAAACATCAGAATCCCTCACAATAAGCTTCTAGATACTAGTTTGCACGTAGTTGTGTATAAAGCCACAATCCTTGGACAATGCTATGAGTATTGCCACAGGTTGGACAATGCTGTTGTTGCCACAATCACAGAAAAAGGCTTCCATCTCCCCAAACTGTATCCTGTTTTCTATTTTTTTCGGAAAACATGTTTATTAAATTTCCATGTATTTATTCCTGAAAACTGTTGCTTTACATTTTTGGAGAGGCTTCGGAGCCTTTGATTGCAGGAATAAAGATTCCATGCTTCACTTAGTGCGCCTGTGAGTCTGTACAGTAATTTGCTATTACTTTTTTGGGGGGCGGGGAGTTGTCACAGCCTGAAATATTTTCAAAAGGGGGCCCAGAAAAAAAAAGTTTGAGAACTGCTGCCTCACTTGAATTGAATAAGGAAAATACAATGGCCTTGTCAAAGTTATTGGCCCAATGATTTACTAAGACAAAATACATATGAGGCCAAATTGAGGCTTGTATTAATTACTTTGCTGGACATGATGCTGCTCGGTACATTTTCAACAATATCTGGAGTGGCATCTTTGCTCTTCCAGTGACAGAGGCTTGGTGTTCCCAGCAATAATAATAGGAAATTGGGAGTGGGTTCAGAATTCACAGATGAGTACTTCTCCTCTGGTATTGTACAGGGTTTATGATTGGAATCATCTTCCTTTGTAGCAAAACCCTGCTTGAGTGAGAACATTTCCTGTTAAACTGAATGAGCAAAAACTCTGGCATATTCAACCTTCTAGTGCCCAATCTTGCTCCCATTGAAGTCAAAGGGAAACTTCCAAGAGAGCCCTCATTTGTGTGTGTCTGTGTGCGCATGCAGATAGAGCTAATGAAGGGTCATCAATGAGTGAGGGTGTTTCCAATGGACTCCTGCAGGGATTGGTTCTTGGCCCAGTGCTATTCGATATTTTTCAATATTCAATGACCTGGAAGAAAATATAAAATATTTACCAACGAAGTTGGCAGATGACCCAAAGGTTGGTGGGGTGGTAAATAACGATGAGAACAGATCACGGAGGAGGTGTGATCTGATTCAGTAGGCAAACTAGGCACAATCAAAACGCAGCTTTTAATGCAACCAATGTATAGACACAGATACCTATGTGCAGATGCGTAAAATCAGTTTGGCCGATAAATGCTTCATAGTGTGTTATTTATGCATGTCTGAAGCATAAATAGTTGATTGCTGTCATGCTGCTGTCTAAGTATAGCTTGAAGTAGGACTGTCCTTATGCATTACCAAATTAATAAGCAGAGAGAATAAAGAATAGCAACTGCTTGCACAGCCCATTATTCTACAGCCAGTTTTGACACAAGTTTTGGAATAAAGGTTGCAGCAAGTTGCCATCATCTCCAGTTGTTGCCATCATCTCCAGTAACATCCTGTGCTAAGTACTTGGGGGGAGGGAGCATCCGTCTTCCTTTTTTCCAGTCCTCTGTCTGGAAGTTAAATTGTTCTCATGGAATGTTCTTTAGATCCTCAAAGGTATAAAGGCATCTAATTCCCATTGAAATCAAGGGAGTCAGGCACTTAAATACCTTTGAGGACCTGGGCGTAGTTCCTTGCTTCAGGGATCTGCCCATGTGGATCCCGGTGCAGGTTCAGGATCCTTTCTACCTCAGTTTACAGAATTTAAGATGATCTAATGGTCTGAACACTCAGCTGGGCACCAGGACCCCTTGAGTTCTAATCTTTGCTCTGAAACTAACTAACTTCTTCTGTTGCCTTTAGCAAGTCCCAGACTCTGTTCCTTGGTTTCCCCCAGATGGAAAAGCGGGACAGTCGTGTTTCACTTCTAATAGTGTGAGGATTAATTCATGAATATCCCTTAATTACTTTGAAATCCAGGAACAGAAGCCAAAGCATTTGAATGGAGCCAAAGGTGTAACAATGTGAGTAGCCAATGTGGAATGGTTGCTGGTAGGAAAAAATTAAAAATACTGATACAAAACCTTTTAAACGAGTATCAAAAAGTTATTGTGTGACTTTTATTACTATTGATTTGCATTTCAGTAGCACCTATAAATGCCAACAAAGATCAAGGTCCAATTGTGCTAGGCACTGTACGTACACACAGTAAGAGACAGTTGCTGCCTCAAGGTGCTTAAACAATCTAAATAAATAGACAGAAAGTGGAAAGGTAAACAGCAGCACAGAGGGCAGAAGGGACTCAGTCAAGGTCATTTAGCTGGTCAGTGTCAGAGCTGGGAATATCACCCAAGTTTCCTGAGTGCTTGGCCATGGCTTTACCCAGTAGACCATGCTGCTTTTCTAGTCATAGCTTTTTGCTTGTAATGAAATTAATCTGATTCCTAAGTTTCACAACAAGAAAAGGGCTGACATGCTAAGCTAGTCCCAGGCAGGCTCTCTTACTCATCTGTAGTACATTGTTCCTGTGTGTTTTCACTGGTATTATTATCTGCCTCCAGAATTGAAATGGCTCACTGGAGAAGTTGCTCCAGGTGCTGATAGCTTTATGATTAATTGCAGTGGCAGCTTAGGCGCTGTTGTGTATAGTGGCAGGGAAGGGTTGCGGAACATTTTGTCCCCTTCTGCCTGACTCATCCATTGCTTCTGTGGAAATCTGCCCATTATGTTTTGCAACCAGCAGGGAAACTCTGGGTAACTGAATTCCCAACTCACCGGTAGCAGAAAATTCATCAGCGCAGGCTATAATAGACTGTTTTTTAAAATATAGTAAATATCTGCCAGAGGCCTGCTGTGCATACTGAACCCTGAGCTACGCAAGGAAAACACAGCTCAGATGAGAGTTGGGATACAGTAATGCAAACCAGCCTGCTGAATATGCCTGATGGTTGTGTAATGGGGTGTCCACCCCACACTGGCAAGTAAGGGGTTAAGAGGCCTAGGGAGACCGGGCAGGGAAGCGACCAATAGGAGGGGGGGAGGGCTGTGAGAAGCAGCCTATCCAGGCCCAGCAGGCCCATATAAGCAGAGCTGCAGGGCAGAGCAGGATCAATGGCTGCTGGGAACTTGTGTCCTTAGTAAGCTGCAACCCTGTAGTATCTTGGACAGAGCAGTGCAGGCAGGGACCTGGGGAGTAGAGAAGGAGATCCGGATGCACTGCTGGGATTGAGTAGGGTGCTGTGGTCACAGGGGAATGGCCTAGAGAAATGCAGTGGTAGTCAAGGTAAAGGAACGCAGTAGGTGACTGTGGTTCAGAGGGTCCCTGGGCAGGGACCCTTAGCAGTGGATGGGCCTAGGTCCCGTCCACCCCAACAGCCATTGGGTAGTGGTTAAGGATGTGGGAGACACCAAAAAGACAGCAGGGTCAGGAAAGATTGTGATTCCCCGGAAGGGGAGGACTTAAGTGACCTGGCCGGAGGGCCCAGTCAGGAGATGAGAACTGCAGATCCAGGAGAGAGTGGAGCAGCAGTCAAGATGGGGGAAAGCAACCGCGGAAGGAAGTCCTCCACCTCAAGCTAATCCCCAAAGTGGCGAGGAGGAGGCACCAGACAGCGGTGAGTGGTGCGCCCCATGACAGGTTGCTTTTAAGGTCTTCAGATTTAGCAGGGTGAGAATTCTATGAAACAAACTGAAGAGAGAATAGTCATAAGAATAAATAATCCTTTGCACTTTTGGAGCACCTTCCCTCAGTGGGTACCAAAGTGCTTTGGGAACAACAAGAAGTTAAGCTTCGCAGCAAGTAGGATAAAGTGTAAGACTTCCAGTTACATTTATTCAGCAAAGCAAAGGAGATGATTTTAAAGGGCTGCATGGATTGTGTAGCTCATTTTTGAACGAATGGTGCTATACCCTGTCACCCACTGAGTTACCAATTTGTGACAATTATAGTAATTATTCTGCTGCAGAAGCAGTGCCATTGCCCAAACGTGTTCGACGAGTGGTTTAACTTAAATGAACAAGAATACCCTGAATCTGTGATACGGAATCATTTAATTTTCTGATGCTGGTAATTCAGTGTGGCAAATACAGATACCTTTTCAACTACTCCTTAATGAACAGTTAAGTGGAGTAAATAATTTACTCCATGCCACAGGAACAAAAGGTTTGTAACCACACTGGGATAATTCAGTCACACAATATGGGAATACATGTCTTCTCCATGAGCTGGAAATTGTTACACACAAAAGGCCAGATTTAAAGGTGATTCTAAGGCCAGATCCACAGAAGAAACTTTTGCTGGTAAAGAAATGTTGGTTAGATGTGTGATTCTTTTTTTTTTTAAATATTTCTATACCAGCAAAAGCCCTAGTGTAGACGCAGTTATACTGCAAAAAGTCCTTTTGATGTTAGAATTTATTTCACTCAAGAAACTGGTATAAGCTATACTGGCCCTCTTTTGTCAGTATAAATTATGTCTACACTAGGAGGATATGCTGGTACAGCTGTATTAGAAAAGTTTTCTAGCATAGACTAAGCCACAATGAAATTAAAGGAGCCTAAATTGGTATAATTTCACATTTTTTCAGCCCATTCAATATGTCAGTCACACAATTTAACAATTAATATAATCGGTTAACCTCTGAATTTGGCCCCCAAATGCTTAATCATTAAGGCTACATCCAAACACTCTGTTAATTTAATTGCAGACCATAGGATGCCCAAAATGTCAATATAGTCTGGCATTTCAACATTGGCTCAAAATTATTTATACTTTTCTCAGGTAATGTCACCTGAAGATAATCAAGCATCGCTGGAAAGGGTGATGTCTTCTGTCCAAAATAAGTTAACCACTAACTCCAGTAGCAGAGGGTGGCAGGCATGTGTTACAAAGGTCAGTCAATGGACACTGAAGTTCTCAAAGATTAACTTAATGTCTGGGGTTTTCAGAAGAGTTTATGGGAGCTCAATGTCAAGCTCCCTCTGACATTCAGTGAGAATTGGGTGCCGAGGGCCCAAATCCTCAAAGCAAAGAAGTGAAAGAGCTGCTTCAGAAGACTTGAAGCCTGGAGCAGGCTTGCTAAATGAGCCAGCCAGAGACACCTGGGGAAGGTTCTTCATAGGAGAGCTGAAGTGGTTTTGGAGTGCGGGGTAGGGAAGACTGATTCTGAGAAGCTGCAAGGGACTCAGCTGTGAGCAAGGCAGCTGCAAGCCAAACCCGGCACGGGTCATCTCAAAAGAAGTGATATGAGAGACTCTGTGAAGAAATCTTTTTTGCTCACCCAGGCTCTGAGGTAAGAGCCATGCCCTGGGACAGGCTTTCTGGGACTCTGAATGATTGGGGAATTTCCCCTTTTAAGTTTGTTTTTGGGTCCCCTTCTCCCCTAAGGGAGGAGCCCAAACAGGCTCTGTGTTGATGAAACAAATCTTCCTTGACATTTTTTGGATTCTTATTACGGAAAACCACCTCCATAGACTCTTCTGGGAGGGGAGGTGGTAGGGTTGAGTGGGTAGGATACCCCTCCCTCATCCTCTTACAAGCCCCTGTTGGTTTCAATATGACTTAGGTGCCTAAATGCCCCTGAAGGATCTGGGCCTAACTCTCTGCAATTCCTGTCAAAATTCGTTACACGGGATCTCTTCCATCCCTGAATGAGGGGGACACTGTCAATGGGACTTTTAGATTGTTAATGATGGGCTAACCTCAAAAGAGCTGGAGGCTGGAATAGAACCCAACCTTATGCAGGAAAAAGAGCTACAATCCAACACTGAAATAGCTCGTTAAATTAAATGGGTGTCTTGTCAATACAATTCTGCAACATTGCCAAATCAGTGTTTGATATCCATCTTATGTATGTGTGAGTAACGGGAGAGAGTTCTGCCTATCTGCATATTCTTTAGAACAGTGGTTCTCAACACTACTATACCCACTTCAAGAGGCTGATTTGTCTTGCATGCCCAAGTTTTACTTCACTTAAAAATTACTTGCCTACAAAATCAGACGTAAAAAATACATAAGTGTCACAGCACACTATTACTGAAAAATTGCTTACTTTCTCATTTTACCATATAATGATCAAATAAATCACGACTCCCAGGTTGAGAAACACTGATCTAGTATATGGAGCAGTATAAACAAGTCATTGTCTTGGCAAGTATCTAGATGAGTTGACATACCCCCGGGAAGACCTCTGCGAGCTGGTTTTAATAAAAGTATGAAAAGGTTTTGCTGCTGTCCTGTGTTTGGTGGATAGAAGGCCTTACAGCTCTCCACATGAATAGGGCCCTACCAAATTCACAGCCATGAAAACTGCGTCACGGACCATGAAATCTGGTCTCCCTGTGTGAAATCTGGTCTTTTGTGTGCTTTTACCCTATACTATATAGATTTCATGGGGGAGACCAGTGTTTCTCAAATTGGGGGTGCTGACCCAAAAGGGAGTTGCAGGAGGGGTTGCAAGGTTATTTTAGGGGTGTGGCAATATTGCCACCCTTACTTTGGTGCTGCCTTCAGAGCTGGGCAGCCACAGAGTGGCAGCTGTTCGCCAGGTGCCCAGTTCCGAAGGCAGCGCCCCACCAACAGCGGTACAGAAGTAAGGGTGGCAATACCATATCATGTCACACTTCCTTCTGCGCTGCTGCCTTCAGAGCTGGGCGGCCGGAGAGTGGCAGCTGCTGACTGAAGGCCCAGCTCTGCAGGCAGCAGCGCAAATGTAAGGGTGGCAATACCATACCAGGCCATTCTTACTTCTGCTCTGCTGCTGGCCGCGGCTCTACCTTCAAAGCTGGGCTCCCGCCCAGCAGCCGCCGCTCTCCAGCTGCCCAGCTCTGAAGGAAGCAGCAGCAGCAGCGTAGAAGTAAGGGTAGCAGTACCACAATCACCCCTACAATAACCTTGCAAAAAAACCCTTCCGCACAACTCCTTTTTGGGTCAGGACCCCAACAATTACAACACTGTGAAATTTTAGATTTAAATAGCTGAAATTATGAAATTTATGATTTTTAAAATCCTGTGATCATGAAATTGACTAAAATGGACTGTGAATTTGGTAGAGCCTTACTCATGAGTCAACAGCATAACACTGTTGCAAAAAAGGCAAACCTTCTTGGATGTATTAACAGGAATGTTGTAAGCAAGACACGAGAAGTAATTCTTCCATTCTACTCCACACTGATTAGGCCTCAACTGGAGGATTGTGTCCAGTTTTGGGCGCCACATTTCAGGAAAGATTTGGACAAATTGAAGAAAGTCTAGGGAAGAGCAACAAAAATGATTAAAGGTCTAGAAAACATGACCTATGAGGGAAGCTTGAAAAAAGTGGGTTGTTTAGTCTGCAGAAGAGAAGACTGGAGGGGTCATGATAACAGTTTTCAAGTACATAAAAGGTTGTTACAAGGAGGAGGGAGAAAAATTGTTCTCTTTAACCATTGAGGATAGGACAAGAAGCAAGGGCGGTTTAGGTTGGACACATTAGAAAAACTTCTTAACAGTCAGGGTAGTTGAGCACTGGAATAAATTGCCCAGGGAGGTTGTGGAATCTCTGTCATTGTCTAACCTGCTCTTAAAAGTCTCCAAACACCCATCAGGGATGGTCTAGATCAAGGGTTGGCAACCTTTCAGAAGTGAAGCCAAGTCTTCATTTATTCACTCTAATTTAAGGTTTCACATGCCAGTAATACATTTTAACGTTTTTAGAAGGTCTCTTTCTATAAGTCTATAATATATAATTAAACTATTGTTGTATGTAAAGTAAATACAGGTTTAAAAATGTTTAAGAAGTTTCATTTAAAATTAAATTAAAATGCAGAGCCCCCCCGGACCAGTGGCCAGGACCCGGGCAGTGTGAGTGCCACTGAAAATCGGCACGCGTGCCATAGGTTGCCTACCCCTGGTCTAGATAATACTTAGTCCTGCCTTGAGTGCAGGGGCCTGGACTAGATGACCTCTTGAGGTCCCTTCCAGTCCTACAATTAGATGATTCTATGCATGCTGAGATATTCAAGCAACTCCAATGCCTAAATCTCAATCAATGGGAATTGGGTGCTGAACTCTCTTAAGCTCCTTTTGAAAATCTCCTCCATAGTCCTTTGCCAGGCCTTAGAAATACTGTTTACATGCTCTTCCTGTCTCTGAATTTGCTAACATATCTTACGGAGTAGGGAGGACGGGTTGAATGGCACTAATACAGTTTCATTTAAAATTCCACTGGGTTTGGGGTTTCCCTCTGTTCAACATCAGTGAAAATTCATTGATGGGGAAACCCAAATAAAATTTGAGATAAATAGGCCAGGAAAAGTGCCCCCAATAATGTATTCATAGGGTCTGGGGCATTGTCTTGTTCTAGCAGGGTACAGAAGAGGTAAAAGTCCACTGTAACAAACCAATAGGTATTTACTGCAATATTCTGCCTGCTGAGTTTATACTATGAACTAATAGTATCTTCCAGGCTCCCTACCCAACAGAATGCCTAGAACTGCCTGCAGCATGCTGTGTTACTATAACCCATACGCTTGCATTTCAGGAGTTAGTAGTGTAAATAAGGGGAAAAAACAGTATGGAAGATGCAGTTTCTTATTTTGTTTTAAGGACTCTGTGTATGCAAACTGCCAGAGCTAGGTGAGGACACTCCACTGGATGAGCCAGAATCATTCAGAAATTGGGTGTGGCAAATCCTAAACCTGCTCATGAGCTGTTTGAAACTACTTGGATGATTTCCATTGTGGGCAAGCAGCCTGGAAGGGCACACTCAGAGCCAGTCCCTGATAGTGGAACCCATGGGTGCTCAAGGGGAGGGGGAAGAGTTCATAAATAGGAGTGGGAGTAAGGTGAAGCAGGGTGAGGATGACAAAGGTCTGCTGTAATGATTGTGTACCAAGGGCTTACCAGTTTGTGGGATTTAGACAGCAGGCTCCCTCACCCACTGGAAATGAAAAGGACAAGGCTTTGCTGCAGCCTGTCCTTGCAGACACTCAAAGGAAGTTTGAAGGAAATTGTGGGATTATCATTTGTTTCTCAACTTTAAGAAGCTTGTGTGCTCTACAGAGGGGTTGGACACCATTCCACAGAGCCTGGCAAGGGTAAATCGCCCAGAGACGAGGCCTAGGGGAGTGCATGTACATTTGTGCACCTAATTATATTTTATATTTGAACTTGTGAAAGTAACAAATAGTAACCTGGAGGGAAAGCTACTGAAGTGTTGTCTTTCAAAAGAGTTGCTATTGACAACATTTACATTTGTTTCAAGGGTTATAGGTAAATTTTATGCATGTATGTACACACACACATACAGAGATAAAAATATAGATTTAGAGTTTTTGTGTGACTCGCTTATCAGCTTAAACTTTGTGTGTGTGTGTGTGTGTGTGTGTGTGCATGTAAAGTCTCAACTCTGGTGTGTACCACAGCAGAACAGTAAGCTGCGGTATAGGAAGGTATCTGACATTAGTCTACCACCTCCCTCAAACCTGTTTACATTACCTCATGGTCTCTGTATGCGTTGGCCTGGGCTTAGCAGTCAGAGTCTCGCCATTGCAGCCAGGTATATAGCAGGTACCTTTGTTAATGTGAGGTTCTGCTGCCGTTTCTGCTCCACTATTCTCCTTTCATGCTATTCTGTTGTCTCTCCCTCTCCTTCCTTCCTTCACCCCAGCAGGATTCTGTCAGCAATACTGGTCCAGAGAAAGCAGTGCTGGCACTGAGCGGAGAAAATGACCCACTCTCCCTCCTTCGCCTTTTCAAAGCCAATATCCCGCAAAGATGGGTTGTCGAGAAACCTGAAGCTCTGAGATGTAACGTCACTGAAAGAAGCGGTACTAAGGTCCGGTTAGTAACAGCAGCTGGTACATTTCCATTTATACCTACGGAAAGGTACAGACACACTGCATGATTCCCATCCTATGCTGCTTTCCTATCAGGCATAACTCTCTTGACTTCTGACTGACACCAGTGCAAGGGAACTCAGAATCAGGCCCAACCAGTCTGTTGTACCATGGGCTGGATTGTGTCCAGCCCCCTTTGATGTTTGCACTGGAGAAAAGGTTTGGTTCATTATGTCCAAGTCTTTGTCTTCATTGACAAAACGACGGAGTTCGTACACCAGGATACCTAATGTGTGATAGTTGTTTCTTTGTAAAATCGGAAGACGAGACAAGAAACCTGCAGTGTTTAATATGAGGTAACTAAGCAAGGTCAGCGTTATCCGTCTGCCCAGGGCTGACCTTGCCTCGTCTACCTCAGGGTAAAAACTGCAGCGACTTGTGCCTGCTGTGTTTTTAGTGTGGGCGAGCTAACACACATTAGTTCTCATGTGGTAATAACAACCCCCCCCCCCGTTTATTTTATTTTTTTGTCGATGAAGAAATAGCTAGAATAGTCTAGAGTGCTGCATGACCAGCAGTGTCTTTACAAAGCAAAGCCCAGTGCTACAGAAAGAGCTGCTTCCTGTTGGAGAAAAGGTATTTTATGGTTTCGCTCAGTGAGAATTGAACTGTGAGGCTGTGTGGTGCCCCTGGCTAACCCTCTTCCCACTCTGTCATGATGGGCTAGGCATTGTAAGGCCGTCAGGCATAAGAAGTGGCTGCCATAGAATATGTATTTGTTTTTCTCCATGACCCACAACGTGCATTAGGGGCAGTAGCTGGGGTTGGCTGGAAAACAACGATTCTGTTTTGCAAAAGTGTGCTAGGTTTTGAAGTTTGTTTTCATTCCAATGCAGAAGGAAAATGAGGCCTTTTGAAATTTGTTGTGAAAAAACAAGAGAGACAGAGGCCCCAGAATAACCAGTAGTTGGGACAGTCTTCTTGGATGTGGGAGAACCCAGCTCAGGTCTCTGAACTGAATCAGTCAGCGCAGGGCTCCTACCCACCAGGTTATAGAGTCAATCTTCATTTCTGGCTCAATTAATATTTATACAAAGTGGAATGGCTCCAACAGGAGAGATTGAAAGAGACTGATTGGATACAGACACTGCCGTGATCTGCAGTCAACATTCTAGCCTTTTAGTGGGATTGTATTAAGCAAGTAGCCAGAGGCAGGGCCGGCTCCAGGCACCAGCGTTCCAAGCAGGTGCTTGGAGCAGCAATCTGCAAGGGGCTGCAGTCCATGTGTTTTTGCCCCCAACCAGCGCGCCGAATTGCCGCCGCGGACGGCGGGGGCAGTGTGTGTGCCATTAGGGCGGCACGCATGTTTCCGTGGCGGCAGCAACTTCTGTCTTCAGCTGCCCGCGACGGCAATTCGGCGGCAGCTTCTATGTTCAGCTGCCCACGAGGGCAATTCGGCGGCTTCTGTCTTCCGGCTGAAGACAGAAACTGACGCCGAATTGCCGGCACCGCGGAAATGCACATGCCGCCCTAACGGCACACGGACTGCCCCGTCCGTCCGTGGCGGCAATTTGGCGCGCTGCTTGGGGCGGCAAAAACAGTAGAGCCGGCCCTGGCCAGAGGTCACCTTGGAGCTCATAGTTGAGCTCATACTTGTTGTGTCCTGGACACTTGGAGCTTCACAGCAGCAGTGGGGCTAAACCTCAGATCTACAGTGGGGTGGGAATTTCTTGATGAAAGGCTTTTCCCTTGGAAAATGCAGATTCGTTGAAACTGAAACTGTTCGCGGGAAAAGAATGGTTGGAACAAATTTCTCTCTTAAATAAAAAATTTTAAATATATTTTCAAAATTATCAAAAGACCCTTGACTTTCAATATTTTCTAAACAAAGAAATTCTAATTTTTTGAAATTGATACAACTTTGTTTTGAAATTTAAGTTAATTTATAGTAAAAAAAAATAAAAAAAGTTTGAAATCAAAACGAAATGTTTCTGCATTGTTGAAACAAAATATTTCAGTTGATCTGAGCTGATATTTGGTTTGCAAAAATGTTTAAGATTTTTGTTTTTTGTCCCGATTCCGGGTGGGACATATTTTTTTCAAAATTTCAAATATTCTCATGGGATGTGAAACCATTTCCCAGCCAGCTCTACTCAAATCTAATCCTTCTGCTCTATGAACACAGCCTTCACTGCTTGAGGAATATCTTTGCTAAGTATTAATGGGATAGGACCTGTGACAAATAACTAGGAAGTTCAGCTTAATAACTAGGAGACGGCAGTGTGAAAACACACACACACTGGTCAGTTTATTACCATAGGTGGAATAAAACCAAGCAGTTCTGATTTGAAATACGGCTGCACTCTACAACCATTATGCAACGAGTATCTGCTACATCATAATCACATCATGTGACTTTGCCAAGAGGAAAAATCTAACTTGTTCTTTTACAATGTTTTAAACCTCACTGTTGTCAGAAGTTAACCATAACCTCAGATCTTCAGACAAACCAAAATACCATACATGCCCTGTTTGTGCCAGCATGAGAGACCACTCAGAAAAGCTTATCAGGAGGAGATTTTATGCAGTGGAGAAAACTGGCAGCACCAATGAGCTGTGTTTGAATTTGTGAAGGGCGAAATAAAGTCCATATGCACAGGTTTACCTTCCCCTCTGGCAAAAAGAAGGAACACAGCTGCCTGTCCTGAGTATATGCAGTGCCGTTGTAGGCACTCTACCTTGAATGGTCCATTTTAAAACATGCTAACTTCTTATGCTAACCAATCTGTTCTAGCTTGCATTTAGGTGTGACTGCTTGGCAGGGCCAGACCTAGACCAAATGGCTCCATAGGCGAGGAGCATCTTCAGCACTCCCCTCCATTTGTTAAACTTTTGAATACCTTATTTTTATTGCATTTGTAGCCCATTTCACAACTTTGATGCACAATTTGCACACATGATTTATCCCTGTTATCTAAGACGATAAATTGGCACGCTATGATCTATAAATCTGTATTTATTCATGCCCTATATAAGCAAATCAAAAAATCATATCCTCTAACTGTATATAAACTTTTAAATTTTAAAAATAACTGAAATGTATTATCAAGAAACTTGAACTCTGCAACAACATTGGGTGGACCAGTATTAAATTGTGTTACAGTAGGTGACAGCCTTAGAACGTTAACCCTAGTCCTTTAGTTCAACAAGTCTATGTTCTATTACAGATATTTTCCCATCAAATTTGCCCCTTGCTGCAAACTAGATTGCAATACTGAGCTCCTGCAGGCTTCTTTGGGGGCCTCTTTTATTTTCTACAGGGGAAAACAAACAGTAGTAGGGAGAGCAAAAGTCTATGTTCCGCAGTTGTAGAAAGTCATCAAACATTATGTGTTAAGCATGGCAAAAGAAGTAACAGTATTTCTTTTATATTGGTGCATAGATAGGGGTTCAATAGATATCTCTGGCGTCTCCTTAAATATGTGCTTTATTAGTCGCTACTTACACTCTTCAAGTCTTAAAAGACAAGTACACTTTCACAATTACACAATAAAACAAGGTTCACAATATTTCAGCTGGGGGTCTCATTTCACTTCAGTTCGTTCTTGAGATGGAAGCAAGCATTTGCAGTGACACTCAAACAGAGTTGTCAAAATGTAGGATTTATTAGTCGACTGGAACACAGCATAGGAAGTTCTTAAGCGAGCATAGAGAAAGGAAGGTTAAAGTATAGCCCAGGTGTATTCTGCTTAGTGAAGAGCCCGGTCAACCCGTAGTGATCTCCATTGTTCAATCTCTGTCTGTCTCTCAGTCTGACTTCCTTTGTCAGATCCCAGGTGAGAGCCCTGACTCCTGCCATCAGCCAACACTTATCCCCCCCTACCTCACTCCTCTCTAGTTCTTTGTTCCTGAGCTGGGGAATGTCACTCAGCTTCCCTGCTGAGACTTGGGGAATGCCATCTCCCTCTGGATTGTTGGTTGCTAGGTCTCAGTGTCTTGGTGACTGGCTTTGCCGTTGTCTTCATGGATTCTGCATTTATATGTGGTCAGCCTTGGCTAGTTTTTTTCCAGTGACCCAGACAGTAAGGTGACATCCATACCTATGACTCTTAGCCTGCCCTGAGAGCAAAGAGTCCTTTCCCACCCACTGGGTAACATTACTCTGTATAGGGGAAACTGAGGCACAAACAGGCTTCATAAAAATATTACAGAAAATTCCCACTTAGCACACAGCATTAGGAGCCAAGAGACTGGAGTTCTGTTTTTTAGTTCTGCCACACACTTCTTGTGGGAACTTGGGCACATTGCTTAATCTCTCTGTGCCCCAGTTTTTTCATGTAATAAAATGAGGATGATATCTACCGCGCAGGAGTAAATTAATGACTCCCTCTCTCCCATGCATCTAATTGTTGTTATTACTTTTATCTGGACTTTTTTTAGCTAGGCCCATTTTGGCGATGAAGTGACCAAACATGAAGGCAGTATTCAAAGTGAGGATAGACTGTAATAACAGTAATAGTTATTTATTTATAGTCTAGTGGTACGGGGAGTCTCCCTTGACAATGAAGGCCCCATTGTGCAAGGCACTCTTCAGACATGTAACAAAGAAGACAGTCCCTACCCCAGAGAGCTCACAACAGGGGTGGAAAAACCAAACCAATGGGTTGGAAGGCTCAGGTAACAATAAAATGAATAGAGTTTAGCAGAGAACAAAATGTCACCGCTTGCCACGTGCCTAACCGATGGCAGGCCGGAGTGATCTGTGGGCATCACAACAACAGTGGGCTTTAAAGAATGATTTGAAAGAGGATCTAATGTGGCTGCTTCACAGATTTTGCCGGGGGAGTTTGCCTCACACTTGGGCAGGCAGCAGGAGAAGAAACACAAAGGTGCTCGAGTGAGAAGTGGCTAAGCAGGACTGGGACTTGGTAAGCTAGTGGATCTGATGGGGGGGGGAAATCATGCTGGGCTTTAAAGGCGAAGACAAGGAGCTTTTGTTTGATGCCGTGGAGATGGGGGAGCTAGTAGAGGGATACTAAGCAATGGTGTTGTGGATAAAAGTCATGTTGTTATTCACCCTCTTTTAAATATAGCCTAACACTTTATGTGCAGTTTGGGCTGCAACTGCGCAGGGAGCAGATCTATTCACTGAGCACACATTGACACCAAGCTCAATTTCCTCACAGGTTGCAATGAATTCAGAACCTGTTAATGTTTCTGAGTGGCTGAGATTGGTCTTTCAAATCTGCATTACCTGGCTCTTCCCTGCACCCGGGTCTAATGGCTGACAAAGTTAAAATACAATTGGCACTTCAGTCTTTGCACCCAGTATTCTTGATGGAGAGACTGAGCTGGAATAAAAATGCATCCTCATGCATTTAGATGCCTTCATCAGCCGAGAATGCTGTTTGGGAAAGGGACACTTAAAAACCTCTTTGTTGGCTTTGTAGGTTCTTTAAAGCCTGTTAGCCTGAAAGTCATTAGATAGCAGGTTAAAATTAGTCCATTTGACATCAGACAGCAACACACTTTTCCCCCAAGGCTCCTTATTAGAATTGATTTTTCAGTCAGGAGAACATTTGAGTAGTGGAAGATTGAATTAATTATACTGCGCTTGAGCTGCAAGGTTTGGTTGGAGATGCTGCTCTTTTGTGCAGGGACCAAAACGCACGGTTTGTCCTGGTAAATGAGCTGGCGATTCAATAATGAAAGCACCTAAAGGGATCATCTGGAATTTAGGAACAAAGAGTTTCATTGGTTTTAGCTACATGGAAGAAAACCCAACATTTTCTCCTTCATCCCGCACAGCGGGCTCAGGACAGGAGTGACGGGGTGAAATGGGATGGGCTGTGGTATACAGGGGGTCAGACTAGATGATCTAATAGCCCCTTCTGGCTTTAAAACCTATGAACCTATATAAAAGAATTTGTAGATGGGATTATTACCACAGTTCAGAAGTAAATAACCAGATAAAGAAGAAACCAGAAAAATTGGCTAGCAATGCTGTGCACTGTGACATGTTAGAAACATGGGTTAAATTCCCAGCTTTTGGGGCTCACCCCTTGGACTATAAAGGCCTGATGCAGCATCCATTGTGGTCCATGAGAATATTTCCATTGGCGTCAGTGTGCATTGGATCAGGCTGGAGAGAGCGTGCTGTGTGTCGCTCAGCCACAGTCTCTCCGGTTAGTCAAGGATCAATGGATTTAGGCTCTGAAGCAGCATTCAGTGCATGAATCAGGGATGTTATTTAAGAGATAGGAAGATCAGGTTTTCAGTAAGAACTCATAGGAGAACACCCCTGCTGCTGGTAAATATTTGTGACTGTCATTTTTGAAAAGTAAAAGCTTAGTAAATGTAGTTGTTTTCACTGAAATGAGTTCAGTTCTGGTTCTTGTACTGTGCTCATCATCTGGTGTCTGATGGGCAGCAAAGCCCATTCACGCAGAAAGCCCCTTTTGTTTCCTTTCACTGGGCAGGCGCAATGCACATGCTATTTGTGTTTTATCCTCCTAATTATAGCTCCTATTCCAGAGAGTAATCCCTATCTGCAAAGCACTTAAGCATGTGCTTAATTTAATTGGATTCATGTGCATGTTTAGAGTTAAGCACGTGCTTAAGTGTTTTCCTGAATTTGGGCCTATAGACTCAATCTCCTCCCCTTGTTCCTAGTATTATCATTAATTATTGATATTATAGCAGTACCTGGAAGCTCCAACCAATATTGGAGGCCCATTGTGCTAGGTTTCTGTAAAAATACATTCCTTGCCACAAAGAGCTTGCAGTCTAAATAGATAAGACAGACATGGGAAGTATTATATTAGCTCCATTTTACAGATGAGGAACTGAGGCATCAAGGATACATCTACACTGTGGTTAAACACCCACGACTGGCCTGTGTCAGCTGGCTCCGGCTGCCGGGCTGTTTATTTGTGTCTACACTGCAATTGGGCCAACTGCAGGTGTTTATGTCAGCTCACTCGGGTTCATGGGTCTTGAACTGTGGGGATGTTTAATTGCAGTGTAGATGTTTGGGCTTGGACTGGAGCCCGGGTTCTGGAATCCTCCCTACCTGTGGGGTCACAGACCCTAGGCTCCAGCCCAAGCCCAAACATCTACACTGCAATTAAACATCCCCACAGTTCAAGACCCATGAACCCGAGTGAGCTGACATAAACACCTGCAGTTGGCCCAATTGCAGTGTAGACACACCCAAAGAGATTGTTTTGCTGAGGAGTGTGGTCCTCATATGTATGTGCCCATGGATTCCTTAAAGGATGGTAACAAAAGACATGAAAATCACCTTTATTAAATATTCCTGTCTCTCTGCTAAAGACCAAGCACTTGATCTGCATAGGCCTGTTTAAAACTAGATCCTCAGCGTTGCCTGGGAGACACCCTGCTGTGGTTGGATGAATGCATTAGCCTAGTGGAATAATGTCAACAATATGTTTAGTAGGGGGCCAATACTACAAAGTACTAAGTGCCTCCCGGAAGTGTTTGAGGGCTCTCAATGCCTACTGAAATGAGTGGGAATTGAGGAAGCTCCGCTCTTTGAGCAACCAGTCTCCGAGTCAGCAGGAAGAGAAACTGGTCACATAGGACTGTCAAAAAGGAAGCGTGAAATGAACTGATTAATCGTGTGTATTATGGCGGTGTCTAGTGGCCAGCTGAGAACGAACCCCCTTTGTGCTGGGTACTGTTCAAACATAGAATAAGAGACAGTTCCTGCCTGAAAGATATTACAGCCCAGATGGACTACACAGACACAGGGTAGGAGAAAGGGGAGAAGCACACACCCAGAGTGAACTATGATGATTTGGGAGGCGTGGATGGACGCTGTCTGAGTCCGAGTGTCCCCATAGTTTTGTGAGGGTCTCCCCTGCATAGTTCTGGGTCTGGAGGCAAGGATGGCCCCAGCTGGGCTCCATTTTACCCCATCCTTCCCTGCTTGAACTGCTTTCTACAGTTGTAAATTTAATGTTGTGACTTTAACATACAGGTTTGATGTTACAGGGAAGGCAGGATCCTTACTCTGTGTCGTCCAGTTAGGCTGCATTGTCTCTCTTCTGAGTCTTGTGCTTGAACATTATGTGGACCACCATCGTATCAGCCCACTTCTTTATTCTATTTCATGTAATTGTTTTATAAATCAGATCAGAAGCTGAGTGTGGGTCATTCTGTCCTTACTGAAGTGATTAAGTAGATCCACTCTAACTACACTTATCATCTGAAAAAACGTAAGGCTCTCTGCCAAGATCTTGAAGTGAGTTAAATAAGCATCTGCTAACTGTGTATTCAAACTCAAGAGAAGAAAAGAAAATCACACACACATTGTCATTATTGCAAACAGGAACCCACAAACTGAACAGTCCTCCTCGTCCTACTCAACCCAAAATTTTGCTGTCTTTGCATATTTTGATGTGCATAGAAAGCTAATATGTACTTGGATTTTGCCTCTCTGCATCTCTTTCTTGGTCTGAGTCTGTAGGGTGTAACTGACATTTGTTACTACATGCAGGCTAATGTGAAAAAAACCCCTGAAGATATTAAACCCTCAAAACCATTTATTACTTTTCCTTATTATTCACCATGTGAAACCAGAGCAGCCCCAACACACCTGGCAAACACGGTACTGGTATGATGGACACTTCAGAAAATGAGCTTCTCTTTTTAAGTCAAATATATTACAAGTGAACAGAGTACAAATTGCATGCTTTAAGATGAGCAAAATAGAATGTTTGGGTCATTGTAAAATGGCACTGTGATTGCACAGGCACAGCCATTATTGCAGAATGAGATGAATTAGTCTCTCTTTAACAACGTTTTGAGACGCCTCTGACATCGTGGAGGGTCATTCATGAATTCAACCCCTCTGGCCCCTCCCACAATAAATTGCACTGTCCGCTGCTCACGTTCTTCATCCACAAATGGATGCATGCAGATGCTGTTGATTCCTTTTAAACCGTCTTAGTATTTGAGGATGATCAAAGACACGGAGATGTATAGCATTAGAACTTTTTGTGTTGCCAAAAGGCATTGAGGAAGTTCTGCAAGAAACAAAATCTCAAGGGACCTCCTATATCCAGGGTATATAAAGCCTCTGGGTGATTCTGTAGACATCAGGTCAAGGTTATTATGTTTCCCATGGGAAGAGGAAGGTTCATAGACACTCATAATTCATGAAAAATTGCTGCAAGCTGTATTGCATGGGGAAGTAATTTTATTTGTGTTTTGTTTTCTTCAGTAGCCCTGTGATGGTCAGTATACTAAGAGGCTGCAGAAGTATAAAATAAAGAGAGCAGAGAATCTTCATGGGTTTCTTCTCCATAGGCAGTGGGAAAGTAATGGTCTGGTGTCAGGACTCCTGGATTCTATTCCTAGCTTTGATGCTGTCTCCTTTTTTGATACTGATTATGTGGCCTTGGCTCTGTCACTTAGTTCAACAGTGGCACAAGGAGGTTATCTCTAAAACTGGGAAGATAATTTGGTATTAATCTAGCTCATGGCGGTGTTGTGATGCTGTAGAAAGTGGACTAGCCTGGGGCACTGAGGGATAGCAATGGGAAAACTATTTGCACTTCTGGGGCTGTTAGGCCAGCATTTGTCTTCTGTACTGGCACTGTTCCGGTTCAGGTTGGTAAAGTGGAAGACCACAAGGTGCTTAGCTTCGTGCTAAACAAGGTTAGTCATAGTACTGGTGTGACCACCTGTCCCGTGTTTTCCCCAGGAATGGAAACTAGGGGGGGTGTTGAAAAACTACGGGGGGTGTGTGTGTGAGGACCGATGAGGGGAGAGACCGTGAAGATGAAGGGGGGCTGTACGGCACCATAGTACAGCTGAAAAATGTTTCACGACCATTTTATTAGATTTAACTCATGTTTTTAAATCATCACACAAATTAAAGTTGGCTACACACAACTACTATGAAGCACTATATCTACATCCTTCTTGGTTTCTTGTTGTAACTTTGCACAACTCTGTTAATGAATTTTTTGAATGCAGTGCATTCATTTTTGGTGGCTTCTCATGTGTCCAGTACTTCCAGTCCTTCATGATATGCTCATGATCAGGCAGAAGGTGACTTCTTTCAGAACACAAAATTCCTATTCAATGAGGAAAAAGAATGCGTTGCTCAGCTGTAGCTGTTGTGACTGGGACTAGAAAGAGATGAATTCCTACTTCTTTCATCCCAGGAAACATAGCACAAAAAATGGGTCGAACCTCTAGTGATGATAAAGAAGAAGTTGAAGTTAAATCTTCATCCATTCATCGTATGATATTCCACTCTGTGTTCAAATTCTCTATTCTTTCCTGATCACATGGCAGCCCCATTGCTGGTAGTGCCTCACTCCACTCAACTGAAGGTGTTTTATAAGACTGGCATCTATAAAAACTACGTAGAGGTTGATAGAACACCGAAGTTGCTGTTGTAGAGATGTAAGAATCAAGTCCGTGTACTTTACTTTTTCAGCTGGCTTAACTAACACTTCTTGCCCTCTTCATTTAAGAAGTCAATATAAGTGCCCCAATTAGTCAACTTCTGAATTGAAGTCTTTGCTTCTTTCAGTACGTTTTCAATGGATATCTCTCTGATTGATCCAAGTGTAGGTTCCATTGCTGGACAGAGTTCTGCTACTGTTGGAGCAGATGACAGGATGGCATTGTTTAATGGCCCAAGTGGTTTCAACAGTAGACTTACATGAGAGAATGGTGATTGTTGTCTCTGAACTTAGTAGCAAAAGTAGTTCACCAGCCTCACTACTTAGATCTGTCTCATCGTGGTTGATATTTTCCAAAGCCAATAATAATGCTTGCAGTAATTTTAAGACAACTGCCAAGGATCGCTCACGAGAAAACCAGCAGGTTTTCTCAGGATGGACTAATTTGAACTTCAGTCCCAGTGTATCGTCTATATTTTCCAAGATGTTCAGTCCTTTTGGACTCTTGCTGAAAAAAAAAGTATAATGAAGACATTAAATTTATAGCTTTTTAAATGCCTTTTGAAGATCCTGCTGCTTGTACTAGTGCTAGTTGGAGTAGATGACCTCTGCAGTGTGTATAGGAGAGTTTAGAGTTACACTTTTAAATGAGCAAAGCTTGTACTCCTCTATATCTTCCAGAGAAGTTTGCAGCTCCATCAAATGCACAAGCAGCCATCTCTTTGGGACTCAATTTACAAGCATTTAATTCTTCTAACAGGTGGGTTGTCAGAGATGCAGCTGATGTGTCTTCTATAACCTGAACATCTAGAAATTCATCTAGTGGCCTACCACTGACATCAAGATAACATGACACCCATTTGCATCAGTTCATTCATCAGCCATATATGCACATTTTCTGAATGTGGTGAGAGAGTTCTTCACTTTTTCACCTGCTGAGTCTTTCAGTGTTGCACTGCATGCTTCTAACCAGTCAGTTGAATTTCTTGCAGAAAGATAGTGAGCATTTGCTGGTCTTGGTCAGAACCAGTGTCCAGCTTCAGGATTAACAAATGACAATGCACTTAACATTGGCCTCCAGTTTGTAGTGTGTGGTATCTCTTGCTTAAATAGGAAGTATGATGCCACAGCCATGTTTGTTTGAATAAACTGTGTTGTGTCTCTAGCATTTTTAACATCCTCGTTAAGTACTTCTAACCTTGGCTTTGACAATGACTAGCTTATAAGGTTTTCTGCATGTCGATGCAGTCCAGAGGATTGGTGTTTTGCAACCTTTTCACATAGTTTGTCAGCATTGGCTTTGCTGATTTGTCTGGCAAACCAAGCTCCTCCACTTTTATTATATAAATTCAGGGTTTGCTCACCTATTGAATAGTGCGTGCAGTTTTGGTCGCCCCATTTCAAAAAAGATATATTGGAGTTGGAAAAGGTACAGAGAAGGGCAACTAAAATGATTCGGGGTATGGAACAGCTTCCATATGAGGAGACATTAAAAAGACTGGGACTTTTCAGCTTGGAAAAGAGAGAACCAAGAGGGGATATGATAGAGGTCTATAAAATCTTGACTGGTGTGGAGAAAGTGAATAAGCTCCTTCACATACCACAAGAACTAGGGGTCACACAATGAAATTAATAGGCCACAGGTTTAAAACAAACAAAAGGAAGTACTTCTTCACACAACAGAGTCAACCTGTGGAACTTTTTGCCAGGGGATGCTGTGAAGTCCAAAACTATAACGGGTTCAAAAAAGAACTAGATAAGTTCATGGAGGATATGTCCATCAATGGCTATAGCCAGGATGGGCAGAGATGCAACAACACACTCTGAGAGCCTCTGCTTGCCAGAAGCTGGGAGTGGACGACAGGGAATAGTTCACTCGATAATTGCCCTGTTCGGTTAATTCCCTTTGAAGCACCTGGCATTGGCCACTGCGGGAAGACAGGGTAGATGGACCATGGGTCTGACCCAATATGGCCGTTCTTATGTAAAAATTAATTATAAAATAATAAAAATGTTTAGTACAGAAATTCCACACGCTAACGATCTCTCAAGATAGGAACAATGTGAGATATTGACCTTGGCAAGTAATGCGTTTTAAAAATCTTGGCCTACTAGGAAATGTATATTTACATAAGTTTCTCAGTCACAAATCTAGCATTCTGGAGCAAAGTCACTAAAACGTAGTCCAATAAACAAATGTTCCTTTAATGTGCCCCTCCCTTCTCCCTCTACCGCACCCCACTCATAGTTGTTGTTTTGGTCAGTGAAGGCCCAGAGTTCAGAGGTGCTTTCGCATGAGTTCACCTCCCATCCTGGGAGGGTGCAGGGGAAAAAGCACCTCGCTCATTCCTGCAGCTGCTCGCTACTCGCTCTGGCTGCTCACTCTGGGCTCTGTTGTTTGTCACACCACCATTTGTTCTACCACTCCATCGCTGATGGCCTTGCGCCATCACCTTCTGCTGCCACCTGCCAATGTGACCCCTGCGAGTCAGTCTCTTGACGTTCCACCCAGCTCTCAGTGATTTCAGCTCTCAGTGGGAGAACCTCACAGTGAGTGCAGGCTGGGTTGGCTTTTCCACAGAAATGCTGAGCTGCAGCAGGTCTAAACACTTAGACCAGATTATTAATTATTTCAGCTCTAGTGGTCACTTAACAAAACAAAAGACTCTCTATGGAGCCTAATAAGCTCTATCTTTAAATAGGGGAGAGGGGCAAGTCAAATAGTGCATGTGTCTCTTAGGCATAGCCCATACCACCAAGCAAAACCTCTGTCCCCCCGCTCCCCCTCCAGTGGGATCTGCCATCCAAACCCCTTGCTTAGCGAGTGCAGTTCAGTTGAGGGTGACCAGTGCTTAATTTGTAATGAAGGAGGTGCAAGGGCTGAAGCAAGTCTGTTACTTTCATAACTGATGTGGCAAGTCCAGAGGTCCCAGGGCTATGAACGGCCTAGCCTAGAGGTGCCAGGGCTGAGCTGTGGCAGAAATGATGCATTGAGGGTGTCCCCCTCAATCAGGACAGGCTAAGTACAGTTCTGCTGCCCTTTACTCATACAATAAGGATAACAACGTTTCATGAGCCCCACATTCAAGACTAAAGTGATTTATAACCCAACACCAGCCAAAATTGGTCATTTGGGCAACCCAGCTCTGTCGGCTGTATACCTAGGCAGAGTAGGTGAGTTCATGTAAATACAGTCTGGTCCTGAAGCCTTCCCCCTTCCCCTGGCTCATCACTAGCTGTCAGGGGAGAGCTCATTCAGACCTTGCTTACAAATCATCATTTGAACTTATAAGGTTGGCCAACATTGCCGAAATGAATGAGCCAACATTGGCCGAAAAAACAACAGCTGTGTGAAGAAACTATTCATTGTTCATACTTTTCAAACCTATTATACTTTTTTCAGGTACAAATATTTTATCATACACTGTATATGCTTTTAAAGTCTGTATTAATGTTTCAATTTCAATTCAAATTTCCAACCAATGACTAAATTGGCAACACTGCATGTAACTAGTTGACCACTGGGGGGGGGGGAGGGTTTTGGGGAAATTCGGGGGGGGGGGGGGAATTACACCCCATTGGGCAGTGTAGGGAAATCCTGGCATCCATCTACCATTCTGGAGCACTTTTATGGACATGTGTTATGTTATAGGTATGTTAGAGGAACATATAAATTATCTTTAGTGTAGACAAGGCATAAAGGTCTTGAAATATACCGATAAGTTGGAATAGTTGGAGAGTTGCCTGCACAGAAGGACTAGAGCTGGCAGGAAATGGTTTTCCTGTCCTGTGAGAATTTTTGAGACATCACAAAAAATCTTCCCATTCTCAACTGGGAAAAAGTCAAAATCTCAAATTTCTGTGATCCAGGAAGGGGGAAAGAATTGGTTTGGGTTAATCAAAATATTTTGTGTCAATTTTGTCCATTTTAAAATATATTTTATTTTTTTACTATTAATTAATTTACATTTTTGTTACAAAAAGTATTTTTGAACAGGAAAACTGTTTTTTGTGTGTTTTTAAAAATGTTGAAATGAAATGTCTTTACAATTTTGAAACATCTTTTCGAATATTTTTGAGTTCAAAAATTCTTTGAAACCATTCCTTTCACATGACAGATAAAGAGGAACTGATCTCAGAACTAAAGATTAATGGTAGCTTAGGTACAAGTGATCATGTCTCAATCACATTTATAATGTGAAAACAGAATAAAGTCCAAATAAGTAATATGTATAAACTGGTGCTCTTAAAGTGCCAATTTAAAAAGCTGAAAACACTTATGAGCCAAATCACCTGGGAGGAAGAATTTAATCAGAAAAATGTGAATGATAATTGAGAATTATTTCAGAACACTACTAGATGCCAAAAAGATGATCTGATGTAGAAGGGAGGTGAAGACAGCTATGAAAAATAAAAATAAAATAAAATATAACAAATGGAAGAAAGGGGAAATGGATAGAAATGAATATAAATCAGAAGCTAGGAATTGTAGAAAATTGATAAAGGAAGCAAAGGGACACAAGGAGAAATGTATCGCCAGCAGAGTTAAGGACAATAAGGATGAGTCTTTGAAGTATATTAAGAACAAAAATAATCCTAACAATGGTACTGGTCCATTACTAGACAGAAACGCTAGAATTGTCAATAATAATCCAGAAAAGTTGTAGTTAGGAAAAAATATGATGTAGTTATATCATATGAAGATGATAACACTCTTTCCATTCCATTAGTGTCTCAGGAGGATGTTAAACAGTAGGTGCTAAAATTAGACATTTTTTAAATCAGTGGGTCCTGATAACTTGCATCCAAGAGTTTAAAAATAGCTGGGTGAGGAGCTCCCTGTCCATTAAGGTTGATTTTCAATATGTCTTGGAACATGGAACAATAGGGAAGTTCCAGAAGACTGGATAAACGCTAATGTTGTGCCAATATTTAAAAAGAGTAAATGGGCTGACTCAGGAAATTATAGGCCTGTCAGTCTGACATCAGCCATGGGCAAGCTAATGGAGTGGCTGATATGGTACTTGATTAATGAATAATTAAGGAGGGGTAATATAATGAATGCCAATCACCATGGGGTTGTGGAAAATAGATTCTGTCAAACTAACTTGATATATTTTTTTGATGAGATTAAAAATTTGGTTGATAAAGATAATAGTGTTTATCTAATATACTTAGACTTCTGTAAGATGTTTGGTTTGGTACCTCACAACATTTTGAATAAAAAAACTAGAAAGATATAAAATCAGGATTATATGCACACATTAAATGGATTCAAAGTTGTCTAACTGATAGGTCTTAAAGTGTAACTGTAAACAGGGAATCATCACTGAGTACGTGTATTTCTAGTGGGGTCCTGTAAGGACCTGGTCCTACGCTATTAAACATTTTTATCAATGACGTGGAAGAAAACAGAAAATCATCACTGATAAAGTTTGCCAGTGACACACAATTTGGGGGAGTGGTAAATAATGAAGCGGACTGGTCACTGTTACAGAGTGATCTGGATCGCTTGGAAAGCCAGTCATAAGCAAGCGATATGCATTTTAAAATAGCTAAATGTAAATGTATACATCTAGGAACAAAGAATGTAGGCCATACTTACAGGATAGGGTTCATGTATCCTGGGAAGCAGTGACCCTGAAAAAGATTTGGAGGTCATGGTGGATAATCTGCTGAACATGAGCTCCCAGTGCAACTCAATGACCAAAAAGACTAATGCGATCCATGGGTACATTAACAGTGTAAATAGGTGTATCTTAAGTAGGAGTAGAGAGATTATTTTACTTCTGTATTTGGCACTGATGTGACTACTGCTGAATCCCATGCCCAGTTCTGGTGTCCACAATTCAAGAATGACGTTGCCCTCCGCCCCCAAAACTGCAACCCTGGAGCAGCACTGGCAGGGGCTGGGCTTTGCAGTGGGGGTGCTCCCGGCACCGCTCCACGCTTGCCTGAGGCTTGTAGTTTAGGGGGGCAATACCACACTTTGCCCCTCCCAAGTATGCCCATGTTAAAAAGTTGGGGGGGGGGGCATGCACTGTAAAAAAACAAAGGAAATAGTATTTTTCAATCCACCTAACACAAATACTGTAGAGCAATCTCTTTATCATGAAAGTTGAACTTACAAATGTAGAATTATGTAAAAAAAAAAAACCAAAAACCCCTGCATTCAAAAATAAAACAATGTAATATTTTAGAGCCTGCAAGTCTATTTAGTCCCACTTATTGTTTAGCCAATTGCTCACACAAACAAGTTTGTTTACATTTGCAGGAGATAATGCTGTCCGCTTCTTGTTTACAATGTCATCTGAAAGTGAGAACAGATGTTCTCATGGCACTGTTGTAGCCGGCATCGCAAGATATTTACGTGCCAGATGCGCTAAAGATTCGTATGTCCCTTCATGTTTCAACCACCATTTCAGGGGACATGCGTCCATGCTAATGATGAGTTCTGCTTGATAACAATCCAAAGCAGTGCGGACCGACGCATGTTCATTTTCATCATCTGAGTCAGATGCCACGAGTGGAAGATTGATTTTCTTTTTTGGTGGTTTGGTTCTGTAGTTTCCGTGTTGGAGTGTTGCTCTTTTAAGACTTCTGAAATCATGCTCCACACCTTGTCACTCTCAGATTTTGGAAGCCACTTCAGATTCCTAAACCTTGGGTCGAGTGCTGTAGCTGTCTTTAGAAATCTCACCCTGGTACCTTCTTTGCGTGTTGTCAAATCTGCAGTGAAAATGTTCTTAAAATGAACAACATGTGCTGGGTCATCATCTGAGACTGCTATAACACGAAATAATGGCAGAATGTGGGTAAAATAGAGTCAGAGACTTACAATTCTTCCCCAAGGAGTTCAGTCACAAATTTAATTAACGTAATATTTTTTAACGAGCATCATCAGCATGGAAGCATGTCCTCTGGAACGGTGGCTGAAGCATGAAGGGGCATACAAACATTTAGCATACTGGCATGTAAATACTTTGCAATGCCGGCTACAAAAGTGCCATCTGAACGCCTGTTTTCACTTTCAGGTGACATTGTAAATAAGAAGCGGGCAGCATTATCTCCTGTAAATGTAAACAAACTTGTTTGTCTTAGTGATTGACTGAACAAGAAGTAGGACTGAGTGGACTTGTAGGCCATAAAGTTTTTTGCATGATTTTGTTTTTGAGTGCAATTATGTAACAAAAATAAATCTATGTTTGTAAATTGCACTTTCATGATAAAGAGATTGCCCTACAGTACTTGTATGAAATACTTGTATGAATACAGTACTTGAAAAATACTATCTCTTTTGTTTATCATTTTTACAGTGCAAATATTTGTAATAAAAATAATATACACTTTGATTTCAATTACAATGCAGAATACAATATATATGAAAATGTAGAAAAACATCCAAAATATGGAATACATTTCAATTGGTATTCTATTGTTTAACAGTTTAACGATTATTTTTTTAATCGTGATTAATTTTTTTTTAGTTAATCGCGTGAGTTAACTGCAATTAATCAACAGCCCTAGTTATGCCTTTTAAAAAATTTGGCCTCTGTGACCTACCATAGGCCACGCATGAACCAATGGCAAAATGGCTACTGGAGCCCAGAGTTATGACTCCCAGTCCAAGATGACTCTCTATTGCATATGCTTACCTCAAATAGTTTATGATGGGGTTGTGCTGTCATGTACAAACCCTTTGAGCCTTGCTCTCCTAACATATTGTTATCAGAAACTAGTCTAATTGGGAAACCTTCTTCACTCATTTGTTACTGTTTGAGGATTTTACATTATTATGGCCCTGATTCATCAAAGTACTTATGCATGTGATTAAGTGCTTTGCTGAATCAGGGCCTATATTCAAATCATTGCTTATAAGTTAACTACAAGTACACCTCTACCCCGATATAACGTGACCCGATATAATACAGATTTGGATATAATGCAGTAAAGCAGTGCTCCAGGGGGGCGGAGCTGAGCGCTTTGGCGGATCAAAGCAAGTTCAATATAACACGGTTTCACTTATAACGTGGTAAGATTTTTTGGCTCCTGAGGACAGCGTTATATTGGGGTAGAAGTGTATGTATGCTCCCAGGGCCGGCTCCAGGCACCAGCTTAACAAGCAGGTGCTTGGGGCGGCCAAGGGAGAAGGGCGGCACCTGCGGCAATTCGGGGCAGCAGGTCCCTCACTCCCTCTAGGAGCGAAGGACCTGTCGCTGAACTGCCACCGCCGATCATGGCTTTTTTTTTTTTCTTGCTTGGGGCGGCAGAAATGCTGGAGCCGGCCCTGTATGCTCCATCTTATTAACAGCACTAGCTTTAGAAGAACATGCAACATCTGAAGAACGCTGAAGAGTAGCTGATACAGCCAGCAATGTGCTCATGGGGATCTTCCACCGGCATCCTCAAGGATCACAGTAAATTGTCTCTCTGGGAGAAAAAATTCTCTTTTTCAAAGTAGCATAACTGAGCAGCATGAGAGACACTTCTTTCCTGTTGATTCAGAGCTGTGTGGGAGAATTGGTCCCTTTTGGACTGGTGTCATTTACTTCATTCATTTCTCTTTCATGCAGCCTGTAGCCCTGTGGACACGCACACATATGCAAGCACAAAATTGAAACCTTTTGTGATTTCCGGTTTCTTTGCAGCTGACTTTTCCCTTTAAAGATGTGATCACTTGCAATAACCCTCAAGCCTAGAAGCAAAGCAAGAGTATTGCTTTTACAGTTAGTCAGGTAAGAGGATTTCTTTGCTTATTAATCAGCCAGCAATCTTTAAATCCAGAGGCAGAAGAAGAAAATGTTTAGAGCTCTATTTGATATGCTCATGGAAATTCCATTGTCCCAGCAAGACACTCGACCGCAAACTGCTAAGCAGAGTTTTAAATACATTTCCAAAATAGGACATGGTCTGGAATGGAGGGATACATAATAAGTTAATTAAAAAAAAACATTTTATTGAACGTTCATATAACATTGTCAAGATGCACTTAATCTGAAAACAGTTGGGTCAGATCCACATCTGGTGTAAACTGGCATGGAGTCATTGGAGTCAAAGGTGCTTGGTTGATTTATACCAGCTGAGGTGCTTTGGCCCCGAATTTGTGGTGGGGGAGGGAAATAAATCATTTCCCCCAGACGATGAGCGACCCTACTCTGCATGTCTCTTGTGCATTCCACTTTATGGCAGGTTTAGATACCCCCTCTCAGATGCTGTCATTTTCTGCTGCCCATATGTCTTGCTAGTCTATTCCCAACCTCAGCCTTTCCACCCACCCCCCAAAAAGAGGATTTCCCTCTGGATGTATTTCAAAATATCTTAGAAATAATGTTACAGCAGGGGGAGGGATAGCTCAGTGGTTTGAGCATTGGCCTGCCTAAACCCAGGGTTGTGAGTTCAATCCTTGAGGGGGCCACTTAGGGATCTGGGGCAAAATCAGTACTTGGTCCTGCTAGTGAAGGCAGGGGGCTAGACTTGATGACCTTTCAAGGTCCTTTCCAGTTCTAGGAGATAGGATTATTTATAGTAATAGCTGCCTGGACTTTTTTCCCATCCATAACATGGCTACTAATTACGGACCCAGTTTTGTAAGGTGCTGAGTGGTGTCTTTAGTGGGATTTAAGATTTTTCAGCATCACAGAGGCTTGTTAGTCACTAGGAGGTCGCACACTTCATAGCTGCTGTTGACTGAACTCTCTGTACACACCACGGGCTCCTTGCGTCTCTCCATTCTCCCCACTATATCTCTGGAATGGTGGCCCATCTCCCTCTATTTCAGGGACTCCCTGCAACTCCACTCAGTGCAACCCTCATGCCTGGGGCTCTGTGTGCCCTCTAATACTTCCTCTGCCACATGCCAGAGTCTTCCAATCAAGCCTCTGTGTGTGCCCAATCCTATTGTTGCCAGGGTCCCCAAATCTCACCCCATACCTCCTTCCCTTGTCCCCCTATACAACAGGGTCCTGTATTCTTTCCCTGCATGGCTCTGTGTGCCCCCAGCATCCCCTCTGATGTATGCAAGGGCTCCTCAATTTCTTTCCATATCAATGGCTCTGTGTGCTCCCCATTCTCTCATCCCTCCCACACAACAGAGTCTTGTATTCTGGCCCCCACCCCCGTAGCAGGAGATCTGTGTACCCCTGTCCCACATTCCAGGGTCCTCCACCCCTTCCCAGGTTCTGTGTGCACACCACCCTTCCCCCTACATTATTATTTGTCTTCTTTCTGATTGGGAGATAACTAAGTCATTCAGGGTGTCCGCGTGTTAAACTTTATTGGCAGAATAGACAGACCTGAGATAGGGTTATTGTTATACTCGTAGACCTTCATGGGTGACATCAACCAGTTCTTTGCTCTACAGACAATTGCAGAGGTGCTTGAAACTGTGGCTCTGCTAACCAGAGGAACGAAGCTCAATAAATCCCCCATTATGCCTCCTTTGTTTTTTTTTACTTTCCTCAAAATCAATAGGGTTCTGCCCAATGATCCCTAGCATATTCCTGGAAACTTTGGAATTTATCAGAAACAGTTTTCAAAAGTTACTGTGTTATATAACAGATAGAGAAATGCTGTTGAGTGTATGGCCTGGCAAGCTTGGCCGATAATTCCTCTTGGAGTCAGGGACTACAAACCATGGATTTTATAAAGTATTGCATATAAACTCAAAGTTCACTTTGAAAGTTTGTCCCCCATCTCGCTAGTGTTGGCCACTTTGATATACTAGTCTCTCTCTGATTTAGCAGGAGCACATTTTGTCCCCTAAAATCTCTGGAAAATATGGAAATACTTCTAATAATGTATTTATTTCGTTGAGGCACTCCATCTACCACCGATTTTCTGTTAGGCCATTTCTACATTTACAGGTAGATTGGCACTGCTGCGATTGATGCAGCGGTGTTGATTTAGCAGGTCTGGTGAAGACCTACTAAATCGATTGCAGAGCGCTCTCCGGTCAACTCTGGTACTCCAACTCCCCGAGAAGAGTAAGGGAAGTCGGTGGGAGAGCGTCTCCCGTTGACCCAATGCAGTGTAGACACCGCGGTAAGTCAACCTAAGCGATATTGACTTCAGTTACGTTATGCACATAACTGAAGTAGCGTAACTTGGGTCGACTTGCTGCGGTAGCATAGACCAGCCCTTAGTGCCCATATCTACTTCTCATCACATCACAAACACACTTATGCTAGACCAGTGTATTACACTTTCCACCGATGCTACAAAGCAGTGTTGGAAGACTGCAGTATTCTTGTCTTGTTACTACTTAAGTTTTCTCTTGCGCATAGGCTGGGTTACACGGGGATGAGTGGCCCTGTGCCCTCTTTATTATTTCATGGCTGCAAAACTCATGCTTTCCCAGATTTTGTTTCCCCATCCTTATCTATCTGCCTGAGTTTATCCCTGTCCCCGTTCATGGATTATATATTGATTAGTAAAACAGGTGAGCAGTTGTTTGCAGCAGGGCATGCAATATTATAGAGACTCTTCAATCCTGGGGTATCAGGATCAGTTTTACTTTCTCCTGGGATCTTGAAAGTTCTTATAATTCAGCATGCGGATTTCAGAGCTGCCTTTCTAGTCTGCAAAGCCTGCCAGCCAACATATAATTGTTTTCTGACTGAGCTCCAGGGTGGGGATCCAGAGCCTGAAATTTTGCAGACTGGAATGCTGGCACTGGCAATGCTGCAGTCCTGGAATTCCAGGGCTGGATAATACCTCAGTGAATTCAATCCCTAGCTAATGGTATGCTCCTTTACAGAGCATTTGGTATATCAACTGACACGCTGTAACAGTGCCTGGACAGAGAGCGCAAAGAGGAGGCTATATGGATTACTTTCTATTTTGGGAGGCAAGAGTAAGCACAGAGGCTGACAGAAATAAATATGGAGAGAAAAGTCAGGAGCCTGGGTCATGTGGTTAAGGCTCTTGGGAGAACGGCATTCTGTTTTTGGCTCAACCACAGACTTCCAGTGCGACTTTGGGTAAGGGTATAGCCACCCTGCGATCAAAGAGCCGCTGCATGGCTACGGTAGGCCCAGGCCATCTGACTCGGGCTGGGGCTACACGGGCTATAAAATTGCAGTGTAGGCATTTTGGCTCAAGCTGGAGCCCAGGCTCTGGGGCTTCACCAGGGGGCAGGGTCTCAGAGCTCGGATTGCAGCCTGAGCTGGAACATCTACACTGCAATTGTATAGCCCTGCAGCCCAAACCTGAGTCAGCTTGGCCTCTGAGCCCTGGTCTACACTGGGGGGGGATCGATCTAAGTTACGCAACTTCAGCTACGTTATTCAGGTAGCTGAAGTCGACGTACTTAGATCGACTTACCGTGGTGTCTTCACCGCGGTGAGTTGACTGCTGCCGCTCCCCCACCGACTCTGCTTGCGCCTCTCATGGCGCTGGAGTATAGGAGTTGACGGGAGAGTGCTCGGGGGGGGGTCAATTTATCGCGTCTAGACTAGACGCGATAAATCGATCCCCACTGGATTGATTGCTACCGATCGATCTGGCGGGTAGTGAAGACATACCCTGAGACTTGGTGCCATGTTTTTTTTTATCACAGTGTAGACATGCCCTTAGGATACATCTACATGGCAAAAAAAAAAAAAAAAGAAGAAGCCATGGCAGCTAGTCTCAGACCCTAGATCTCTCCACTTGGGCTTGCGCTATGGCACTAAAAATATCTGTGTGGATGCTCCTGCTCAGGCCAGAGCTCAGAGTCTGAAACCCACTCCCCTCACCAGGTTTCTGTGTCTGTAGACCCAGGCTCTGAGGCCTGTTGCTGCAGCTCGGTGCCTTAGTTTACCATTTGCAAAATGAGAATCCTAGCCCCACCCTGCCTCACAGGGGTGGTGTGAGGACAAATATGTTAAAGATCATGGCATGCGCAGATACTGTGCTACTGGTGCCATCTAAGTAACGTAGATAGCTACTGATCCCCCCATTTACCAGATCTTTGTACAGCAAGAGAAGGTTAAAGTTGGCGCAGTGGCAGATTTGGATCTTGTTAAATCTAACTGTAATGTGTATCAAAGAGATGTTTGGCCTACTTTCCATGCTGTAAGAAGCCTCTTTCCTGACTCTAATTGTCTGTATTAAGCACACACCACAGACTGCAGATGAAGACAAAACAAGGGATCTTAGGCCAAGGTGTAGGCTGTTTATATCATTTCCCCCCTCTATCCAAATCTAATTTAGTCCAGAAAACATAAGGTAAAAGAATGCGCTGGTATGGCTGGCTGGTTCTGATAAACTCTAAGTCACATAGTCCACCTCTTTCGGACACCAGCTATTAGAATGCTGAAGGGAATTTGTTTTGTGTGGTAAAATATCGAGTTCAAATGGTCACATACAGCAGAGATGTGTGGGAAACAGAACCAATGGCAATGTGAAACACATGTGTGACTGTCCCCAGGACATGGTGTCTCATTAATAAATCAGTGCCAGGGATGTAAGAAGAGAGGTGTGGGTTTTGGTAAGAGCTCTTAGATGATGCATTTTGCTTTCCAGGCCTGGATCTCACAATAGAATCATATTTTTGATTAGCTCCCCCTCCTCCCTCCGCTCTTGCGTTGTTCAGTAGTTAAAATATCCAGAAAGTCAGTCTGTTCCCATTGCTTTGATTTTTCTTGGGTAATGCTTACACCACATGAGTGCTGCCAGATATTGTACTGTATGTGTTACTAGGTCTGACTGAATTGATCACGGGCTGTCTGAGAAGAGAACTGCTATAGTAGTTGTCACACCTTGAAATGTCCAGGCCAGCCTTTTCCTTAATCTTCATGCTCAGGAGCTCTGACTGGAGTGTGTGTGTGGGGGGGGAAGGGAGGAAGGGGGAGGGGGGGATGTATAAAGCCCATGGGACATATACAGGTTGCCTTTCCAGCAGAGATATATGAATTTATCATCAGGTAGGATTATTCAATTATTATATTAGCTGTAGCAATTGTCATCTTGGATGTCAGCAGAGGTTGAATTTGAAACTTCTAGAGCTAAAAGACACAGCCCCCAAACTTGAGCTAAAGGACTAAGTCCCTCTATCTAGGCGCCTGTAGCAGACACAGGAGGAGATGAGTATCATACACCCAATAGGCCTATGATGATAACCGTAGCCTTGGAGACAAATATCCTCCTGGTAGTGGTTTCCTACCTGATCATTTACAAGCATATGAAAGCAGAGATTGTGACCCAGGGTTGCCAGGGGCTTACTTTGCCTCTGTACCTCTTAAAGGAAAATTAACCCTTAAAGTTGACATGGTACACAGAGCCTTAGCCTGTAAATTAACTGCTTGTTTGTAATCAACCTCCCTACCTGTTAATACTAACATTTCTCTATGATCTCTGGCTATATTTTAGTTACTTGTCATACAGAGGACTGATGACAGGTTTCATGAAATCCGGGATCTGTGGCTAATGCAGCCAGGATGGCATCAAGTTGAAACGCATGTGTTTGTATTGTGCCATTGAATTTCAGTAGCAGGAAAGAATTGGCACTTCTCAGACACCATGCCTAGTAGCACTCTAGCCTATTGTTAAGTCAGGTACTTACAGGCACACTGGAAATATCCACTTCACACATTCCTGTAAGTTCTTCCACTGATCATTTACTGTCCTGACTGCTGGAAACCTACTGCCGGGGGGCTTGTGGTGTGCTACCTGTTTCTCAGGAACAATAATCTTCTTGGCAAAAATCTGTGGGGTTGCTTTAAATCTATGGTAGAGGAGACAGAACACTGTTTTGGTTGTAGTTAGTCATGTAGTATGAAGGGCCAGATTTTTCGTGGCCCTGACATGTATGCATAAGGGGGCAGAAGAAATCTTCCCACTCCTCTCTCAGGTGGACCACAGAAAGATCCAGCAGAATTGCAGGCCGTGTGCATGGAGAAGCACAGGGGCTGTTCCATCCCGACTCCCTTTCTGTGCTGGTGGGAAAGGAGGTGGCATCTCGGCTCCACCTCCCTATACCTTGGCTAGCAAGCTGCACTAGGGTGTGGTAATCTTCACACCACAAAGATCCGATCTAACAGTGGCTGTGCTGCCTCTGAGTGCCCCGGCCGTGTGAATAGCAATAACTGTGTTTGAATGCCTCCGGTAGTAACGGGCAATCGGTGCTATGCACTCTACTGAAACAAATAAGGGTCTGATCTGCAATAGGGTCTACATGGGTGGATCCCATAGCCCATGAGGAGCCCCACTGAGCCCCTGAATTGAGCTCACCACAGAACGGAAATCAATTTGTACAGTACAGTGTTATCTGGGAAATGTTTGGGTGGGTAGGTGTTAACGATGGGAAGGGTCCACCTACTCTGGAATCACCAGATACATCCCATTGGGTAAGAGGAAATATGTGATAGCAGCCTCGATTCATCAGAAATATGTAAACAAATACAATTTATGCCCGATGTGCTTCATTGGAGATGAGGGTGCTTAACGCTTGAATAAGTTTCAGGATCAGGTACTGAATTATGCAAACAATAAAGCTCAGATGCACAGTGTACTGCAAACATCAAGGCATGACTTTTTTGTACAATGTACTTCTTTCTATGGTGGAGTAACATGTGGTTCTGCAAACTTTAATTTCTATCAGGCATCAGTGTGTGAATGAGCACCAAGGTGACAGGTACTTTAGAACTACTTAAGGGTGTGTTTGGTGGGAATATATATATGAACAGGTAAATAAGCAGGTGTATTTGTTTGAGTGTATGTGTTTAAAGAGGTGAAATGGCATGTTCCTTCCTGCTTAAGCAATGGAGTTGAATGTTCAGATGGGACACTCTAAAAGTACAGGACAGGTGTAATTCAGAGGAACTATCAAGATGGACCTAACTCTTGTTAGAGTAGCTGTGAACTCTTGTCTCAGCCTCTTATTCCATGACACATTCCTCCTACATTTGGAAGTGAACCCACATAAAGCAGGAATACGTCCAGAAATGAGAGATGTCTTTCCACACTTTGATATATATTTTAAAGTCATGGACTGATTTCAGTTCACAGCAGTGGTTGCTTGCTGGCAATGTAATTGTTTACTTCATTGGTGGCTACTGAAATACAAAGCTTGCAGGATAACGGAAAAAATATAAAGTGCACTTTAAAGAGATTGCTCTGGGCTAAGCCCATTAAATACTATTGGCACCTTCGTGAGTGAATGGGAGCCCAGCTCATGTTTGCTTTGTGTCCCGCTGGTTTCAATTTGTTAAAGTGAGAAAGAGAGAGCGAATGTGTGGTCCTGTGCCAGTGCAAGCAACTGGACATTGCTTATACAGTAGCTGCAAATCGTTTGCTGGAGATGGCAAAATATTACCTGCGAAGAGACACACAACAGCACGGCTTGATAGAGCGTCTTTCATACAAACCATATCCCAAACTAACTGCTTTGCAGTATTGATTTATAGAATTTACCACCTTAAATGGAGAGGGACAAATTAAGAGGCATGGGCACAGAAACATGTATATTTTCAGCAAAATTTACAACGAGATGAAGAGAGAGAGAGAGTCCGGCTATTCCAGAGAGCAGGAGCCGCATAAGATGAGGTTATTGCTTTAAAGGCCGGATCCTGACAGATGCTGAGCAAAGCACTGATCCAGCAAAGCACTTAAGGTCATGCTTCTTTTTATTAGTGATAATAATAAGCCCTGGTTCCTAGTGCTTTTCATCAGATGGGTCTACTGATGGGGAAACCGAGGCATAGTCCCATTGGTTCCATTGAGGCTATTCTGTTGCTTAAGTGCTTTGTTGGATCAGGAAGAGCGTATTCTGTGCCTTGTAGGAGTGAGCCCGAAGAGTGGGGAGACTGTGTGCCTGGACGGAGAGGAGGTCTAGGTTAGATGGCCAAAGGTACTGCAGAGGGGAGCAGACCAAGACAAAAAGGTGAAGTTTTCCAAAGCACCTAATTTGTATGCCTTAGGGTATGTCTACACTGCAAAGAGACCTGCGGCAGCGAGTCTCGAAGCCCAGGTTAACTGACTCAGGCTTGCAGAGCTTGCACTATGGGGCTAGAAATAGCAGCGTAGATGTTCCCACTCGGGCTGGAGCCCAGGCTCTGAATCTTCCCCTCTTGCCGGGTTTCAGAACCCAGCCTCTAGCCTAGGTGGGAATGTCTACAGTGCTATTTTTAGCCCAGAGGCATGAGCCCAGCGAGCCCAAGTCAGTTTACCCAGATTATGAGACTCACTGTTGTGGGTTTGAAAATCCCACCCAAAGGCCTTAAATTAGTCTGAAGCAAATGCATAGAGGGCTATAAAAGCAAGGAGAGCAAATTTGTCCTGGCCTCTGAAATGGTTTACCATACACATATACAGACACAAAGCCAAATATTCAACCCAGCCTCAATCAAGTTTTTACAGGCACAATTTTTCAGCTGCAGTTATTCATACTCACAATTTGTAGCCTGCAAATTAGTGACTTTGTCAGTTAACTTACCATAATTGTGCTCACAAAATTACACCTGCAATTATTTACCAACCACAATTTTTGCCTTCAAAAACTGGAGACCTGCATTTGAAGAAAATCTGGCCCTTTATATATAAAATCTAGAACTGGTCCAAATTTGTTCATCCAAACCATTTTTCATCATAAAATGAATTTTTGACCAAATTTACAATTTTGGGAGAAAACTTTAATTTAAGTCAAAATGTTCAGGTTTTTCAACAAAATATCTGAAAATTAAAAACAGAAACATTTTTGGTTACATTTTTCAACAAAAATGTCCATTTTGAAAACTGAATAGTTTGACCAAAACCAGACTTTTTTTTGTCAGAAATAGTTTTCCGAAACCAAAAGCTATTTGGATTTTCATTTTTCATTGTGAAACCAAAACCTTTTTGTGAGAAATTAATAAACAAACAAACAAAAAAGGCAAGCAAAATATCCAAACAACCAAACAAAAAAACTCCACTCTCCCACTTAAAAAAAAATCCTGAGAAAAATAATTGCCCTTTTTCCACCAGCTCTACTCAAATGACATGTTCACAAATTCACCCAAACCATACGGATTTATCATGTATTTAATTACATGTACAAATGCAAAAGGAACCTTGTTTAAATGGAGTATAATCTATTCCGCATGCTGAACACACTTAGCTAAGATCCAATGAGCATATGTAGAGTCTGCTATATGGTTTAGACGATTGTCTTAACACTGGGAAATGATTATTTTGGCAAACTGAATGTTTGACCTCTCTTTCTTGAACCTGTTCCCACACCTCTACTTTCCAGGTAAATAATTTGCTCAGCTGTTTTGTTTTATAAGTGGGAACAGGACGGATCACAGTTAGTCATGGGTAGTGGGGCAAAAATTGTCAACTGAAGTTATTTCTTGCAGTTGTAAGCATTGCACAGCCTCTGACCTTTTCATAAGCACTTTACAAACTCTTTCTGTGGCATTGGACTGCATTATTCCTAACCAGCCCATGATGAATGGAAAGGCAGGAAAGGAAAAATGTTTTGTTCGTGATCATTCTATCACTCCCCCTTCCCCACCTCCCCCCACATATGCATGTGCAAATTTCTGTCTCTTCCAGTTTTGGATGCCAACTAAGGGGCAACTACAAATGTAAACTTTAAATGAAAGTGTGGATCCAAATTCCATTTTAAATGGACACAGCTGTGCTTTGCCCACGACTCATGTAACCCTTATTTCTTCCTCTCTTCTTGAAACATTTATTTTTGTGGGTGACACTTTGGGATTTGTTTAGGGCGTATGCTAATCTTCTATGTATCCCTCTAATTTTAGGGCTAGATCGCTTTAAGGCTCAGCTGTACATTAGGTGTGGTGCAGAGGTACGTTACCTCTTGGGAAGCAGGGGGATGAATTATACATCCATCAACAGAACCTTGTTGCAGGGGTGAGGTGCAGGGATGTACAGACTGCACCAACTCCTGTAATGGTGTCGTCTGCTCCTCACAGGCCATGGTCCCGCCGCCTCCCACCCCCAGGAACACACAGGGCAGTCTCTGGTCCACTCAGCACAGGACAATTATGGCTGTCCTTATGTGATGCATACAAAGAAGGGCAGGAACCTCAGTGTATGTGCTGTCAAAATGAGTATAACACATTCCTTTTTTCACCTTCTGCTTGTATCCCATTGTGTTGCAATAGTTTTACCATGACAGTCTACTGCATACTTAAGCTGTATACCAGTTTACTCTGTATTTATTTACTGGCATTTCTACGGCACTCATTGCTGTAGCTATGGCCACTGCACGAACATACATACCTGTGAGAGCAGTAAGGTCTTGTTACCTTCAATGTGCTGATGGGGAAACTGAGGCAGTGAGTGGTTATGTAACGTTTCCAAGGACACACAAAGTATTTGACAGAGATAGAAAGAAAAGCCTGATTTCCTGACTCCCACTTCTATGCCTTAGTCTCCAGACCATCCCTCTTCCCTGCAAGCAAACTATATTCTATATGACATGCACATTTGTGAAGTGTTCCATATTTTTCCTTAACTCTCCTTTAACCTTATTTCTACAACACACTTGACAACCGTTAGGCTGCTGGTGCTGCAACCAAGATTGTCTCATTGTTACCTTGTACTCCTAGAATCATAGCACTGGAAGGGACCTCGAGATATCTTCTAGTCCAGTCCCCTACACTCCAGGCAGGAATAAGTATCATCTGTCTGTCTCAACCTGTTGTCTCATTTCTTATCCCGCGATTGTAAACTCTTTGGGGCAGGGACTGTCTTTTTGTTCTGTGTTTGTACAGCGGGCTCCTAAGTGCTACAGTAATACAACATCATAATAATTAATATGCACAATTCATTTTCTTGTAAGATCACATACTTTTCACTAGTTAACCAAGACTTTTTGTCTGGTCACATGGTAACAAAATTGCACTAGACATATTAGCAGCGCACAATTATTTTCCTTCTGCGATATAGCTGAATTTAATTGCTCTTGGAAGAGAAGAGCCAGCTCCTGCCAGCCTTTGAGCTTTGCTTTGGGTTCCAATTTAAATAAGCTCATAATTTAACTCAGTGAAAAACTGTGGTGTGTTCCACTCGACACTGTAAATTGGCCCAGTTTTACTTCACTTAGGACACAGGTCACTCAAATAATTTGCAAATCTTGGTGAGGCTTTTGTCTAAGTATTAAGGCCCCGACCCCCCAGTTGAACTCTGCATGGGCATAAGGGGCCACCCATGAGAATCGGATTGCTCAATGGGGCCCTGACTTTATAACATAATTAGAGAGTTCTGCAGGGCTTCAGTTTTGTGCACATCAACCACTTGCCCAAACCCCTGGTTACTCACAGCAATCTTAAGAAGGATTTGTCACTGTTTATTTGAATGGGAGCAGGAAAAGAGTCCATTAAAATATAAACATCTCCTAAACTACCATTGTTCTGATTTTGGATAGTATATTGACTTCAATAAAGGTGCACTGATTACGCCAGCTGAGGATCTAGCCAAGTAATTATTCCCCACTCGGAACCAGACAATCATTAGGCTTTAGTTTTAAACTTGAAGTTAATGGAGTAATGCCAATTTACATCAGCTGTGGATCTGTTATAGTACGACATAGGTACAGGCTTGCAACTGGGCCAACGGCATTGAACATTTCTGGTGCCATAAAGTAATGAGGCGTGTCGAGGACTGGATTGAAGATTTTAAGCCTAACTCTCCAGCTTCATTACAATGAAGTTACGCTGCCAAAGAACTGGTGCAACAGAGTGGGAAAATCTGTTTTAGTTTAGCGTCTGCTTGTTTCCACTCCTCCAGTAAAGATAAACAATTTCTTGCAGTACCAGATAAGATCCTGTTAGTCGGTGGGCTGAGAAGTTAAGACAATCTATGCTATTACATTCATCCAAAAGACATTCCAATATCCCAAAAGATAACTTCTGTTGACCTGTATCTGTCACACAAGGTCAGATGTCAAATGCCGACATGCATGTGGCCATATGAGCTGAGTTTTCTCTTGTCTTTTTCGCTGAACATTAAGCCTTTGTTGCACATTAACACCCGGAAGCATGAGGTCCCTTAGGGGCCTGACATCTCATCGATCATATTTGTGTCATCTGCAAAGCCAGGACTTCAATGAACGGCTGCTAAGCTTATGTGCTTAGAGCCAGATGAGCCCAAGATTCACCCTGTCAGTTGTGGGCACATTCAAAAATTCTGAGCATGTTGAGGTCTTCAAACTATTTTAAATAAATGTGTGTAGTCAGTGGAGTGGGTCATATTTTTCAACCTGTTTAAATAATCAATGGAATAAGCATGATTATTGTTGTTATGACAAGTGTTACCAAGTAGCATACATGGTCTTCCTAGTTTGTTTTCTTAGTGTGCAAGCAAGTTTTGACTCTTGAGAAGACACGCTGTGGTCTCAGTTTTTGGCTTATGCAAGGTTTTATGTAGAAGCAACTCTGGGAGAGGGGATACTGTGTGAGCAGCAGGAGAGTTTGCATTTAGCCTGGGGTTCCAATTAGAGTAAATTCTGGAGGCAGAGTTGCTCTTTGGGAACTGGGTATTGGTGTTGGGCTGAGATTCCTGACAGAAGGAATTGCCCTGCATGCCGTTTGACCACCACCATTCCAAGACTGGTGGATATGTGTAAATAAAGCAAGTTGCACTTAGAATGTACCCAGACTCTGCATCACTGATTTCTCCTCCAGTGGGAAGTCAACCTGCAAGGCCCCAGACATCTGTTACCATTCAGCACAGGGGTGACACCTGTGTCAGAGTGGGCACTGGTGTCAGAAGAAGGGGGCCACACTGTTTTCTGAGCTCTTGAGAATATCTAGGCACCTCACTGAAAAGAGACTTGGCTGTGATTTTCAAAGGAGCCTAAAGGAGCTGGGCAACAAAGTCCCATTGGACACTTTCATATAGTCTGGGGAAAGTAAATCACTGGTGGCCTGATTATGAAAACCAGACCATTAACCACCTTGTCTCAGGTTTCACACCTCTAAAACAGAAACGAGAGTCCGGTGCCTACATCACAGAGGGAACAAGAAAGATGAATTAGTTAAACTGTGACGACATTTTAAAGATCATGTATTCATATGCTTTGCTTGTGTATCCCATTAACCTCTGAACAAAGAAAGGGTAACTCTCAAATCTCCAGGGTCACAAATGTACCTCTCCACTGTAGGCGACCAGGATCTGTGACCAGGGTTTCTTCCTGTGTGGAGATGGCATTCTTATCCATCTAACCTCCCAAACTGACTGCAGCCAGTCAAGCGACAGAAGCTCTTCTGTTCTATTTAACAAGCCTGCCTGCCTCTGACATCTAGAGAACCTCATTTTCGAAACCCACTTGACCTTGCCTTCTGTAAAGCACATGTGAAGATGTCCCCCCACAAGCAGCAGAAATGGTGGGGTCGGTACAAGAGAAGCTGGAATCTGTTATGAGTGAGGGCCGGCTTCTGGCATTAGCCCAGAGCTCCTTTCTTGTGCTCTGATAGGCCTCAGAGCTGACCTTTGTCTGAACTTAGTTTAACTGGCCAGTGCTAAGAACTGCCTTTTCAGGCCCCCTGTGTCAGCACAAGATATTGTCATGACAGAGTGATTGCAATTTCACGCAGCTTAATCTTTCCAAGACAGCAGGGTCATCCACCTTGCTGTTGTTAGTGACTGTTACACTGAAAAAATGTATTTCAAAGCAAACTTTACATCAGTAGATCCATTGCCTGTGCTCAGGCTACCAAGCCTGGAGAAAAGTACCAGTTGGATTTAAGCAGGGCTTGCATGCAGTGTCTGGAGACTGATTGTGTGCTAACATATTAATGCTTTGAACTAGAAAATTAGGTTCCCAGTCCAGTAAAGGAAACCGCACAGGCAGTGGCTTACTCTCGTGCAGAATCCACTGAACTCAGTTGCAGGGGCACAGGAGTAAGTGTTGGTGCCCGTTGCTCCCTTTGAGACAGTGTGCATGTGTGAATGTCAGCACATGCGCACCTTTTGCAGGATGTCATGTAGGAATTAAAGGCTTATGTGCACCAGTCCCGTTGTGGGCATGTGGCTCCATTATTCTGATCCCTCGGGGGGACTCCGTGCTGGTGCTAAGTCTATACACCGCAGCATCATTTTTGTTGTTTTTGTGCAACGAAGGGGCTAGTATTGGTGAAATGAAGTTGAATGTGGCAGAGAGGGTGTTAACGGTACTGGGCTAACACCTGGAGATTGATATTGTGCTGATAGGGACGGCAGCCATAATTCCCTTGCTTTCCAGAGCTTGTGTTGTGAGGGAGTGGGGTACACGTGTGCAGGGCCAGCTCCGGGCACCAGCTGAGCAAGCTGGTGCTTGGGGCGGCAGATTGTTGGAGGCGGCATTCTGCCCAATCCTAGGGCGGCACGGCCGCTTTTTTTTTTTTTTGGTTCTGCTCCAGCCGCCCTGTAGGGGGCGGCGGCGCGGAGAACCAGAGCGCCCTGCAGGGCAGTCCTCTTCCTTCCGTCCCCGCTGACCGGAGTGGAGCCCTCGCGGCAGGCGGCAGGAGGCGGCGCACAGGGAGGGGCCGCGTGGCAGCGCCCCTGCTGTAGCTCTGGGTGCCCCCTTCTCTCTCTCTCCCGCCCGCTCCCTCCCCCCCCCCAGCGGGCCCCCCGCCACCTGCGCTCCGGCCACGCCGCAGGTTTGTTTGGTTTTTTTTTTTTTGCTTTGCCGTTCTGGCTGCCCTGTTTTTTTTTTTTTTTTGCTTGGGGCGGCCAGAAAGCCAGAGCCGGCCCTGCACGTGTGTGGGAGTTTATATGGAGGATCAGGGGCATCTGCATTGCTAGACATTGCTGCTTATCCTGTCACAGACTGCTGCCATGACATGAGGCATTCGCACCGGGGATTGGATCCCAGAACACCCCCACGAAGGGGGGCACGCTGGGCAGTGAGGCAGGGCCAGCTTTGTATACTGATACTGTCCTCATTCTGCTGAAAGGCTGGTGTTGATGTCTTGCATTGTCCCTCCGCTGTCCATACCTCTGCTACACAAGAAATAATTACCTATTAAGAATCCTATCTGTTCCTTTTACACTGAATTCCACAGCTTATTCAGCACTGCCCCGGCCCTGGCGACGTGGCTAGTAGGAACGCTCCCCAATTGACTTATACCACCGAGTTGGAAACTATCCGGGCCCGTTGTGCTTGATGGCATTGCTCAGACGTTCACTGTCAAGAGTCTGTCAGACTCATCGCCATTGATCAGGGCTGGGCCAGAAGCGATAAACAGCCCGGTGGTTAATTCACAGAATTTGTATTTGGAAGGAGGCGTGTCCTTGAAAAACACACTTCACCATTGGGTTCCCAGAAAATGCATTAACTGCTCATATCACCGGGACACTAGAAACTCCTTCATGGTTCAGATAAGAAACTCCTGGTAGCAACTGAAAGAAACAGAAAAGAGCAAGATGGAGCATAGGATCTGATTGGGAATGAGGCCTTCTTGGCCGCAATCAAGTTAGCCTCTGGCAGGAATGGCCTAAAAACATTCATGCCCACTAGCAGAAGAAAGTAGACAGGTGAGCTGTGAAGGCAAGTGTCTGGATACTGTGACGGCAAGTGTCTGGCCAAAGCAAGAAAAAGATCTGGGTTCAGATTCAAGCTGTCCTCACAAGAGTTTGGCTGCAAATGGTGGAAATCTTTCAAGATCTGGTAATCTATGAACTTTTTGCAATCTTAGCCTGATATCTCATGAGAATTTTTGGCTGCATGTTGGCAAAACGGGCCCCTTCCAGTCCTGGATCCAACCTGGAACCAAAGCCATAGGGGATGAATTCTGATATGGGATTCTAGCTAGTTAGCTATAGAGCACCCATTACAGTAGTATCTGAGAGCCGCCCATGAATCCAGATCTCTTGAGGTTCTGTTGTGGCTCTTCTCTAAAAGAAAAGTGTCCTGAAAAACAGGATGCAGGAGCTAGCTCCCTGCACTGGGGGTAGAAAGGGGAGGGGAAAACTAGTGGCATGAATGACCAGGAAAAATCGGATTGTGTATGCTGGGCCTTTTTATTCTCACTTTAAAGGGCAGCTGGTAGAAGCTGCAATAGGCAAATGTAATACAGTTGGTGCCAAGTCAGAGGGATGTTTGCAGACCAAGTCTATCTACACTGGCATGGTACAGGGGGGTTCTGTACAGACCCGGGGAATCTTTTCACCACCTCTGATAGGACACAGAGTGTCAATGGAGCTACCTCACAGCTGCAGTTGCCCCTGCAGCTGCTGTTACCAGTCCTCTACTATTGTGGAGGGGAAATGTTTATGGATGAGCATAGAGATTACACCTTCCCTAGCTAGGCCCCCAGTCCTCCGTGAGGAATCCTGCTCGCCCTGCACAGAGAAGCTGCACTGTTTCCACTGTTCCAAAAGCTACAGAAGGCTGAAGGGTGGGGGCACATTTTGAAGGCAGGACAGGAGGTTGACTAGGAAAGGAAGAGGGTCAAGGCCAGTAGGAAAGGAAGGGGGTCAAGGCCAGTGGGACTTTGATGACATGGATGCAAAACTCAGTATGTGGGGTGGATAGGTGGAGGGGCATGCTACTGTGACCCCATCAACTGTAGCAGTCATTGCAGAGTGACTGCTCCGAAGTTCTGAGCACTATGGGAGAGAGGGTCCTGCCGCAATAGAGATTCCTTGCACGGGGTTGCTTTAATCAGGCTTCAATGGGGCTCCAGAATTTGTCACTGAATGTACAGATAGAGCCAGGCAGGAACCAGCTTTCCTGTTTCATGGATCATGCCGTGATTTAGAAATTTCTTGCCTTCCAAAATGAACAAAAAACAAAGATGTCAACATTGTTTTGGGTCACTGGAAATGTTTTTGTTTCAATAAAATGGAAACATGTCATTCTGATTTGGACTTTTATTAACTTTAAAAAAAGTATGTAAAAACAATTAATTTTGTTTCAAAAACTCTCCCTCCTGACTGTGCAGGTTGCTCCCCAGGTGGGGCTGGGTTAGCTCTATTGTTGGAGGGTCAAGGGGCTGTCCTCCAAAGAACATGCTGGGAAAGATCCCCAAAAGACAGCAGAGACCACACAAAAGTGGGGAGCCTTTTGCTTCTTAACTCCTCTTCCTTCCCGTTCCAGCACTGGTAATATGTTTGTCTCGGTTCCCATGCTGCCACCGGCTGATAGAGCAGGGGTGTGCATTGTGACCTTTCTGATGGGAGAGTCGCATGGATTGGCAGTGTTGTCTCAGGCTGTATTCACTTTAATGCTCCACCTCTGTTTGCCATTTGATCAGGAAGCCTGCTGTACAGCCCAGTTGTCCCAGGACTCCCACCTTCTCTGGCTAGCTATGCTGCCTTTTCCACACAGCCCACTGGGCACATGGTTTGTCACAGTTTGTCTAGTGATGTGGCTGCCACCTCTGCTGGAAGGGGATGCATATCCAGTGTTCACTTTTGTTCAGTCCCTTCTATCTCTATTTGCATGGGGTTATGGGACTTTTTCTCCACTCTGTGCTGCGTAGTAAAACATAAGGGGCCCCTTATAAATCTAGAGATGGTTCAAAAATAAACATTAAGGGTGGGATTTTTCAAACACATTCAGCACTGGCCTATCTTGGCTCCTGTTGAAATCAGTAGTAAAACTCTCATTCGCTGGAATGGGACCAGAGGTTAGACCAATACTTTAGAAAATCCCAGCGTGAAAATACATATGTGGATTAAGTTAGGGCAGGTCAGACATATTCCATCCAGTAGACTGGGGTGGCCAACCTGAACCTGAGAAGGAGCCAGAATTTATCAATGTACATTGCCAAAGAGCCACAGTAATATGTCAGCAGCCCCCCATCAGCTCCCCCAGCCCGCTCCCAGTGCCTCCCACCCACCGTCAGCCCCACCAATCAGCACCTCCCCCCACCTCCCAATCACCTGTTTCATGGCAGGCAGGAGGCTCGGGGGGGGGCGGAGCGAGGGCACTGGAGGTTCAGGGGAGGGGGCAGGGCCTGTGGCAGAGCCAGGAGTTGAGCAGTGAGCACCCCCCGGCACATTGGAAAGTTGGTGCCTCTAGCTCCAGCCATGGAGTTGGTGCCTATACAAGGAGCCGCATATTAACTTCAGAGAAGCCACATGTGGCTCCGGAGCCACAGGTTGGCCACCCCTGCAGTAGACGGTAGTGCTGAGTACATACACATGCATGCATGTAGTGTACTTTTTTCACAAGGCTCTGAATAATTTGAGCACAGTTTGGAAGAAAACACACATTACAATATTTCAAAGCTCTAGTTTCATTAGTACTGTATATGTCACTTTAATTGCTTCTCAAATGCATTTCCTACTCTGGCTTCCTTTCAGTTCTCTAGTGACAATCCTCCAGCCACCTAGTGTGGTGGAGTCATCTGAAATTCCATTCGTGAGACTGGAATCTGAAATCCTTTTCAAACTGGCAGTGCCTTTCATGTGATGGGGCTTCACAGCTCTGTAGCTAATTCTGCATTTATTTGACAGTTGCCACATTCCTGAGCTGTGATTGACAGGCTGTGAACTCTAGCTGTGAATTGTGTTTAAATTCCTAGTGGGAGTCTCCTATGGCACAGCAATTTATGGTTTCTTTGGCCCCAGACTTTCCTTGATTCACAGATTCATTGTGGATCCAGAACAGTGAACATTTAATAAGGATCTGGGGTTGTGTTGCCAACCAAGAAAACATGATATTTAGCATTACAAAATCAAAGGTTTTCTTAGGCATTGTGTCTGGTGCCTGTAGCTGTTAATCAGTTCACTAGTCTACATTCTTTATTTTTATGTATTGTACCTTTAAAATAAATGGAGGTACGTTTTAGCTGTTCGAAAAGGGAAAGTACTTATTTTATAAAATTATACCTAACGCACTAATACAAATTACTATTGAACGTGTATTGTATAGACAGAATCATGTGCTGGTTAGTGTGTATGTGTACCACTGCCATCTACAGGATGAAATTAGAATGGCTCTGTTGTGTGTCATAGGTCCCATACTGCAATCAGCTCACAGCAGTTCTCCTTTTCCTCAAGTGGTAGAGGGCTGTGCTTTTGAAGCAGGAGGATCAGGCATCTACAAAGTTGTGAATGGACTTGTTGTACAACATACTTAGAACCCTGAAGTCCTAGGGGGCCGCCAATGTATTACACTATTGTTTTGTGAAGAACATATAAGAATATAAAAATTTTAAAAAGATATCTGTATTAAAAGGGATACCATCAACTTAAAAATCACAGCACTATTTTAAAATGAAGGAAAAGTGGTGGCAAAGCACAAACATTGACAGGGCAATTAGGGGATAGTATCTGCAACTACTTTTAATCATGGTGAGATTTCAAGTTGCATAGATGAATAGATTTTAAGGCCAGGAGAGCCCATTAGATCATCCAGTCTGAACTCCTGTATAGCACAGGCCACAGAAGTTCATTCAAAGAGTTTCACCAACATTGACTTTAAAAGGATGCTGACTGGTGAAGTTTTGCCCCAAAGAAGGTTTTACAAGATAGAAACATCAATATTTCTATGATTTCTTTTTTAAGATTCAACATGGAAACAGCGCTATAAAAAAAGAACAAATATTTCTTTGTCTGTTTGTAAGACACCCTGAAAGTGAATTTAACTAGAAACTCTGATGCTAAAGTAAAACGGTCTAGTTTCACTGTCCCAGTGTGTAAAACACAAAAAAACAAAAACAAAACACAACCTCCCCAAAACCACAAAACAAACAAACAAACAACCCCCCCGAACACTGAAATAAACAGCATAAATTGTAAAAAATAAAATAAAATAAAAAAAAATTAAAAAAATTGATTTTTCAGTTTGAATGATCAAAGTCGTTATTACCAATTGTTACCCCACAGGTAAGGGCATTTTATTTCCCATTATGGATAGGGCCAAATTAATCCCTCTGTAAATGCATTAATTTCACTGAAGTTACATCAAGTGTAAATTTGCCCCATCATTTCTAACCAGACAGCGACCTTTAAAAAAGCTGGCTACATTTTTGCAACAAGAAAGGGCAATGTTTACTATGGCAAAGTGAGATGCACTCATCCATTCTTTACTAGGGCTATCAAATATATAGTTACTCTAATTACCTTGGAATGTTATTTCTGCAAGATACCAGCTGAGTCCCAACGGGGGAGGGGGAAAGGGGCGGGATGATCATCCTTTATTATATATCTATGAAAATGTATCCATTTGCAGAATCAGATTATTTAAAACATACATTGCCACAGGGAGGTGGTGTAGCCTCACAAGGAGACCTGGTTTTCAATAGCAGCTCTGCCACTGGTCTGCTGAGTGTTCTCGGGCAAGTCACTTCCCCTCTGTGCCAGTTTCTCCACCTATAAAATGGGGATAATGATACCGACCTCTTAGGAAAAGTGCTATATTAGAGCTAGGTATTTATTATTATTACTTTATTATATCCCTAGTCATAAGACTCTATCTCCCTTAATAAAACATATGGACGTGTGAAAATGAGGCTCTCTTATGGAGTGGAACTCCCCCCCCCCCCCCCCCCCCCGCATATTGTTCTACCATAAGCAGCGAGGAGTTTGCTTAGCCATAGAATGAGTTGTGGGTCTGGATCCTAAAGGTTATATATCCAGGAAACTAATTTATCGGCTAATTATGAAACAAACACACGTGCACATGCACAAAATCCACCTACATTCCCAAGTTAAATGGTTTGCAATGAATAATTTAAGCACTCAAAAGGCTTTTCACCCTCACTGTCAATGGGAGTAAGATCGGGCCCAATGAGAGCCAGGGTTTGCACGATTATGCCTTATGCTTCTAAATTAGGATTCTTCTCTCATCCGTTCTTTTACGAGTCAAAGTCTCCTGAGAAGCAGAAGAGGCTGTAGATGGCAGCATAGGCATTTGAATTGGAAGGCAGGGCTGACAGTTACAGCTGATTTCATCATCATCATCCCGTGAGAAATTGCCTGCTGTCTAGTGTCTCAGCAAAAGCAGCTGCTGCTGTCTGATGAGGGCTAGGGTGAGCCTGAATTTTGGAAAATGGAAGATCGAGATATGCAGGCTTATTATTCGAGGCGTTATTCAGAAGAATAGGGAAATGAATCAAAACGCTGTCCTCCAGTGTTTACTGCATCGGGGGAAATGTGTGTTTGTATTTCACTTGTCTGGTTTGTGTTCTGGATTATCCCAGGTTGTTAGAACATCCAATTTTTCCTAGCCAGATACAACACAATCACTTGTGACCCACTAGACAGCTGCTGACTTGCACTTAAACACCTCAGGCCTGATCTGGCCTGGATCATTCACCCTGTCTCCCTCCCCACCCCCACCCCCACCACACACACAAATGAGATTCATGCAAGGAGGGGACACCCCATGCAGGGGTCTCTGCTTGTTCCTGGGGAAAAGTGGCGTAGGTGTCTTCATGGTATTATCTCTACTTATCCTCCAGCCTGCGCATGGGGGTGGTGGAGCCTGGGAGGGACAGCAGATCTTGTGTTGCCTGCTAGCATCATCCTTCCTGCCCCAATTTTTAGGCAGAATAGGTTATACTGCCCCCAGCCTATATTAACCTTCCCCAGAGAGCCCACTGGAGATCCTGTGGCCACTGTGGCTAGGGGTGGGAATCCTCGGGAGGATGGATTAAATAGAGCTGCATTGCCAGGCAGGCACAGGGCTGCTGTAGAGAGGGCCCTGGGGATCCACCAGGTTGAGGGGTGAGCCCTGTAGCCTCTTCCACATCCACTGAGGGTACAGTGTGAGGGTATTTCACTCTATAAAGGCCCCTTGTTACGAGGTAGCTGGACCCTGTGGCTAGATTAAGCCCAGCTCCCCTGGACAAGAGCAGGCAAATCCAATCCAGCCAATTAAAGAGGGCTGGGCTACACCTGGGTTTATTAAGGGCGGCTAGTGGACAGCTGGAGGAGGAATTGACTGAGGCAGGCTGAGCTCTGGGGAGGGAAAGCCATGCTGGAGTGGAGCTAGTGCTTGTGGTGGGTCCCTGGAGCCAGGGGCGGTGGGAAGCTGCCAGGAGCAGGAGTGCCAGAGACCCCTGGAAGGAGTGGCCCTGGGGCCAAGGACTGAGTTAAGACTGTTTTCTGTTTGTTTGATTACCTCTGTTAATAAATCTCCTTGAAAAGAATGGGCGTGGCAGTGCATGCCTTGGTGCCAGAGACAGGCTGAGCTCTCGTGACACCCCTACGGTGGGAAGAGGGTGACCTGACCCCTGATCATGCTTTCAATTGTGTGCACTAGAGGGGCAATGAAACCAATATCAGTGGAAATACACCCGAGTGAACCCAGGCTCTGTGAAGTCAGAGCCGGGCCCCAGTGCACGGCCTTGTTCAGATGTCTGCCATGAGGCTGAATAGCAAAGCCACCCTTTCACTTCTGGTTCTGTGTCCATACCAAAAGGATGAGTTGCCCATTCAGCCTACTGTTTTGCTAAATTCCCCTTCTGGCTTTTCTCAGTCTAAGTGCCCAGAAATACACATCGGGAACAGAGCCCATGGCTAATTATTTATGGCTGCAAACAAGTGGGGCAACCATATTTTCTTGTTGGAGATCCAGGTTAACCTTTGACAACTCACCTAAAAAATATTTCCCCTCCCCTATTATGTTCATAAGGCAGCTGTGTGCTCATTAAAAAAAAAAAAAAGCATATAAAGCATATGCCATCACATTTAGGGCTCAGTCCAAATCCAGTTGAAGCCAGTGAAAAGATTCCCATTAATGTCAGGTCTTTTACAGTTTGTGATAAAAGTTACATATGTCTCTGTGCCACAAGGATGGAGGATGCAGAAGGAGCTAGGGACAGATAGGTGTGACCCTGATATTTAACTAATGTATTATTCTGAGTACTAGAAAATCTGAGTCTAGGAGCTAAATTCACTTCCAGGCATCTTTAGGCCTTGTCTGTTAGTTATTTTGAGAACAGGAGCCACGCAACTGTTTCAAGCAACACCCCAGCTTATTGATACATAGCACTGAAAGGTCAATCACTCTATTTACATTTGCACACTTGTGCTCTACAAAAATAGTGTCTCTCCTTTGTTCTAGGAACTCCTAGACCCACTATCAAATATTATCACACTCACTGGTGTCTCACCACAGTGAAATGCCCTTTCTGCTCTAGGGCGAGAAAGGTGTTTCCTCAAATTATCAGGAACCATAAGAGAATTCTTATGATAAGGAAGTGATGAGGAAATACTGCTGGTGCTGGGGAAAGGAGAGAGAGAGCTGGCATCATGCTAAGTAACAACCTGTCCCTGGAGCAGACAGTAATCACAAATGGATCCAAGGGATCAAGTCGCCAAACACCGTATCTACCTCTATCCCACGTGAGTCAGACCGACCCATGAGAGGCCTCACTTTGTCTTACACTTAGGCAACACTTACATAGTTTGTCATGCTAACAAGTGTCATTGAATTGTACAGTACACAGTTAGAAAATTAGAAAAAACAGTTAAAAAAATCAACCTAGATTTTTCTGGAAACAGGAGAGAGATTTAGGGGTCTGACGCTTTATGTACTTTGTAAAACATTCTGAGTGTTTTGTGAACCATTGAGCCTGATTCTGAACTCATATACATCGGTGTAAATCAGGAGTAACTGAAGTTAGTGGAGCTGTGCAGGTCTAAAAGTAGGGTAAGTGATATCCCAATTAGAGCCATTGGTGTTGATCCTTTGTGGATATAAAATTACTCATGTGCATGACTGCTTTCAGGATAAGGGCCATTGTTTAGTTGTCACAACATGTACAGAAACATTTTTTGCATTTCTCATAATGTAACTAAAAAAATTCCCACTTTCATGAGTAAACGGATTAATTCACCTCTTGCGGCATAAAGACCAAGACATAAAAAAAGAATTGCAATTGCACCCCTTTGACTGAGTAGACCCAGTGGAAATTCTTTGTGAGCTGGGATCTCCTCTTGCCACAGATCTTCTCTTCCTTTTCTTCTCCATCCTGGTACCTGCTTCTCCATCCTTGCTGTGGGCCCCATTTTTCTGCTGGGTACAAATAATTCTTATGGACTTCAGGGCTGCAGGCAGAGACCCAACCTGCGTGGCTTGCTCTCTTTCTATGGTCCTGTTTCTCTCTTAAAGGCATGCTCTCGCTCCCTTTCTCTCTCACTTTCAGGTGACTCCTTTTCAGAGGGTAACTTCTGCAAGATGGGACTATGACCCTGTTTTCTGTCTACTGCACCTTGGAATGTGCAGGGGCCTTCCTTGCCTACGGGTTACAGACCATAGTTCTGGGAGGCAGTTCAACAGAGCAAGACACACACACACTGCGCTCTTTCTCTCTCTCATGGAAACTTTGCTTTTGTTCTTTCTTGTTTTCCATTTCACTTACTCTACTGCTAAAAGTCAATCAGACAAAGGACAGGGCTGACTTTTTGGATATGTATGGGAGGTATGTGGGTGTGACTTAAAGTCTACAAGTGATCTGGAAACCTTCCTGGTTCTGCTGATAACTGCTTTTTTCTTTGAAACACATTTGCAATTGGATTGGCTCTGAAGGTGGCTCCAGAGCTGACATTTTTGGTGAACATAGGAGGGATTCTCTCCCCTGCTGCAGCCTCTCTATATAGCTATGGTGGTGTACAAGGACTGCTACCAGCTGTGGGAGATTTACCCGAGTGCAGACACTGTGTAGAGTTACCTATGGCAGCCTTACACAGGCCTGCTCACAAGCCTCAGTGTAGGATGGCAACTGTGGCAGTCATTGTGTCAGGATGGGGCAGGGCCTGGAGTCTCCATAACCTGCTACTACAGGGTTTCTGGGCAGTCCTGAGTCATGGAGGTGCCCATAGGCAGTCCAGTCAGGGCTGCTGTAACTTAGAGCCGTTCCTGATGTTTCTCTAAGTTGGACCGTGGGCTGCACCAGCCCTCCATCAGCTCAGAATCCCAAGCTTGAAAAGGTAACCTAAAGCCACCTTTGCCCCAACCCACCACATCCCCTGGAGCTGGGCATGTGTGAGCTGTGCCTCGTGGAGATGCAGCACACTCTGTGGCCTCATGTTCCTTTCAAAGAGGCGACTGAGGGGCAGGGTGGGGAGATGGGAGAGCTGGGCCCTTCAGGGGAAACAAAAAGGTTTTAGTGCTTTTCGTTAAAAAACCTAGTGGTTTTAAGAATGTGCGGCTTTAATGAATCATTCTTCCCACGCACAAGTGACACCTGTTGTTCATTTCATCCACGTAAAATGCAGTGATAAATGGCATCGGGGGTGCTGGCCGCTGATTGCGTTTGGCTCTGCTGAGATGAATGCTTATGTCCCGCTCTGTGACTGAGGAGTTAATCATAATGGAGAGCTGGATGTGTAGTGCAAGCTTATGCTGCCAGCCCTTCGGGAACAAAGAGCGATTAACCGGGAGCCTCTCCTGAGGGAATGTAAAGCAGCCTGCTCTCCCTCTTCTCCAGAGAAGATGGAAGAGGATTGTCAAGTTTTCTATATGCTAAAAGGCACAACTTGGGGAAGGGAGGCTGCCCCCTTGTGGAAGGAGATGTGGGTTCATTCACAAGCCACACAGATTTCCCCAGATCCTCAAGGGCCCTGGATCTGCTTCACCCCCTTCCCTGCAAGTGCTGCTTCAACGGAGCCTTATTACCAGACTCACCGTTGGTAGGGCCACCTCCCGGACCCTCTACAACATACTCCAACCTTGTGGGGTGAGTCATCAATGTAGAGGGGCTCCATGGACACTGTTATGCAGCCCAGATCTAGAACTTGTGGGGGGTGATGTAGTCAGGTGTGCCCCCTTCCTGGAGAGCTCTCTGTGGGGAGCCCAAGAAGAGGCCAAGCTGCCCTCCCCCTCTCTCCACACCAGTCAGGGCAGATCACACACAGAAGGCCTGCGTAGCGTGCAGATCTGGACATGCGTGGTTGGAGACTGTGTCTCCAATTTTCCGACACCTGAGATCAGCAGCTGTGCTTGGTCATTGTCATTAATAATCATAAAGAAGACAATGTATTAAAATGGTTCTAGGTATTTAGACTGGAGGGAATTAATGTCTGTAACAAACTCACTTTGGGGAACCCATTTCAGAGGAATTAAAGCCATTCAGGTGAGCGATGGAGAAAGTTACTCAGGCGTGTATTTGGGGGTGATAAAGTCAGTGTAAATGAATTTGATGTAAGGGGTGAGTTGGGGGGGAGTTCCCCAAAGATTGGCTCAATAGGATTGCACAATCAATCTATGTCCTGTGTGTAGTGTGGGATATTAAGGGGATCCGGGCTGTTGGACCACTGACAAGACCTTGTACATTCTTGTTCCCAAACTAGACCCGCAACCTGTACTGAGCTATCCAGCATCTCACTAAGTCCCGGCTAGGTGAAGACTTGTGGGATCCTTATGAAAAATTCTTATAACATTTGATATTTTGGACCATCCTATAAGATTTACTAGAAAAAATTTTTCTACTGTTTGTAGACTTCTGCGGGATGGCCCCATGAGTCTACAAAAAGGCGCTCATTGTTGATTAAATTCTGTCAGTTTTAGGAGTAATCTCTATAGGCCTTGTTATATGTCTGTAGAACCTGCTGATTTAATCTTGTTAAATTGGCTGGGGGGGCGGGTGGGTTGTAAGGGAAGGGGTCCTGGCACAGAATTATTCGTATTTGATTGAGATGAGGAGACCCTGAAAAGCCTTCATAGTGCCAAGTTTTTAGCCAGTGCTGGGCAGTGTGCCTTCTGATTGAAAATACATGTGTTTGTCTGAGCTTTTGAGGTGCCACTTGAATACACATAAGAAATGCCCAATCTTCTCTCATTTGACAGCTGACTGTAGCCATCTGCAGGCAGGGACAGCATGGGGGTAGGGGTCAATATGCAAATTGAGGCTACCAAAGCCAACCTCTGCTCATTGTTGTGCCCCTGAGGTGGATGAGTCTGGCAACTTCTGTGTTCTTAATCTTTACATGAGATAAAATAAACACTTCCCCTCCTCTCGTTGCTTCATGCTACAAATTGCCAACCTCACAGAAAGCTGGGTGTTTTGGCCTCCAGTTATGTTTTGTTATCAGCTTATAAAACTATCCTGCACAGATGACTTGACATGAAAAGGGCTGACTGGAAATCTTTAGAGATTTCAGCTAAATCGAATCACACTTTGCAGTTGCAGAACTTTTCGACAACAGCCCAGAATAGCGTGGATTTCTGCTCTCTCTCACATTAGTGTAACTCCACTGACTTCAGTAGCGTTACTTCTGATTTATGCTGGCATCAGTGAATGGAGAATCAACACCATAGTTTAAATGAATATTCTTGAGCCGGTGACTCAAGGGATTGGTAATAGGATATAGCGTTTTTCACTTCCAGGCTGCTGGTCTGTATCCACCCCTGATTGGTCGTAAATGAAGATTATACTCTAATAGTTGTCGGCTGGGTTACGTGAAATAAGTTGGGTGGTCTATGTCCATCTCCCAGCAAACAAGTGTCCCCGTCACAAAACCCACCAGCAAAATTGACACTAATTAGCAGCACTGTTTGCAGCTTCGTCAGAGAGGCCAAGGACTAAATGAGCTGCAGAAAGTGAACTATGCCCTTAATTGCTGGAGGTGTTTCCAGGGTCATGGAGAGAAGTTGCCACTGCTGCTGATCACACTGTCCTGTCCTGTGGATCACCAGGGCTGTCAGCCCAACAACTTCCAGGAAGCCCAAATTAAAAATAGCAAAGGACATTTAAAACAAGTGGTAGGGTTGGCTCTTAAACATCCAAGCTTCCTAGGCAAGCAGCGATTAAAGTAGGTAGTGATTTTGTGTGTGTGTAGCGGGGTTGGCTTTACGGGAAGCTCCATATAACCTCAGGCCAGCATTAGAAACACCCTGAGCCTGATTCTCCATTGCATTACCTTTAGTAATGCAGGGCTTGATCCAAAACCCACGGAAATCCATGGGAGTTTTGGATCAGCCTCTTACACCTGTGAAAAGAGAGCTTGATGCTTTGTTACACTAAGCTTTGTGCTCATCCACTGGGGTAATGCAGCCCTAAAGCCTGCCTAGCCAGCCAATGGGGAAGTCCCCCCAGGCTAGGGGAAAATTCCGGTGGCACAGAATCGCCATAGTGGTTTCTAATCCACCTGTTCAATCTGGCTGTGAGTGTAGCGGATGTGGCTGGGGAAGGGGGGGCATTGTCAGTACTTCCTTACACCCAGCAGTTTCCTCACTCACAAGAATGGCCACTTCAGGCTGCTCTAATTCCCTCCAGGGACTGGACTGATGCCAGGATGGCCCTATGATGAAAGGAGCACAAGGATTGGCTTAAAGCCACCTTTGCAACCATCCCTTCCTGAGCTGCGCTGTGCATTGCGTGACCTCAGCCCAAAATCTGTCCCAAAGGAGTGTAAAAGCACAGCCACTCTGAACCGGTAGCATTAACACATGCTTTGAACATGCTGGCATACGCAATGTAAATGGCTACACAAGGTCCAGAGCAATGGAGTCCCATTCAGGTCCACATTTTCAAAAGCAGCCTCTGATGTTGACTTCCTCCATCTTTGGGTGCCCTGTTTGAGTCACCTTGGATCTGATTGTCAGAGGGTGATGTGAGCACCCACAGCTCCTATTATTATTATTTATTATTCAGAGATGTACTATCAACGGCAACCCTCTGTGCAACAGGCCATTCCATCTTCCAAACTTTGGTGGAGCCACAATCTAGGCCTGTCTTAATTTTGGTTTGGTTTTGCATGTACAATATAAAAAGCACAGCTAACTCGCTGGGCTCACCCTCTTTGTCATTACTTTATTATGTCCTTCAGACGCATACATTTTAAACTTCCCATGTCACATTATCAGCAGGCACCAGTGGAAATATATTCTGATGTGTTGTGTTATATCACACAGCAGCAATGAGCCCAAGTAATACTCAGTGGTGTGTGGGAACCAATTAAGAGTGTATCCTGCCTGCACGGTCTATAAGCATTGCTCCTTCAGAAGGGTTTGATTGTTAGCTGGAATAGTCCGGTACATTTAATGTGACCGAGAGGGGGTGAGATCACCTGAAAATGTCTTAGAGGTGTGTGAGCAGATGTGAATGCATCTTTAACATAAAACAATGCAATTTTCCGGGAGTCCTGCCTTCGCAAACCAAATATGAAAATAGTTTGCCTAACCTTTGGGACTCTGCGGGGTGAGGGGGTGGGAGGAAAGGGGGGAGGAAGGGAAGGGGGAAACTGCCTTCCAGAATCAAAGCCCCTCTGCCAGGGCCGACTCCAGGCACCAGCTTTGCAAGCAGGTGCTTGGGGCGGCCATTCCGGAGAGGGGCGGCAGGTCCAGCTATTCGGCGGCAATTCGGCAGACGGTCCCTCACTCCCGCTTGGAGCGAAGGACCTTCCGCTGAATTGCTGCTGCAGATTGCGATCGTGGCTTTTTTTTTTTTTTTGGCTGCTTGGGGCGGCCAAAACCCTGGAGCCAGCCCTGCCCTCTGCTTTTGCTCTGTCTCTTGTCAAACTTGATGCTGTCATTGCATGTAAATACTAAAATTCACACATTTCTGGTTGTTAGCCAAGTGGGAGGAATGATATTTTTTGAGTGGCCTAATCTGGCTTCCGTTGGCAATAATAGCAAATTTCAGTTGACTTTGCTAGGAGCAGGATTGGGACCAATATGTGTGGTTGACCGTCCATATATATTGCCACCACACCGGACGGTATTTTATGCAGGGCTTGGATTGCAAGGGTGGCTACTTCTTACATTTTGCTTCACAGTCTTCTCCAACAGAACAATCAGATACTACGGTACCTGAGACAGACAGAGAGAAACTTGTTCCATTATGCTTTTTGTGACATGGAGCCAGGCCTAATTTTGCTTTGGGATCATTTTGGTGCCCTGCAAGAGATAGATTAGCCCTATTCAAAATGGCGATTGTCTATTAAATAATGACAGCATCCCAAAGGCAAGTTGCTTTATTAATTATGATTATTTATTTTATTATAGTTTATTAATATCAGTTAGTTGCAATGCAGTAGCATCTAGAGGCCTCAATTGAGATTGGGTCCTTGTTCTAAGCACAGTCAGTGCCCTGAAGACCTTACAATCTAAGTAGATAAGACAGGTAAAAGGTATGAAAAAGACAATTTTTGTATCCAGTTCACAATCTGTGAGGGGGAGGGGTCTGAGGCACAGAGAGTTTATGACCTGGATTCAGCATGTGTGTAACTGTAAACACGTGAGTAGCCCTTGGCATTAAGACCTAGACTTTCAAAGGTATTTAGGCCCCTAAAGATGCAGCTAGGTGCCTAGTGGGATTTTTCAATAGCACCTAAGCAAGTTAGGTACCAAACTCCCATTGAAAACAGTGGGAGTTAGACACCAGGTTAGGTGCTTTTGAAAACCTCATCCGGGGCTAGATTCACAAAGGAAACGTAAGTGCTTAGAAAATCACTGGGATTCACAAATACTGAGTTCAGCGCCTCGGCTACCTATAAAACGAATGGGGAGAGGTAGGAGCTTTAGAATGGGATTCACAAAAGCTGGCATGCTAGGCAATGCCTCACTTAAACTAGCCAATAGGAGATGCCAAGCTTAGGGGTGTGTGCTAAGCCCTGCTCCTCTCTCAAAATAGGTACCCCAGGGTACGTCTACACTACCCGCCGGATCGGTGGGTAGTAATTGATCTATTGGGGATCGATTTATCACGTCTCGTCTAGACGCGATAAATCGATCCCCGAATCGATGCCCATACTCCACCTCGGCAGGAGGAGTAAGCGGCATCGACGGGGGAGCCGCAGCGGTCGACTTGCTGCCATGAGGACTGCCAGGTAAGTCGAACTAAGATACTTCAACTTCAGCTATGCGACTAGTGTAGCTGAAGTTGCATATCTTAGGTTGTTCCCAACCCCCTAGTGTAGACCAGCCCTAAGTCTCCCTCTGCTTGGGCTTCTTAGCTGCAAACCCTCTCTTGGTGCTGTGCCTATGCCATTGTAGCAAGGTGTGGGAGGAAGAGGTAGACCTGGAGCTCCCACATAACATTTAGCCCAGTTGTTAAGGTACAAGGCTGACATGTGGATAACCCTTGGTTCAAATCCTCCCTCTGCCTGAGGGGGAGAAGGGATTTGAACTGGGATCTACTACCTCTCATGTCCCCATGTCTCTCCAGTTGAAGCTGCTCCACTGTGGATAAATATCTTTAAAAAGATTCATTGGAGCAGGGGGACTTGCTCCTGGGCCTCCCATCCGAGTGCTGTAACCAGCAGGCTAGAGAATCATTCTCATACTGGTTTGCTCTCTGTCTGGCCCAGTGTTGAAGCCCTTGCACTGTGGATAAACAATGAAAGATTTATTGAGCTAGAAAGAGCAAGCCAACATACTGACTCTGTAGCCAAGTGGTTAGAGGACTCCACTGCTTCAATGATTTTTTGTACTTATTTCTCCACAGTGGAACAGCTTAGCGGGGTAAATGGAAGGGAAGTTTTTGATAAAGATGTGATATTTCAAAAGGAAGTGTGACATGCAAAGGAAATTGTGTTGTGTAATAGCTAAATGCCAACCAAATCCTACCAAGAATTTTGTACAAAGTGTACCAGCAACCAACAGCCACCCACATCAGAGTAGCCTATAGCTCAGTGGCGAGGATGCTTACCTGAAAGGTAGAAGATCCCTCTTTAAACCTCATCTCTCCCTCATGTGGTTGGGGGACGTGAACTGGGTCACTCCCACATCCTAACCACTGGCTAAAAATTATGAGGGAGGGACTCCTTTCACAGTTTTGTGTAAGCTTGTCTGTAGGGGCCCGATCCAGTAAGTGAAACCTGAGCATGCTAACGGTGGATTGGACCCTACAGATGAGTTAGGTGGAGAAATGTCTAACGTCTCCCCATTTGTGCATTGCTCTGGGGCATAGGCGTCGGGACATCTGGCATGGGGTTGCAGTGAGCATATGCAGAGGCAGAAACAGAGGTGCCTAGGGAACTTTTACTGCAAAATTTTAGGTGCCAAGTGGTTTTAGGTGCCTACAGGGTTTCGGGGCAGTTGAACGGGGGATTTGTGAATCCTAATGGGTCCTGAATCTGGGATTTAGGGACCTAAAATGGCAGTTAGGTGTGTAAGTCCTTTTGGTCCTTCACGAGGTGCCTATCTGCATCTCTTGGTGCCTAAATACTTTTGAAAATCTGGCTCTAAGTTACTTGCCCAAGTCACACAGGGTGTCTGTGACCGAGCTGGAAAATGAACCCAGCTCTTCTGAATCCCAATGCAGCGCATTAGTCACAAGACCATTCTTCCCTTCTTTACCTCAGTTTATCTCTCCATACAAGAGGGCTACTAATATCAATGTACTGTACTGCCTGGGGATGTTGCAAAGTGAAATGATGGGAGGCTTGCAAAGCACTTGGGTATTTCTGGGTGAAAGGTGCAGTAGAAAGGCAAAGTATTATTGGAACTAAAACCATTAAAAAAAAAAAAGAAGCTATAAATCTACTTGCCAGTGTTGCATCCCTCTGTGGCTTAGTCGTTGGTCAGGGCCACATCAATGTGTTCATTATATAATATGCTGATGTAGAAAGTGCCGGAAATGATTGCTTCCTATTACATAACTGTTGCTGTGCATGTGATGGGTCTTCTGATACTCAGGGGAACAGAAAGTGCAATGGCTCTTGCTTGCTAGTACACTTTGTGCAAAATCCTTTAATGTAGAATTTGGTTCACATTTAGCTGTGACACAACACTATTTCCTTAATGTGCCCGTTTCTTTTTGAAATATCACAGCTTTGTTAATACTTTCCCTTCTACGTACTCATCTAAAATCCAGGCTGTCTACTTCGGTTTCAATGGTGTTACATTGGGATGAGAGCAAGAAGAACTAGGCCCCTGAGACATGATGGATTAAGGGGCTGGTAATATGATAGAGCAACCTTCCCATCAGTCCACGTGCAGCCCAAGTCGATAGTGAATGAAAGTTGTTGCCGGCTGGGTAGATTTAATGGTTTCTGTACAATGGGCTTGGCATAGTGGCTGGTGACATCTTAATTGCCAATATTCAGAATATCCCATAATCACTTGGCAGTGTTGAACACCTAGATTGTGTCAGTAGAAATGTCACAGTTGTGCTTTCATCAGTTTCAATGGGAGTTGCATGGCTAAAGCCCTTAGTCTGCTTTGGAAACCTCAACTGATAATTTTGCTACTTATAAGGAATGCACCCAACCCAAACTCGGACAAGTAAATCTTAGCACTGCCTAACCGTCCATCATTGGCTTTCACCTATTAATTCCCTCATCAGTCCCAATAATCGGTGGTGTACTTTGTGCGTACCTTTTAGGGTACATCTGTGCTGCCATTGGAAGTGTGATGGCAGCTCACGTAGACAATCCCAAACTAGCTTTAATCTAGCTGGCATGGCTATCAATAGCAGTGAAGCTGTGGGGGTGCAGTGAGTACAAGCCCACCTTTAACCCTGGGTACAGACTCATGTTCCCAGATTACGACTGTGCTGCCACACCTTCCATGGTATCTTTAGCTGTGCTATCTACATGAAAGCTAGCACAGGCATGTCTGGATGAGTGCAAGCACATCTCTGGTTGCAGTGTAGACACACCCTATAGAAAGACATCCAGACTTGGTCTGACGATTTCAGAAGCTGGCTAATCCAACCACCTCCCCGAATATGTGCAATGTGTAAATGTGCTGCTGCAGCCAAAACAAGTCAATTGGCTGAATAGGAATAATTACAGTATTGGTATTACCGTAGTGCCTGGAGCCCCCGTTGTGGATCAGGGTCCCACTGTGCTAGGTGCTGTACAAATACAGAACAAAAACACCATCCCTGCCCCAAAGAGCTTACAATCTAAGTATAAGACAAGAGACGACAGATGGAGAGAGACAGACAGATGGGAGCGCAAAGAGTCAACAAGACAGTATTGGCCAGCATGACTGGCAGTGGTCTCAGCTCTGCCTAACTGTTGTCAGATTTTTAGTAGACAATTAAACACAAGGGAACAGAGTCAGCAAATGATTAATCCAAATGAAAGCTGCTGCTGCAAATGACATTGCAGACGTCTAGCAGGTTCCACAGATTAAAATGAATTTTTAGTGTCAAAGGGTATGTAAACGCTGTAGCTGGGAGCATGCCTCCCAGCACTGACTCACACTAGCTCTGCTCAAGCTAAAGCGCTAAAAATAGCAGTGCAGATGTTGTGACACAGGCAGTGGCATGGGTTGACCACCCAAGCTCCAACCCAGGTGATCAGGTGGGCTTGGACTAGGACAGCCAGCCCAAGCCCCAGCCACAACATCCACATTGTCATGAAAAATCATTTATGTCATGCTGTACAGTTCCACTGTGTTTTATAAACGGATGGCCAGATTCTGATGGATTTACTGTATACACATTAGGAAATACCAGTTTAGCAAAGACTGTGGTTGATTCTCCATCACTGGACATTTTAATATCAGGATTGGACATTTTTTTTTTCTAAAAGATCTGTCCTAGTTCACACAGAAATTAACTCAAGGAAGTCCTATGGCCTGTGTTATACAGGAGGTCAGTCTAGACGATCACGATCCCTTCTGGCCTGAGAATTTATGAATATATATCTCCACAATTAGTCCAGCAGTTTCAGAATAAGATACTGTTACTCACTTGTAAGTAAGGATGTTGGAATACGGCCCACACAGTAAACACAATGGAACATAGACCCAACCCATGCCTTGAAGAACTTACATTACACTGATTTTTCTTTTTTTAAATTTGAGTTCAAATCTTGTCTCTGTCAGAAACTTTCTGTTACCTTGGACTGGGCTCTTAATCTCTCTGTGCTTCTGTTCCTCATCTGGAAAATACCGGTAACCATAATGATAACTTCTTTTCTCTCACTCTTTGTTTGTTTTGTCTTTTTAGACTGAAAGCTCTTTGGAACAGGAATTCTCTCTTACTACACATGTTTTCAGCACCTAACACACTGGGCCCTGATCTTGGTTGGGGCCTCTTGGTATTACTATAATACAAATCATGAGAGTGGTGTATTACACTGACATGCTTTGGTTCACAAAATGTTAGGGAATGTTTTAAATTTAGAAAAACAAACTTCTCTTTACTGAATTTAAAAAAAATAACATGAAAATCCTTTTTATTCCTATTGTGGATTTCATAAGCCTCCCCCAAATTGACAGTATCCTATGAGCCACCTTCTGCCCCTACATATGGCTTCTTTAACTACAGTCGAAAGGCCATTGTATGGGGCTGCTTTTAACAGGAGAAAGGCGAAGGAAGAGACCGCCTTTTCAAAATTCACTCTTTCTACAATTCTTTCTTCTGCAGATGTCTTAGTGAAAGACAGCCTGAAATGACTGAATGATTGATCCATTTGCATTTGCTTCATGTCACGGTTTCCTCTCAGCCATTTTTATTGGGTTTGTCCAGGAACACTTTAATCTCATCTTTTGTCAGAAGCTGAGAACCGGAGGTTTTTCCTTTTCTTTTTTCCCTTAATTTTCAAAGATCGGCCTAAGCCTGTATGTAGCAGAAGGTCAGGGGGAGCAGAAAGAGATAGCTCTTCATGGCTTGGGAAGTAGATGCCAAGACAAGAAGGAGGATCCTAGCAGGAGGCTGACCTCAGCCTTTGGGTCCCCTGAACTCCAAGGCTTAATCTTCAGTGATGACCTGTCTTTGTGAGGCTTTGAGGAAAGGATGAAAGGAGGAGAATCCCTGTTTGTTTATTTATTGCCATTTCTACTCTGGCTCTTTCAGCGTCAGTTTCTAGACTAGCTTGGCTTGCTCCCAATGATGAGGTAAGAAAATAAAAAAAAATGAACTTGTGTGGGAAATAATTGAGCCTCACAAGGATGCTCCAGGAACAATCCACCCTTAGGGCTGCAATAGTGTGGGGGCGGAGGAAACCTATTGGAGGTTATAACGTCAATCCATTAATTTTTAAATCAAGGTCAGAAGTTTTGAAAAATTGTGCTCTAGTTCCAAAAGGAATTATTTTTGGGGGGTCTATGGAATGTGTCATACAAGAGGTCAGACTAGATGATCACAATGGTCCCTATTGGCCTTGGAAGCTCTGAGTATATGAATCAAAACACTAATGGCTCACATTGAGTAGCACATTTCTCCATGAGTCCCGTGAACGTCCATGGGAGTATTGGCTGGGTAACTTGCTCCTCAATGTGTATCAAAGTAGCAGAATCTGAGTGATATAAAAGATTATGGTCCACCCTGGCAACCCTTATTTGTACAAGGAGTCTATGATACTGCTTCACCAAACCCTAGCGTTATGCTGGTGCACTGGGGTCAGCACTGACTCTGATGTAAGAGTGCCACGCTCCCTGCAGCCTGGCACCCCTTGTTGCTCGGAGTTCCATTGTGTCGTCCTTGAGCGAGGCAGCACTGTCTCGGACAGTAAGGATTGCAGAATCAGGGCCTGTGTATTGTAAGTTCCCTCCTGTGGAACTCCGAGTGAGAGCTGGATACTGATGTCAGTTATTTGGTCAGGGCCCAACAGTGCCACCCGTATTCACATTGAATAATACCTCACTGTACTCACAGCCCCTTGATTTCAGTGGAAGGTACAGTAGGTGCTACTCACTGTAAGGTCTGTCACTAGAAGTCTTTAAATATTTCTAAGAGCTGTGCTGTAGTTCAACCACAGGTTATTGGATTCACTGCAGGAATTACTAGATGAAATGCTCTGGCCTGTGTTATGCAGGAGGTCAGACTGGATGACCACAGTGCTTCCTTCTGGTCTTAGAATCTATGAATCAGGCCCTTATTTAGCACCGGATTATGAACCATTATTAGTGAGCAGTTACTCACCCAGGTAAACCTACTCACTTCAGCGGGACGGTTTATGGGGAAGGTCTGATATATTGACTAGCACCTCACTCTACAAGTAGGCCTAGATAAGGAGAACGATGCTACTCAGCTTGAGTAAGGGCATCAGAATCTGGCCCGAAGTGAATAACTACTCACTATTCTGAGTCAAGGGTTCACCATCTGGTCCATATTGTTTTATTTCTTTCCATTTATAAAATCCAAATTACTTCAGTGGAGTTACTCCACTCTGATCTAACACTGAGCAGAATTTAACTCTGGAGCTCTTCTTTCTTTATATTAACTAATGACTGAGGAAAATGGAGGTTTTTAAAGCCCTCTAAACTAATGGGAATGAAGCATCCACATCCCCTAGGCAGCTTTGAGAATCTCAACCTTGATTTCTAACTCACAGGTGACATACCAGCTAGTAAGTGACACGCTGTTTAGTAAGTGTGACTGCTAATAAATAAAAACAAAGGAAGCATCAAGCTAAGGAAATCCAATGCCTTTTGAAAAGTTTTGCAAACAGAAAACTTGAACGGTAGGAGTGAATTGGTTATAATGAACCAGAAGCTGATCAAACTTTTTGTAAGAAAATGACCCCTGTAATGTAATTTAAGTGTTCCCTTACATTGAAATCCTGGCATCCATTGCAGTGTTAATGCTGGCAACCAGACCTTCCTGAGAACAGACATGCAGAAAAAGTGATCAGGTTTTAGTTACTTCCTTGCAGCTGGAAGGTATGGTATATTTCAGTGCACAAAGTCCAGTCCACCTTGATACGATTCGATACAATAAAACATGAGTATTCTTTCTTGGGCTTTATGCTGCTGCTCTGATGGGCAGGGTCTTGATTTCAATCTCCTCCAGAGGCAGAACTTCCAGCAGCACAAGGACAGTAATTGGTATCCCTGAGATTCAGGTAATTGTATGATCTACGTAAGCAAACACTTCCAACCAGTTTCTGATTCCTAGGAACAGAATGTAAGATCAGGACATTCAGCTGCAATAGGATCAGTTTCACCTTTTTTAAAAACCTAACATAAAAGGAAATCAATACAACTGAAAGGCTCCTGATTTAGTTTGATTAATATTCTAATATGCACAGTATAGGTCCTTTAAGGTTTCACAGTTTTACTGTATTCCATATACTACATAAGTTAATTTTCCAGCAGCGCACCCTTAGGTGATGTGCTGTTGAACACTGCAGCAATGCCAAAGCAAATTTGGGTATGGAGCTAAAAGAGAGGATAACGCTACTAATATGAATATTATACAGGAGTTGAGAGGCAGATGGGGATAGATGATGTGTGCTTCATTTATTTATTGTGATTTTCAGAATTGCAAGTTTGTGTGTGTGTGATATATAAAATACACGGTATATATCGGAGTGTCTCTCTCTCCCCATTCACATATCATTTGTTGTCTTAGGGCTAGACTGTCACTAGTCTGAGGCTGTGATGCAAGAATTAAGGGGATATAAGGCATCTCTTGGTCCCCTGCCCAGGGATGCAGCTGGGATATCAGACTCCATGGGGGTGCTACTCTCCCGCCTGTGGAGGTGGGCAGAGATTATGGGGAAGGGCACCTCAGTGTAGGAGAACTGTAATCTGTACCAAGTATCGGGCTAGTGCAGATTATTTCTCCCTAGGACTAAGTGGGGAACCTGGACTGCAGATGGTGACGCTCTGAGTCATGACTTAGTTCCAGGTCTGCTCCTGAGGCAGTGCAGCTACACCCTGCCCCTCACATGGCTCTTGTGAGAAAGTCAAACTCTAGTCTTAGCTTTTGAAGTCTTGGGAGCAGTGACTGTGTCCTCATACGTGTTTGTACAGCGCTGAGCATAATGGGATCCAGATCTTGGCTGGGGTCTTTGGATGCTACCTTATGTTGGGGTTCCCCCGACACCTCTTCCACTCAGTTTCTCAAGAACTCAATTGGACTCCAGTCTCATTACTCTGGTTCCTTTATTTGGCATACAGCAAAGCTATGCTGAGGTGATCAGACGCAGGCGTAGGGCGTGGATACAGGGCATATTTTACATCCAAAGTGACACAGCAAACCCCTTCCTTTATATATATTTACACATTACATTGCATTTACTATACATTGCATCACACGTTTTGGGATTAGCTTGGTTACTTTGTTGGAGCCAATCCCTGTATGCTCTGTCCGCTCACTGTCCATATATGACTTACTCTTTCCCTCATCTTTACATTCCTGACCTATGGTATCCATTGTTATCTTGTCCATTGTAAATGGTTCTTTGAGTGTTCCCCCTTATTTTAGCTACTACTGACATTCTGTTTTCCAGCCTGCTGATTCATTTACCTCCCTAATCCTGTCTCCTAAAAAATAGGGCCTCACACGTCTAATTACCCATGTCACGCCAGGCTTACACAGTAATTTAAATATTAAATAATAAGAATGATCATCACTCTTAAATCATGGATCATTTATTTGATAAAAACTGAATTATTTGTAACAAAAATTTTCAGATCAAATTGAATTAGAAAGCCATTGTGAGAATATGTGAGTTACATTTGTTACAACGGGGGCATCCAAACATTGACCATCCAAGGGCTGCAATGGTATCACTCCAGGAGCCAGAAAGCAACACCTAATTTGTATAAAATACTGGGCATTGAAAACACCTTGATCTTTAACAGATAGGCAGGCCCTGGCTGCTAAGTTCTGATCTGGCTCTGAATTACTCTAAAGCTCAGAGGTGTGAGAATATCTTTTGTTTTGGTTTAGCTCATTCATCACTTTGACACAGAGGTGTGGCCCAGAAAGTCCACCACTTTCAAGAATCCTGAAGCTTTGAGCTATGTCACTAGCTCTGTCCAAGAATCACGTGTCTGGTCCACATCCTCTTCTGTACTGAAAATATTTGATGTATATATTTTTGCTCACAACCATCTTTTAAATCCCAGTCACAGATATTTTATCCTAAATCCTCCAGTTGCTCTGTTGACTTGGTACAATGGTTCTCAGATGTCTTTTTTTAATCCCATCATGTTGGAATTTGATTGCATCATTTCAGCACTTTTCTTTATGTGATTACATGGCGTTCTTCTGAAATTTGTTCGGTCCCCAGCTCTACTGGAGACTGGCTAGTTCTTTTGCTCCACCAAAGAAACTCATGGAAGAATATGTCAGAATGAAATAAAGATACTAATTGCAATGTATATCCCAACAGAAGAAAACACATCTTTAGCCAACTCTGTGTTTCCCTCAGCTTTTCTCGCAAGGAATCTCTGCAATTTTGCTCAGCTCTGAACAAAATGGACTTTGTAAGTCCAGCCTAGCTGTGATCTGCCATATCATATTCGTAGTTGCCAGCTGTTAAATGATATAACTAGATATGCTCATTGCCATTTTTAATGGCAGACACTTTAGAGATTTTCTCTCTCACTTTCTCACACTGTAAGCTAAACATTTTCTGCAGATAGTGTAATGTTTCTACAGCAGTGGAGATGATTAACGAAAATATACCATTACACAGTTTATTTCCAGAGTTCTGTAAGATTGTGTGGGAACAAACCAAGACAAAGTCAGGCCAATATTACAAGCTGAGATCTAAAATCTTTTTCACACACTGAGCTATATTGTTTGCCTCAATGCAGGTGTGATACTCAGAGCTAAGTTGTGCACATGTAGCAAGATAAAAGTTTTTCTGAGGAAATGTTCAGCTTTTATCAAAAAACCTCAAACTCAAAAACCAAAGTTTTCAGCCCCAAACTTTTCAGTTGTTTGACTAAAAGTCAAAATTTTCCATGGAAAACATATTTTTGTTTGTTGAAATTTTTCCACAAAAAAAGAAACCCATTTTCTGACCATCACTAGTGCCAATCCTGGTTGGGGCTACTAAGTAGTACAGGAATACAAATCACTGATAGTAATCCTAATAATCATTACTACCTGTCTTGTTTCTTTAGTTCTGTTTATGTTCCCTACCAATACTGCCCACTGTGTCACCTACTTACCTCTAGGGGTGCAATTTCAAAGCTCAGCAAAGTGCAATAAAGTCAAGGTACAAAAACGAGGTGTCTGTAAGGCAGGATCAGTGGAGGAAGCAAAGAATGGAGAAGGAAGAGAAGTGAGGAGAAAAGAGGAGCAACCTCTGACATTCCATTCCTACCAATAGGTGGATTTTTCAAGGGTACTGCCTAATGCAGTGTAGTTGGTAAAAGAGGACACAGCGTATGTTAGATTTCGATAGAGAAAAAGCTGAATCAGAATCCTGGCTCTGAACTCACCCCAATGGCAAGGTGTTTGAAATTTGGATATAAGATCCAAATGATGTGGGTGGAGATGATCTCTGCTAAGAATGTTATGGGGAGTTGTAAAGTTAAGTCTGAGGGTGCTTCTGGAAAGGAGCAGGGAGCTTGGTGTCATGTTAGTGACTTTTGCTGTCTAATTGGTCTCAGGTATGGTCTTCGTCAAGTTAAGGAGACCCTTAGCTCTGTGTTCCTCTTTTTTAGATGTTATTCCTACTACTAGGCAGGACTAATTTGGCAGCAGCCAGCAGCGCTTTCATTAAGGCAGGGTTAGGTTACTCCCTTGTCCTGCTTGTTACTTCTCACCTTGCGCCAATACTCACAAACCTGCGTTGGTTATGCATGGCCTTTGCGTACCGATCTTCTGTTTGGCGCACCACAAGTGGACCAGGGCCCCATTATACTAGGTACTTCCATCTGATCTCTCCTGCCTTTTCTTTCCTATGGTTCCTTACACCTGTGGCTTTGCAGTTTATTAGGCACAGACTGTCAGCTCAGTTGGACACTCTGGGAATGACAATTTACATTTTTCAGATGATTTCTCAGATTCTTTTCTTGGATCTTTGATGAAGGCCAGAGCATAGATACTTTGGCCATCTCAACATTTCATAACGACATAGGACTGAAGAACGCCCAGCACAAACTTTCTTAATTTTTAAACTTAGGGAATAAGCAGATCATGGGACAACCAGAATCTGGCTTTGTTTTTTTCACTGACTAAAGGTTAAGAGTGGGTAACAGGTACTGCCAGTTTGGCTTCTCTCTCATTTTGTGTCATCACATCATGACGTGCCAGAATGTATTGCATTAAATGGCATCAAACAGTCATAGAATGTGACACGATACATTACCTGACATGTTATCTAACGCCCTTTCGTAACACGAAGCATTCAAAGATAAAAGGGGATCAAAATTCATCTTGTCTGATTCCATTTTATCAATCAATCTAAAGTGAAGCGAGTGCCTCAATTATTTGCATGGCGGTTCAGGCCCAAAGTGTGCATGGGGAAATGCTGGCATTATGATTTGGTAACATTTGACACCTGCATTGCACAGGTGTGGATGGCTGCAAAAGCTGCATCATAGTGAAGAATCAGTCTCTGAAGGGCGATACAACATGAAGAATAGCTGGTAGAAGAGAAGGGTGCCTAATGGGGTTGATTCCCACCCTATATCACCACTCAGTAATTCAGGGTAGGAATCCTTTGTGCTCTACAAAGAAGGGTTATAAAACAAAACAAAAAATTCAACAGTTTTAACTAAGAGCTTGATTTAAAATGCACTAAGTTAATAGAAAGAATCCCATTGTCTTCAATGGGCTATGCTTCAGTCCCTAGGATAGTAGTAGGTTCACGTGATGTCATGTTATTGTACATATGAAAGCTGGTGGAATAATGTAAAAACCTGTCCACCCACAGCTTGCTGAATTAGCAACAGATCTGGCCTGTTTATATTCCCTTTGTTGTTTGCTTTTCCCGAATGAATGTTTTTGTTTGTATGAATGTTTCCCGAACTGCAACATTTGGGCTCAAAACTGAGGTGTAATCAAAGAATTGGATGAGTTTGGCACAGAATGAAATTCATTCTGGGTGCAAACAAATCTGGTTAGAGGCTGTACTTTAAAAAGCGTAAGTGATCACATCAAATAACAGAAAAAATATCACTTAACTCAGGGGACCAGTCATACAACTTGATGAGCCAATTCCAAACGAATTGATGGAATTCTTGCTACAAACAGTTTGAGAAATATCTGCCTGTGTAATAATTTTTCAAGCAGGAGGTTCAGAAATCTGGAGAATTTATGCAAATGTTTTATGCCGTACCTTGGCAAAGCAGGGTTTGTGGATAGTTCGCATCACTGTGCCCCTACTACAGGTGGGATTACCACTGCCAGCAACCTTCACCATGAATTGAGTCTTGTTTATTATATGCTAGTATTATATTCCCTGTGCTTCTGTTGTGCTGTGATAACTTAGCATTATTTTTAAGGCATTCCATGAAAGGGCTTGTGCATTGTGCTGTAATGTTGTTGTCAGAGTAGTGCTGCAGTTGTGTATTAATCTTTCAGTGTCCAAAACCTCTGCTCTCAGTGCAAACTTCGCTGTTTCTCAAACCAATCTCTAGGTCAGTTAGTTTGACTTTTGAGTAAAAGTTCAGGTCAGTCATTTTTTGATGCAAACTGATTACACAGCCCTCGTCAGCACAAATCTTAGGGAAAGGGTCCTCATTAAACATCTGCTGCAGCAGCTCCGTTTCTTGTGGCAGGAAATAGCATTCCCATCATTTGGCAGCAGCGATCCCTGGCAATGTCACAAGTTTGCATAGTGGGATGATGTGGCAGCCAAGGATGATTGAGAACCGTAGCATCTTTCTGAGACACAGGATGGGAAGGAGCTGCTGAGTACAAGGGTGGAATCAGTGGCAAGAAAAGGGGATTTGGCTCTTGTACCTCAGGATACTATCTTCAAAGTGTTGCACCTCATCTCTTGGATCTGAGGACAGGGAAGAGTCCACGCATAGGTTCAGGATGTTGGAGAAAAGATCAGGATGTATTTCCCCACCCTGCAAAATCACAGCTAAGATATCTAGGGAGTTAAAATCCACCAACAGTAGATGCTAGCACCCAAACGAGTAATTAATATGTTTGAAGCTCAGTCTACAGTGCAGCCAATAGACACACCTAGAATCCCCAAAGACCCAGGCACACATACGGGTAAGTAAAAAAAACACCCTCAGAACAGATCACTCTAGCGATAATTAGACGATATTGTCACTCTAAAGTTAGACAGAGAACAATCACACCAAAGAATCCTCAGGACAGAGTAACCCTCTGTCAATCCCTCTGTTCCCACAGTGTGTGATATGTCAGGTTTACTGAACTGGGGGTTTTCATCTGGTTTTCATCTGTCTGCTGCCAAAGCACAGCTTGGTCCAAACCAGGGCAGTTGGGAAGGGGGTGAGGGGTGGGGCTGCAGTTCCTTTTATCAACCCTGGAATTAAGACGGGGGGTGGGGGTGGGAATTCACAATGGAATTGCTCTGCAAACACTTATTTAAAGCAGAGAATGAATTCTATGAAATGGAAGCCTTTTATACACCAAGTTCCTATGGGCTCTATTGTGGTTTTAGGCCACAGCCCTATGTCAAGTGCAGGCGCAAGGTCACCAGGAAGCATTAGGACCTTAGGGAGAAACGATGCCTCCCAAGGTGCATGGCATGCAGAGGGAGAACGCTTAATGTTAAACTCCTGCAAGGAGGAAGCACATGTTCCCCTCCATGGCCAGGCAGCAACTCTGAGAGTGGCTGCGAGGCAGGACTCTGAGAGCAAGTACTGAGCAGTGCCTGCATGCAGAAAGGACTGCACTTGTAGCCCTTGCATGGCAGTGATGGTGGGGCTTAAAGTGGAGAAAAGGCACCTTATCACCTCTCTGTACTCCAGGCACACCTGCATGGGGACTGCAGTGTGGCCTCATGGTGGGACGATGTTTTCTATGAAAGGCAACTGAGCTCAATTTCCTAATATCACCTGCTGCTGCCTTGTGACCCCAGTACTGCTTGATTTACTCCTGTGAGTAGGTTTATGCAGCTGCAACATACCCAAAACAAGAGCCAGGTCAAGGGATCAAAATAAGGTTTAAGGGGAACCTAAGTGGTGCCTAGGTACATACACTGTGTCAGAGAAGGGAAGGAGAGGAAGGGGATAAAGAATGGGAGGAAGTGAATAAACAAAGCACATGCAGAACTTTTAAGGGGATTGGTGATTTCTATTTAACATACGCTCCTTTATTTGGTTGTAGTTTCTTGTATTTCTGTACATCTGAGGCAAAGGGCTGGGTTCTTGATCCCTTGTATTATGGTGTTTGTGTTGCTGGATTCTGTAGTTAAATAACTGCAGAAGAAGACAGAGAAAATCTAACATTTGGTGAATGGGGACCAGCCGCCACCCTTCCCTTGCCACCTCACCCCTAACAGCTCATATAGGGCCTGATCCAAAGCCAATAGAAGACTCCCATTGACTTCAATGGGCTTATTATCAGGGACCTGGAGACTTGTCCCTTGACATTTAAAAGTAAGTGTTAACAACTATGCATGGATCCCAGCATGAGCATCTTGGCTGTATGCTTGTAGCAGACATGGCCGATGGCTGTCTGAAAATTTAGGAGGAAGTAAAGAATCATTTTGAAGACTCTCCCCAATATCCAAAGGCTGATTCCAGGCATAGTGGTGTGATCACAGGGTGTGGAAGGAAAATGTTGTTTTACAGGCTCGTCCCATCATGTTAGCTCACGTTCTTTTCATTATATAATGGTCCTCTTAACCTCCAACTTCAGGTCAATCGATGGGGAACTATATTCCCCCTTGGTCCTGTATTGCTATTGGCTTCCAAGCCAGTCAATATCGATTTGAATGTGAGTGTCTCTGTATGCTAAATGAACTCTATGTATTTGTCTCTTTGTGTTAGCAACATCAATGAATATAAGAAAATCACAAAACAGATTAAGTACCAAGAAAAACTCTCATTGGACAACACCACATGAAAAATGACACAGGCCCAAATGCTGAGATGTGCTGAGGTCCTGTTATGCATTCCCCTATCTATTGACTTGAAAGGGAGTTGTCAGAGGCTCAGTACCTTTCAGGATTTGTCCCAGAATGGTTCTATTGTGATATGCATGTATATATGAAAATATAGCAAAGTCAACATGTGTATATTACACCTTATTGTGCAGATGCCATAAAACATAGACCCAGGGCAAAATTGTGCCCTCATTTACCCTTCTCTATCTTGCATTGACTTTAGTGCATTGCACAGGGTAAATGAGAGCAGAATGCGACCTACTACATTTGCATTAATGTAGCAATAAAAAAAATCAGCCAGATACTCTGTACTGAAACTGAAGATAAACAAGCATGAACAGAGAACCATTCAACCACTCACGTAGTCTAAGCTATGCCTGTGGAATTCACACACTGTACCTGACACAAACCATCACTTCCCCATAATCTGGGATGCTATACTGAACAGGATATGATTTTTAAAAAAAGGAAAATAAATAACATGAGATGGAGTTGGGGAATAAATTATATCTGATTTACAGATGAGACGGAGTCTTTGTTTGAGAGTGAGCTGTTCTCAAGCTGATTCTTTCTTTCGAATTTCTTAATTAATTATGGCTGAATACAAACAGTTCATGTACTTCTTTTATGCATATATTTCCTAATGGAGTCTGGGTCATTAGGCACTCAATGGTCTGTTACATTACGGTAACCCAGTGCTATTTGATCATGGATTTTTTCATAGATTGCCAGTTTATCGTATTGTTCTCCCATATCCGCTCTGCTCTCTAGCTGAGGGCTCTGGAGCTATGCCGTGGCTATAACGATATCCCATTCATTCCAAGTGTGCTGTAAAATTCTTCTTTTTTTTCTTCTCCTTGCAACCTAATGCCACCTCTTGCTCTTTGATTCTAGCTGCATTCTTACTGGATTAAGGGTTTTCTGTTTCCTGGAAGGAATAAAATAGAGCTATCCAAGTCAGAGCAGTAGGAAGGCTCTCTTTAAACTCTTTAATGGGAGTTTTTATGGGATATATTTTCACCTCATTTAGCTCTTATTTCAGCATGGTTCTGTCATCAATCTGCACACCTGAAGGAAATGAGAACATTATGGGACTGCCAAGGAGAATCTTTGCATTAAAAGGCAATATGAAAACAGCTCAAGCAATGGTGATTGTTACAGAAAATAAGGTCTCAATACAATTCCCATTGATGTGAATGTAAATATTCTCACTGACTTCAATGAGCTTTGGAGAAACCCTAATAAACTGTTCCATGAAAATCTTTCATTAAACTGACACAAGAATTATGCACTGAGTGTTGCATTTTCTTTATAGATTAATATAGTCATATATTTTTAAGGTCAAAAGGGATGATGACGATCTTCTAGTCTTACCTCTGGAATAACACATGATACAGAATTTCACCAAGTAGCTCAAGTATCAGGGGGTAGCCGTGTTAGTCTGTATCCACAAAAACAACAAGGAGTCCGGTGGCACCTTAAAGACTAACAAATGTATTTGGGCATAAGCTTTCGTGGGTAAAAAACCACTACTTCAGATTCATCCATGCATCTGAAGAAGTGGGTTTTTTACCCACAAAAGCTTATGCTCAAATAAATTTGTTAGTCTTTAAGGTGCCACCTGACTCCACCAAGGAGCTCTTGCATCATAAACTCTTAGACTTTAAGGCCAGAAGGGACTAGCAGGATCATCTAGTCTGACCTGCACATTGCAGGCCACAGAATCTCACCCACCCACTCACCCCTGTAGCAGGCCCATGACCTCTTGGCTGAGTTACTGAAGTACTCAAGTCTTGATATAAAGATGTCGAGTTACAGAGAATTCACCATTTACTTTAATTCAAACCATGTCCCATGCTGGAGAAGAAGGCGAACCCCCCTCCTGCCCAATCTCTTCCAATTTGACCTCTGGGAAAATTCCTTCCCTCCCCCAAATTTGGTGATGAATTAGACCCTGAGCATGTGGGTAAGAGCAGAACTTCTGTTTTAGCTATAGCACTTCTTAGAAAGAGATCCAGTCTTGTTTTAAAGACTTTAAGTGATGGAAAATATAACATTTCTCTTGTTAAGTTTTTCCAATGGTTAATTGCACTAACTCTTAACCATGTACACATTATTTCTGGTCTGAAGCAGTCTAGCTTTACCTTCCAGCCCTTGGAAATTTTTATGTTTTTGTCTGCTAGAGTAAAGATCCCTTTACAATCAGAAATCCTCTCCCCAAGTAGGTACATATGGTGTGTGATCAAGTGTCTGGGTTTTGACTGGAACACCCGGTTGAAAAGGGATCCTGGCAGCTCCGGTCAGCTGACTGTCCAGTTGATGGCGCCGCACAGCGGGACTGGCAGGCTTCCTGCTAGGCTCTGAACCACGCAGCTCCCAGGAAGCAGCCAGCATATCCCCTCTCCAGCTCCTACATGTAGGGGCAGCCAGGGGGCTCTGCATGCTGCCTCCGCCCCAAGCACCACCCCCGCAGCTCCCATTGGCCAGAAACCGCAGCCAATGGGAGCTGCAGGAGCGGCGCCTGCGGATGGGGCAGCGCTCAGAGCTGCCTGGCTGTGCCTCCACATAGGAGCTGGAGGGGGTACATGCCGCTGCTTCCGGGAGCTGCTTGAGGTAAGCGCCACCCAGAACCTGCACCCCCAAGCCCCACCCATGCCCCAACCTCCTGCCCCAGCCCTGATCCACCTACCACCCTCCAAATCCCTCAGTCCCAGCCCAGAGCACCCTCCTGCACCCCAAACCCCTCAGTCCCCACCCAAGAGCCTGCACCCCAGCTGGAGCCTCATCCCCCCCCCACACCGCAACTCCCTGCCCCAGCCCAGAGCCCCTTCCTGCGCTCCGAACCCCTCATCCCCAGCCCAGAGCCCCTTCTGCACCCCAAATTCCTCATCCCTGGCTCCCCATCCAGTGCCCTCAACACCCCCCCACACACCCCAATCCTCTTCCCCAGCCCGGAGACACCTCCTGCACCCTGAACCTGCCATTTCTGGCCCCACTGCAGAATCTGCACCCCCAGCCGGAGCCCCCTCTCGCATCCCAACCCACTGCCTCAGCCTGGAGCCCCCTCCTACACTCTGAACTCCTCATTTCTGGCTCCACCCTGGAGCCCGCATCCCTAGCCCCAGCCCCCTGAGCCAGCCCAGTGAAAATGAGCAAGTGAGTCAGGGTGGGGAGAGTGAGCGACAGGGGTGGGGTGGAGTGAGCAGGGGGCGGGGCCTCGGAGGAGGGATGGGGTGAGGGGAGGGGCAAGGGTGTTAAGATTTTCAGTTTATTTGACTGGTCCAGCAGAAGGTTAACTAGGGTTGCCAACTTTCTACTCCCACAAAACTGAAGTGCCTCGCTGTAAAGCAGGTTTTACAGGCCTTGAATCATTCTTGCCTCTATTTTCTCAACCTTTTCCAGTTTTTCAACAAACTCTTTGACCTGTAGACACTAGATGTGGACATATTATTCCAGAAATGATCTCACTGGTGCAATATGCAGAGGTAATACCGGCTCCCTACTCCTACACAATATTCCCCTGTTTATACATCGAAGCACGTCATCATACTGGGAACTCATTTTCAATTGGTTATCCACCATGACTCCTAAGGATACAGTCCCTCATACTGTAAGTGTGACCTATATTGTTTGTTACTAGGTGTAGGACCTTGCATAGGCTATATTAAGATGTGTATTGTTCAAATGAGGCCAATTTACCAAGCACTCTGTGTAACTGACCTGTCCCAGCTCAGTGGTTTGAGCATTGGCCTGCTAAACCCAGGGTTGTGAGTTCAATCCTTGAGGGGGCCACTTAGGGATCTGGGGCAAAAATAAGTACTTGGTCCTGCTAGTGAAGGCAGGGGGCTGGACTCAATGACCTTTCAAGGTCCCTTCCAGTTCTAGGAGATGGGATATCTCCATTAATTAATTTAATTATTTACCATTCCACCAATCTTTGTGTCGTCTACAAATTTACCATCCATACTTTTATATTTTCTTCTATATCAGAGGTTCTCAAACTGTTGTCCACGGAGGAGCTCCATTGAGGTGGTCCTCAGATAGTTCCCTCTAGGGTGCGTGCCAGGGCGGCCGCACACCCACCCACCTAATTAGTGGAGCCGTGCAGGCGTGGCTCCACTAATTAGGTGGGTGGACCCTGGAGAAGACGCACATGTAAGGTGAGGTGGTGGCCTTGGGGGGAATAGGGGGTAGATGGGAGGGGGCATTGGGGTGAGAAGAGGGGGTGAGGGGAATTTGGGATGTGCAGGGCTGCAGTGGCCAGAGAAAGAGATGACTTTCCCCAGCTTCAGGGTTGCGGCTGCCAGTGAGAGATGGCCCTCCTTCCCAGCCCCAGCTTGGGGGCTGCTGCAGTGTAAGAGAGAGGGAGAGACCCTCCTCCTTCCCAGCCCCAGCTCGGGGTCTGCCATGGTGGGGGAGAGAGGGCACATCCATCGCATTAGAAAGGTAAGACTACTGATATTAAAATATGGGTTGTGTGCTTTTATTTGTAGAACAAAAAACGTTTATTATTATAAAGTTTTTTTTTATATAGTGCTTTTATCCAAAGCGCTTTACAATAGTTAGCTAAAGGTACAAACAACATTTGGAAAGCTCATTAAGTGGTCTGTTGAGAGCCTCAGCAATTTTCAAGTGGTCCGCGGAAAAAAAAGTTTGAGAACCACTGGTGTAGATCATTGGTAAAGATATTGAATAGCATTGGGCCAGGAATAGATTCTTGTGGGATCCCACTTTGATGATGTTTCCCCATTACCAATTACTTTTTTTTTAGAACTATCCATTAACTAGTTTTTAGTCCATTTAATGTGTACTACACTGAATTAGTATAGTGCTACTTTTTAAATCAGAATGCCATGTGGTACTAAGTCATTAACTCACTGCTATACTTCTAGTAATAACAAAGAGCAGCTGAGACAAGGTGGGTCAGATAACATCTTTTATTGGACCAACTCCAGCTGGTGAAAGAGACAAGCTTTCAAGCTACACAGAGCAAGGGAGTCGGAGCATCCCCAAAAGTGGGGGGACCAGTGGCTGGAGACCCCACCCCTCCAAGGCCCTGCCCCCACCCCTCCTCTGCCCCCCCCGGGCGAGGCCCTGTCCCCAGCCAAGCTGGAAGCTGGATCAGGGCTGGGGAGCCCACTCTCCTGTCCCCCTGCCCAGGGAGGGGTGAGGCCAAAAGCAGCCCACTGCCCGTGGCCCTATCCCCCTAGGTCCCCCACCCAGGGCATGTGGAGGGACCCAGGCTTCCCACAGCTGCCCACGTGGCTCTCCCCAACCTGGCTCCAGCCGGGGGGCAGGACCTCGGAGCCACAGCCTGGCCATGATAAGAGCCGTGTGGGCAACTGTGGAGAGCCACGGCGGACCCTTCACCTGCCCTGGGTGGGGGGCCTGCCTAGAGGAGCCCCTGGCCCATGTCTCCATCCCAAGCAACCCTGCCCAGGGCAGGTGGGGGGTCTGCAGCTCTCCACAGTTGCCCACGCAGCTCTTTCCATGGCTGTTCTGCGGCTCCGAGCCCCCCACCCCCAGTTGGAGCCAGGTTGGAGTAAGAGCCCCGTGGACGGCTGTGGTGAGCTAGTGCGAAGCTGCAGACCCTGCACCTGCCCTGGGCTGGGCAGGAAGCCCGGGGGGTAGGGACACAGGCCGGGGGCTGCTCTCAGCCCCTCACCCCCCACACTGCAGGCAGGTGAAGGGTCCATGCAGCTCCCACAACTACCTGAGCTCCCCAGCCGGGCTCCACCAGCTGCTGACCTGACCGGGGGGTGGGGAAGAGGACTGGAAGGGGGCAGGCTCTGCTTCAAAAAGTGGGAGGTCTTCTCCTTTCCCAGACCTGAAGAAGAGTTTGTATCTCTAATATCCCGGGACCACCATAGCTACAACAACACTGCAAAAAAAAAAAGCAGAATTATTTTAATACCCTTACTTTTGTATCGTATAATCTTTGGACTAGAAATAATGGGGGCACTGGGGGTGGGTGCAGGAAGGGCGGGAGGAGCGACCCTGAGCATTTTTTTTTCATTTGAATAATAAATAAGGTGATTCATTCAAAGCACACGCACCAATAACACACAGACCCACACTGCTGAAAAAAATAACACAAACAAAACATTTTGTAGTTTGGAAGCTTCCGAACTGTTAGTGGATTTTTTTACCCATTCAAATTTGAGCATTATCTTTACATGTGTGACTCAAGTTAGATTTTCAGAGACTAGCAGAGCAAATCACACACAGTCCCTGATTCAGAGGAATGCACGTGCTTCTGAGGTTTTAATCTGTTAGGTGCTGGGCACCTGCTGAGCAATCTCAACACTCACTGAATTCCATGGACATTGAGGATACTCAGCAGCTTGCAATATAGAAGCCCTCGTTCCTCCATAGGGTGACCAGATGTCTCCATTTTAGAGGGACAGTCCTGATTTTTGGGTCTTTTTCTTATTCCTATTACCCCCCACCCCCATCCCGATTTTTCACATTTGCTGTTTGGTCATCCTATTCCTCCGTGAATTTATTTTTGTCCTACTTGTATGCAGAATATTTACCTCTCTTAGCTGTATGTCAATCAGAAAGAGAGAAAGTATCAGCAATCAAAAGAGACATCAAAAGAGACATCAATGCAGGTTTGGGAAATAGTGAATCGGCACAGTCTACTTACCATCTGCCTGCGTATTCTAGAGTTTGCGATAGATCTCCCTGATCTGACAGCGCTGAAACCTGGACGATGACTATGTATCGACAAGAGCTTTGTTATACAAAGTATTTTTATCGCTAGTTCCCAAAACAGACATTGGGAAACTTTTATTTTCCCTTTTGCGGTTTGAGACTGAAGAGTTCTGTCCTCCTTTGGGTGTGCAGGCGGAAGAAAACTGCCCTGGTTTCACTTTCAATTATGACCCCAATCCTTGGGGCAGGGTTACCAAGGTTTCCGAACCTTTTGGAGAGCTTAGGTTGAGTTTTGAACAAGTCCCACCAAGTTTCAAGCCAATTTAGGCAAAATTTTGAGCAAGTTTCAAGTGGCTCTGATGAGCTGATTTATAGTTTTGGGTGGAAATCATGTAAAATGTGGTTTTGGCTGAGATTCTATTTGTGATTTTTAGTTCCTGAAATTTAAAGCAAAATTCAGGAGATGCAAACCCTTATGAATTGAATATGTTAAACATTGTCCTAACCTCATGTGAACCCAAACTGGTGACTCTTTTTTGGGTCTTATATATAGACCAACCTCATTTCTTGGCTGCGTGTTGGCCTGCACAGCTTGAAGCCAGTCCAAGATATGCAAGATTTCCCTGACACAAAAATCAGGGCAAGTGGCAAGTGAAGGAAGCAGCAAAAGGGGGTTAATTCTCACCAACTCGCCACCCCTCAACATAGCCATCCTGTGACTACTACAGATGCTCTGTGTGTCATTTCAGTCTGAGCAGAACCTAAGGTCCAGTCTTGCAAACACTTGAGCATGCGATTGAAACCAGAGAGCCTACTCATGTGAGTACAGCTACACATGTGCATAATTGCTTGCAGGACGGAGGCACAAATCCAAATAATATTTCACCTTTAAATTAAAACAAAACAAGCACCCAATAATTTCATTTGTGGCAGGCTGGAGCAGACGCTCCTGTGTGTCTGAGTTTTTAATTTTTGGCATTTTTTTCTTCTCTGCCATGAATATTGTGTGGTTCCTTTAAGAAGGAAGGCTGCTTTGGTCTGATGGTTAGGATGTTTGGCCTAAGGCTTAGCAGACCTAGATTGAATTCCCTGCTCTACCACAGGCTGCCTGTATGATCCTAGGCTAGTCCCTTAGCCTCTCAGTGCCTCAGTAGCCCATCTGCAAAAAAAGCACTGCCCATCTCCCAGTGAGGTTGTGAAGAACTCAGGCACTATAGTAATAGGGGCTGTATAAGACAGATGCTGTTAAAATAAATAATAAGGATAAAAAAGTGACAACTTTACAAAAACACACACCCTGCTTAAATTCTCTCACTGATTAGTTGCTCAATTCCTACTTTAGATGGAAAAGTATGTTTTATTGTCATTGCTATTTTCCCCTTCTTTAACTCTGCATTCACAAGTAAAAAACCTGTGAAGATGTGAGACATTTGTATACTTACCCAGACAGTAATATTTTGTCTGAACCCATATGCAAATGTTTTATTCATTATCTGCTATCATGCAACGTGGATGATGAAATCATAACCCCATGCTGTTACACGGCTTATTGGCAAAACTTTGGTCTATAGTTTAATCTTAATAACACAGCTTACTTCCTTTGATTACATATATGCCTGTTATTAGCTGCCTCCCTCTTTCTCTTGTTAATCTAAATTCTTCATGCCTTTTACAGTAATGAATCTCACCATTTTGGTGGGGGCTCTGCATATGTCTGTAGGTGTGGGTGGCTGATGCTGGGAAAGGGGGAGATCTAACATTGCAGTCCACATTTCCTCATGGAGGCACCATGCCAATAGAGCTCAGATTTCAACGATGTTGGCCCACTCAGTGGTGCTGAAAAACTCCTTTCCCTTCTTCCTTAGTGTTTTTCTCTCTTTCCAGGCTGGAATAGTTGCATGACCAGATCTAAACATGAAAGACAACTGGGATGATATTGGGACGGGGGGGGAGGGGAAATGATGACGATCAAGATAACCTAACTAGCTGGTTGCCTTTAGGTATCCCTGACAATGTGGTGTAGTGGTTAGAGCACAGGGCTGGGCGTGTGCCTGCAGCCCCTGTGTAGATCTCCAGCACACAGACTAGACACTTGGTCTGCTTGTAGGGTCCAGGATTTGGCCCAAAGTCTGTCTGTCTGTCCAATGTATTTGTCTGTTTTTCAGTTCAACTAGTAGGTCAGGTTGGTAATGACTGTGGGTGTAGAGTCTCTGCTTTGCACCATAACACTAGTGGAATCTAGGCCGAAAGCCTGCCCAGCAGTGAAGAGGTCCTCCAGGGTAACACCTCCTACACTGCTCCTCAGCACCTGCTCCTGGCATAAGCAGTGTGGCCAGAGAAAAGATGGCTGAGGCTTCTGCTGACCTCTGGCTAGCACAGTGGCCCATTGGGGCTGTTAGCCGCTGACTTACTTGAGAATAATTCCAGCGGCTGCAGGCTACACTGGGGGATTGGCCTGACACTCAACTGTCCCAGGACCGAGGTAGTGTGTGAGCTCATCATTGTTCTCTAATGACTCTTTGGTGAATCATATGAAATCAAGTGGTGGGTCTCCATGGCCAAATGCCTACATCACAATAACTACCATGGCCATTGGGACTAATTGGCGACTTGTTGGCAGTGTCAGCAGTGCCAGGAACTGAACAGGCCACAGAGAGTGAAATACTCTCAACCCTAGACTTAGCTCTGTCCTTCCGAGTCAGGGTGGAGGCATATTGGTTGGGCAGAGAGAGGAAAATTGCCTTACTATTGCCCGTGCTGTACCTGTCTGATGGCTGCTGCTGCTGCCCTGCGTCCATTCTGTGACTAAGAAGGGGACTCCAAGTTCCAGGACTGTCAGTCCAGCAGTTTTTATCAGCACTGAGGCCTTGATCTAGCAAAGCACTTAAGCACATGTGTAACTTCAAACATGTGCGTAGTCTCATTGAATCCAATGATATGACTCACATACTTAAAGTTACACAGATGCTTAAATGCTTTGTTAGAATGGGGCTTAAATGCACTAGAAATATAACAAATTACTAAATATATTTTTTAAACAAACTTCCCCCTGCCTTAAAAACAAATATATATTCACAGCAAGGATGTCCTCCCTACATGGGATACAATTCCAGTATATTTTCAGGAAAGTAAATCCAAAGATTATCTTTCAGGGCCAGTGCAAATGCCAGAATTAGGGGGGGTGGTAAAGGGATTTCTTTCCCTCTTCCAGAGCTGGATGAAATGCCTGACACAGCTGTTCGCTCACAATTCTTACGAGAGGGAGGAATCTCACCAGATGTTGTTCATTTCCTCTCTTGCTGTGTGGCCAGCTCTCTGTTGTACAGAGGATGCAGGGGGAAGGGGAGAATCTATGGCTAAATTACACAACTGGGGCCTAATGTGGGAATTTTGGGTGAGCGAGGAATGCAAGAGCAGACCCTGACTAGCAAAGCTGGACGTGGAAGGGCTGAGAACACTCATTCATTCATCTGATTCATCCACCACAGAACCCTGAAAATCCCAGTGTTCAGTGGTTCAACATATGATTATTTTATGAGTTATCACAAAAGCTAAATTATTCCATAAGAAGGCAGGGAGGTTATGGAAGGAGTGAACAGTAGCAGACAAGCCATTGATTCAAAGACTCACAGCTGCAGGGGAGGTTGTGCAACCCTCAGCTATGTTATTGACACTTCCTTGCATTAGCCCCTTTGAGGAGTAACGAAATGCACAGTCTAGCTTTCAGTGAATGCAGTGACTTGTTGTTGGTGCTGTTTTTATTAGAACCTCTCTGGGAGATGTAGAGTGCAAGTTTGCAGGCTACCAGTAGTGGTGGTGCAGCTACCAGTGTGATGTGTGGCAGGTATCTTTGGTGGCTCGTGACTGAACGGTTTCCTGGTAGATGTGTATGGGATTTGAGGGATCAAAAGAGTGAAGTTGGGAGACAGGCTTGGAAGTGATATGCTAATACCTGCTTCATGGGGAGTGAAGGTAGCTTTAATTAGCTAATTTGGAGGCTTACTTATTGGTTATAAATTGCTATGAAATCCTTATATCAAAGTGCACTGAGACTCGCTATTTTAGAGAGTAAATCTATTGGCACAGTATTTGTCTCTATTTCCCTGCAAAATGTCTAATGGCCAGTTCTGCACAATGTCAATGGACCGAGTCAGCCTGTTTGTGTAGTGCTGCCACCAGGGATTAGGGCTCAGGAGAGGTGATGTAACTGCATACAAAAAGCTGGAGTTGCAAGGAGAAACTGAAAATGCATTAGTTCTTCAGCCACAGTGAAGGTCTCTCCACACAAAAAAAAAAAAAAAAAAAAAAAAAAAGGTGCACATTTAACTTGGGTTAAAATAGCAGTGCAGACATAGCTTTTAACTTGGGTCAGTTAACTCGGGTTAAAATAACAGCGCAGATGCAGCAACTTGGCTTTTAAATCTGGTTAGCCGCTTGAGTTCAGCCTCAGGCTGCCTGAGAGGCTTGATTGAACAGGGGCTGCTGACCTAAGTGAAAAGCCTACTGCCATGTCTTCGCTGCTGTTTTAACCCAAGTTAGTTATCGAGGGTTAGGTAAACTGAATTAAGAACACATCATTTTTCTCAGTGTAGATGTACCCTGAGAGGATATAACCAGAAGAGTAACAAGCTGGTGGTGGGCAGAGGGACTATCTCCACTGGAAGTTGCCTCCAAATTCAGGAGTCAGATCTACATTTTGATGCTTGTTCTCAGCCTGGCAATAGCTAAAAGCCCAGTAAAGACTGGACTTCTAGTCCAAGGGTAGGAAGCAGCAGAACTCTGCACTACTCTACAATGCAACGAAGTTTGCAATGCAACCAAGTTCATAGGCAAAATTCTGTTCTAAGTTAAAGCAGTAGAAATCTCAAGTAACTTGTTAAGGTCAATAGAATTACTCGAGATTTACACTGATGTACCTGAGAGCAGAACTGGCTGTCAGATTTTTAAAAGGACTATATAACTTTGTGTTCGTCCTTGCTTCCCTGGGCTCACTCCTTCTATGACTATCTTAGACTCACCCCTGAATTTGATCCAGTAGAATTATACTGCTGGAAATCTGGTCTGCCAGCTTTATCTTACACTGTTTAAAAACTTTTAAATTACAATTTTTAACTTTTAAAAACACCCCCACCCTTAAGTTTTAATTTTTAAAACTTTTGCATTCATGTTTTGGGCTGCAGGAGAGCAAAAATACTCTCATGGGGAGAAAAACAACAAATAAATTCATTCTGGATAGGCAGAAGCGCAACTGGTGACTAATTCACACCTATACCACCACTGTCATTGAGATGTGATAACCATCTACTAATATTTAAACCGGATAAAAATCAAGGTGAGAGAGAGAGAGAGAGAGCGAGGATGTTTAGATCAACCTCTAAGTAATGGGATTTAGGAGGAGATGTTCCCTGGGGCCTGCTCCAGAGTTTCTTCCTGTGATGTTGCCAGTACAGTCATGGGTCGGTTACTGGGCTACACGGACCACTGGTCTGATCCAGAATGGCAGTTCATATATTTAACGTGTCATAATGGGAGGGGTATAACTATCTAGGAGCATTGAGATGAAAATTAATAAAGGAAAATGTAGGGCATGAGTCTGCTCTCCAGGCATACGGGTGTAAATTCAGAGTAAATCTATTGAAATGAATGGAGTTACTGGATTTACCCCACTATGTAAGAACACAATTTGATCATTAAATGGACTATCAGGAACAATTCTTTAGCAATGAATGCAATAGTCTCACAACAGAAGTGTTTATCTTAGACTATGATGAAGGTACTCATTCTGCATTTCCAATGAGGATGGACTAGAAGACCTAATACTTTCTCATATCAATCATCTCCTCCTTATTTTCAAAGGGGATCCCTGGAGTGGTTGCCTTAAGACACAATCTCTCTTCATACTAAGTGCCTATTTCTTTGCAATTCTAATCGAACACAGGTGACCAGTCACATTGCTCCAGTATGCATCCGAAGAAGTGGGCTGTAGTCCACGAAAGCTTATGCATTAATAAATTTGTTAGTCTCTAAGGTGCCACAAGTACTCCTGTTCTTATTGCTCCAGTAGTGTGTTCTGAACATCACCAAGTGGATTGATTACTTGCTATGGTTTGCAAACTGTCTTATCTAATCTATTTGGCTATCACACAATCAGCACCTGTTTCTTCAGAGTCAAAGCTGGAATCTTCCACACTTTCTGCGAACAGCTCATTAATATCACAGAATTTCAGCAAATGTATGTGCAGTTGGAAGTTACAGTTAAGATTACATGGAAAAAAGTGACATGAGCAGCTGCTGTATTTTTAACAAAATTTGGTCACTGCGGATATGAAACCTGAGAACTTGCATAAGAGACCCGCTCCACTGAGCGTTGGTTTAGTCCACAGAGCAGCTGCACAAAGTGGGGCCATTTCAATTCTTTTCTGGAACTCCTTGTCTGGGGAATTGTGGCTGTAGATTCCCGAGGGCCCCCTGGTGTTTTGCACAATCTATCTTTAGAGAAGTGCAAGTTCATTTCTGAGAAGGGCACTGGCTTTGAGCAGGGACTACCTCTAAACTGACAAACCACTTCCTGCAATCGTTAACTGAATTAAGAGGTTGCTGCCCCCGTCAGCCCTCCTTAACAGTCCCCTCTTCCCCCCCTGCCCACTTGGCTTGGCATCAGAAATGACTGGTAAAGACTAAAGGACATGGAAGGCTGAAGTGATAGCAGTAATTCAGTGAGAAAACAGCACCTCCTCCATGGTGTTGAGGTAATTTCAGTGTCTGTCTTACTCAGTGTTGGCTAATCCTTGGAATGAATGTACCTTATACACACCTGCATCAGATGCTCACTTCTTATTACTGATGGTGTGTTTCCCCAAATCCAGTGCATTAGGACTCTGATTATTGTCTTATGGGCCAAATCCTGAGAGTTGTAAAGCATCTGCACCTCCCATGGACTTTAGCACCAGTTAGAAGTATTCAGCATCTCTCTAGATTTTGGTCCTTAGGGTCTGTTCTTGCTCCCATTATAGTCAGTGGCAAAACTCTGTTAACTTCAATGGTGCATGACTGAGACCTTAGAGAATTGGGTCATATGAGGCCACTCTCAGTTTATCCACTCTGTCTTTTTGCAAGGCTAACATCTACTACTATCTCCTATAACCCATTGCTGAATATGTGTAGTGATGGTGCCTCAGACACGTATCTCATCAGTTTAATTGGTGTGACTATTAAGATATTTTCCCAATATTTAGCCTAAAACTTTTCTCCTTTAGCTTCAGGCTACTGGTTCCACCATGTATCAAGAAACAAATTCTTCAGAGAGGGCTCATCCACTACTGGGACATGTAGTGTCAGACTCTTTTTCTGTAATAAGGTTGCAGAAAATAAAAGGCAAGAAAAGAAAAGTACACTTTAAAACATTTCAGTTATCGATGAGTGAATTGCTTTGAGTTAAGTTTTTCTATTATTCTTTAATAATTAATATCAATATTGAAAAATTCTTCTGGTTCACTCCCATTGGACAAATAGTTGTTATAATTACATAGTACCCCCATTATACAATCCTGCTTTACTTTTATTTGGAGATGAGCTCCATTAAGACACCAGTTTTTATAGTTTCCTTGAATGCTCACATAAGACAGGTTTCACATCTGTCTGTCTGTCTGCCTGTTGCAAGGAGTATATAAAGTCATTTTGAATATTGCTACGCAAATGTAATTAAGATTTGGCATTGCAGACATATATCTCAAATCAGTTGCTTTGCTACTTTGCGTTGCCACAAGTATGGGCTTATCTTCACTACGGGATAAAGTGGCACTGCTGTGATCAATGCAGTGGGCATCGATTTAGTGGGTCTGGTGAAGACGTGATAAGTTGATGGGAGAGCACTCTCCTATCGACTTCAGTACTCCACCTCCCTGAGAAGCAGAAGCTATGTTAATGGGAGAGTGTCTTCCGTCAACATAGCACAGTGTAGACACCGCTGTAAGTCGATCTAAGCTACATCAACTTAAGTTACGTATCTTATATAACTTAGATTGATTTACCTCGTTAGTGTAGACCACGTCTATGTTGTTGTCAGGACAGGAGCATGTAAATAGGGACTTACCAAAAAGTGGAGCATATGCTAAAAGTCAGGCTCCAGAGACTTGAAAAATGTATAGAAAGGAGAACAATGTGAGTACAAGAGTTAGCTAAGGTGAATGGTATATTTAAGGCTACAAGGAAGCCCATGGGCCTGGGAGGAGAACTGACACCACATCCCACAGAAAGTAGGTGCAACAAGGGCCAGAATAAACCATTAGGAGACAAAAAGAACAGGAGTACTTGTGGCACCTTAGAGACTAACAAATTTATTAGAGCATAAGCTTTCGTGGACTACAGCCCACTTCTTCGGATGCATATAGAATGGAACATATATTGAGGAGATATATATACACACATACAGAGAGCATGAACAGGTGGGAGTTGTCTTACCAACTCTGAGAGGCCAATTAAGTAAGAGAAAAAAAACTTTTGAAGTGATAATCAAGGTAGCCCAGTACAGACAGTGTGCTGTCACCCTGCATCTGGGATAGGTTTGGCTGGTGTAGTCATGGCGAGTTCTAAATCTTGCAGAAGACAGAACAAGACTGTAAATACGGCAATGTAGTCCACAACTAGACTATATTTGGGTGACTCCACCCTACAGTTCTTTGGCATGCAAAGCACCTGACTGAAGTCAATGTGAGTTTTTAAGTGAACTTGGAATGCGAAATATGGGCTTAGCTTGGGTAAAATTTGTCAAACCAAAAGTAAATGTTAGGAAACAAAGCAAGATTATAACATTTGCTTATTATCATTCTTTTCTGAAAACACTTGAAATATACCTGTTAGTATATAGGCCTGTGTGTTAGCTTGAGATAGAATTTTGGGTTTGATTTTTGATACTTTTAAATCCTTACTAATATGTGAACAAAGAACAAAGATACTGCATGTTGCATTTCCCACAACCAGTTGGGGCTTTTAGAATAATGAGAAAATATAAGGAATAGAGCTAAAATGTTGCTGGATATGGTGGGAATGTAATATAGAAGCGTACACTTAAAGATTGCCTCAACTCCTCTCACAAGCCAAGGTCAAGCAACCAGTCAGGAGGGGCAGAGATGACTTTAGGCAGGAACTCAGTAGCAGAGCCAGGACTAGAGCCAGGTATTCTGACTGCTAATACTGTGCTTTAACCAGCAGAGTATTCTGCTACTTCAGTAAGGTTTGAGCTTGTGCATCTCACTGAACCATTGTCTTCATCTGGTCACTGGCATCAGCAGGCTGCAATGCAAACCCCTTTGAGTCTGATTCCTCACAACTAGCGGAGGGAAAAAAGGGACTGTTTAAAACAAGCATATGACAACAGAGAGACCAGACCACCCCAACCATGGATTACCTTTAGCCCTACAACAAACAATGAATTTCGAGGAAGGACACGGATAACATCCAGCCTCTCAAGAAAACACAAATATTGCTCCCAACCAAACTACTTGGAGCCCACCAGTCACTCAGCTTATCTAAACTGTCCACTCCATAAGAGGCTGGCAGCTTCCTGTCATTAGAAAGAAGTTACACCCTTGATCGTCCCAGCAGAGATGTAAACAGGCACAATATGCTCTCTCTCTCCTTTCTCTGTTTCTCTCACACACCATCTCTTTACTTGTCAGGGAAGCTTGATTCCTAGAGCTTGATTCCTAGATTGGTATATGAGGATGATGGGGCAGGTAGAGGGAGTCCCCAGCTGCAAACTACTTTAGGTCTGACCTTGATTGGTGCTAAGCACAGGCACTAAGCACCTCTCTGCATCAACCTTTCCCTTCATCGTTTGGTTCTTACTACAGATATTGCTATTTTTGGTTTCAGCACAATTAACTGTCTATCCAGGGGGTTTCTATAGTGCCCAACTACATAGCGTAAGCACTTCCTACACACGCTGGACCTGCAGACACACATGAAAAAGCATTTATCTGACAGGATTTTAAAAGTCATACAGGTCGATTTATTAATATAAACTATAAATATACAGGCAGCTGCAACTAAGTATTGAGTCAAGTAGCAAAATTGTGGGACAAGAGCTGGTTAAAATTTTTCAAACAAGAATTATTTTGCCCCCAAATTGCTTCTTTCAAAATTGATTTTTTTTTTCAAAAAAATTTCCATTTTCAAATTTTTGTGTGAAAATTCTGTTTTTTTAAAGTAAATCTTTCAGTACTTTTAAAAATGCTTCATTTCCGTTCCATTGTTTGGTTTTCCCTTCTTTTCTTTTCTCTCTTTCCTCTTTTCTTTCCTCCTCTCCCTTTACCTCAGCTCCCCCCAATCTTTTTCAAAAATTGTTGTTGTTGTTTTTGCACTGGGGAAAAAAAGAAAAAAGGAAAACACTGAAAAATATTTTTAAAAATCAAGAAAGGTACAAAAGGTAAAAAAAAAAAAATAGAAAAATGGGTTCATTTTGAACCCTGTGAATTGAAAACAATTTGGAAATTTTTGCAAATTCATTTTTGACCAGCCACAATAAATACATTTCAAATTCATTTCTTTAAAAAATAAGAACTTATTTAATAAGCCCTCTGTGCATAATCTTACAATGGTTTAAGAGTGGCTCATGCTGGTTTAGCTTACTTCAGTAAGGAATCAATTTACGCTAAACGGATCTAGGCTACTTTTAAACCAATTTAATATTGTTCATACCAAGGTTTGCAGCAGTTTAGCTATATCTAAGACTCTAATTCAGTTAAATTGAAGCAAGTTTAGGTATAGACTAGGCTAACTACCTTTGAGGATTTGGGCCTAAGATTCTAGGGGCCAGGAACATAGCTTTTTTATATGTCTGGACATCATTTGGTTCCCTATGGAATGTTCAGGGAATAAATACTAATAATTAATGATGTAAAATAACTTATTGATTCATGATAATATCACAACTTAACACTGTTATCCCAAAGTCTTCTGGGGCTAGAAATACATGTAGTGTGTCCCACTGAGAAGCTAGTAAAAATCACCAGTGATAGGAAGCTCTGGTTTTTAGGACTTTAATGGCTTGGAGCCTCATTCTCTGATCCCTTGCTCCTTGCACAGTCATTTTCACCAGTGCAAAGTGGTTATAAAATACTACCAGATCTAAAAGATGTTTTGTACCCATTTTACAGTTCCTTTGCACAGGTGGAAGTGATTACAGAAATTTCAGGACAATGGAGGATCAGACCCAGGGCAGCTTTTTAGTATTGAAAGGCTGTCACTTCAACACTTGCTTTTATTCACGTGTATTTGTTTATTAAATGTGTCACCCTGGCCTGGCTGATTGGTATTTAATATTCCTAGCCTTTGCTTTTTCTCTAATTTTTAAGGATTGATAGTTGACCTTCACCTTTTCTATTTTGTAGCTGTTTCTAACCTGAGTTGTATATAACTAAGGCCTGGTCTACACTGGGGGGGGGGGGGGGGGAGATCGACCTAAGATACGCAACTTCAGCTACGAGAATTTTTACTTTCCTTCTACACAGCCCCTCTACAGAAATTAACTTTTCCTTGAGGTGAGACCTAAAGTCAGAGGGAGGGAACAAGGTCCTAGGGCAGTGAAAGGATATCCATGCTCTTCTGCTGCTGCTCTGTTCCTCCAGCATGTCCAGTACAACTGGATTCCTGGGGCCGCAGTTTCAAAAGTGTGCGACCAGAGTCTCAAATGAAGTCAATGGGAAAAGCAGGTGCTCAGCACCTCTGAAAATCAGGCTGAGTGACCACTGAGACATCTGATTTTTATTGGGACTATCTTTGTATCCCTTCGCCTGTAAAGTCAGGTGCTTCAATGGTCACAGGCCTACTTTTCAGAGGTGCTGAATACTGCTCCCATTGACTTCATCTGATAATCTTGAAGGTTTTTAAAAAGCAAACTAAAAAACTAGAAATTCCATTCTGTGGCATCATGTTGAGCCCCACATGGACCATCAGCAGGGTTGGAACCTTTAGAGCTGCTGCACAGATCTCTGTCTCTTGAGCTAAAGGAGTTACTGATAGCAGTAGTGGGTTGTCATCCTCTCTATGGACCAGCACTAGAGAGGGATGGGAGTCTTTACCAGTGGGTTTCAGCAAAAGAATGGTGAGACTCAGGAATCTTAGGTTCCATTTCAGGCTCTAGATGGGAATGTTCTCTAGTGGGCACAGTCTCTTCTGGCCATTTCCCACAACTTGACTCCTTCTGCCCTTCCTTTCCAAACTTGGCCTTTCGCAGTTCGGTTTCTTCCCCACCTCTGGTTCCTTGTCCCAGTCTGATTTTCCATGCCTTCTCGGTCTTGGACTCCATTCCTCAGACTTCTCATCCAAGTCCAGTCACCTCGCCCAGCCTGTCACGAGGTATGTGTACGCTGCGTTAGGCTCCCCAGCCGGGCTCAGTGTCCCAGTCTCCAGCTCGTTGGCCAGCCACTCAAAGCTCTAGCCTTCCCTCCATTAACTCCTCAACTGATCTGGGAGAGATAGCTCAGTGGTTTGAGCACTGGCCTGATAAACCCAGGGTTATGAGTTTGATCCTTGAGGGGGCCACTTAGGGATCTGGGGCAAAATCAGTGCTTGGTCCTGCTAGTAAAGGTAGGGGACAGGGTTTAATGACCTTTCAAGGTCCTTTCCAGTTCTAGAAGATAGGATATCTCCATTAATTTATTTTATTTTATTTTTATTTATTTCCTCTACCCTGGACTCCAGTCCCAGTCCATGCCCACATTTCCTATCCCTACTGGCTCTCAGTTCCAGTCGCTGGGCTCCTCTTCCAATCTCTGTGTCCAATCCCGCCATGGTTCCTTGTTCCAATCTCTTTGCCACCAGTCCCAGTTCTCTTACCTGTATCCTGTCTCCTTGTCAGATCTCTCTCCTCTTCCCTTCTTCCCAATGCCCCACTAGTTCTGTTCCAATTTCCTTGACTAGGCAGTCACAGTTCCCTCCACCCCCACTCTCCCAGTCTCAGTCGCTTCCCCCTGTTCTTGGTGCGAGACTCCTTGCCAGCCAGTCCCATTGTCCGCTTCCAGCCTCCAGTTACATTCTCTTCCCACAGGTACTTGTTCCAATCTACCTCCCCTCACCCCACAGATCTGGCTCTTTCCCCTATGCATGTGAATCAGGCAGCTTCCTCCTCCATGCTGCCTGGGTCCACATGACTGGCAGCCTCCCCGTTCTCATTTCTAATGCCCAAACCTGGCACGGTTTGCAGTAACTCAGAGCTGTACTTGCCGGGAAAGTCCTGCTCAGCCCTGAGCTGCAGCATGCCCAGTGTGGACAGAAACTTCAGGGAATGTAGCTAAGAAGACTCTACTTATCATTTGCATAATGTGATTTTTTCAAAGGCTTATCACTTGGGCAGATTTTCATAGGGATGGCAAAAGGCGCCTCCCTAACACAAAGGCCACTTCCTGACAAAATTCAAGTCCCTTCTCCAAAGCATAGGGTTGCTAACGCTGTTCTTAGAAAAGGTGCTGAAGAGTTTAGGGTTAAATTTTCCAGACAAATTAAGCATGAGGCATGGAAAATTTCAGCCCAGACCAGACAGTTAAAGCCTGGCAAAGTTATAAGCAACTGAAAACAGGGTCTTATAATGGAAAGTTTTGGGCAATCTTAATAAGGAGGTGGGGCTACCAGCCCCACCTATAATAGAGAAAGGTGTGCTGTGAGGTATAGATTTTTTTTCTGGCGCTTGTTTGTGCTGACCTGCCTAATTCTGTTGTACTTCGCCACCTGTAAGTGATGTCATCATCCCGAACTCTTGCTAACTAAACCTTTCTACTACATCACACTAATGTTTATTCTCTCCACGTAGCTATATCTGTACCAGATATCTATTATTGCAGCTCCACAGTTAAGGTCTAGTTGAGTTTTGCATGTCTAGTGGCTAAGGCATAAGAATTATCATAAGTTCTGTTCTTGGCTTTGATTCTATCCCTGAGCAGTATCTTCCCCCTGGACTTGTCCCACTGAATTCTATGGGACTATCTGAGGAGCAAAGTATTTCTCAGGAGTGACAGAATCTGTCCCTCTGTGACTTTGGGAAGTGAGTTTACTTCTCTGTGCCTCAGTTCCCCCCCCCTTCCCTTGTAAAATGGATATAATAATGCCCTCCTTACAGGGCTGTTGTGAGGACAATATTGTCTCACTGTTTCCTTGTACCCGCTTGTCGGTCTGTCTGTTGCTTCTTGTCTTCTACTTAGTTTGTAAGGTTTCTGAGGCAGAGATGGTCTTTTTGTTCTGTGTTTGTACAAAGCCTAGCACAATGGGGTCCTGAGCGATGACTGGGACTCTTAGGCGCTATCACAGTATAAATAACAACTAACAATTCGTTAACAAAGCAATTTGCGATTCAGTAAAAATGCAAAGTAGTATTGAAGTTTGTGGAACATACCCTATACTTCCCTATTTTGCTCCAAGGAATGAAAAAGTGACTACATCATGATTTAAAGAATTGTAAACCCAAGTTGCTCTGCAATAAGGTTAAGAGAGGGCATGTCCTCAGTCTGGGAGGTTGTGAGAGTTCAAACTCTCTGAGAGCTAACACATGCATAGTGCAGTTCTAAAACTCTAAATAGGTACACTGTCATGAGAGAAAATCATGCTAACCTCACCCACGTGTCTTGAGTTGGCTGGAAACCAGAGCTCTTCATCAACTAAATGTAAAACGAGTAGGGTCCCATGTGCATGCTGACGCAAAACCCACGTTAGGCTAAATCCAGAGTTGGTTCATTATGGCTCATTGGGGACTTCTAAATTAGGACAGATAGGATAAAGGAGGGGGCCATTCCACGGCATTTCATTCACTGAAGCTGATGAACACCTCCCCTCTTTATCCTGTATTGGTGAATCTATGAAAACTACACTGTTCTGAACCTGGATATTGTTTTAGGATTTGTTTATAGGGAATACTCAGGAAAATTAATTCAAATTCATGAAAGGTGTTAATTTAAAGTGGTTTAGATAAACCACATGAAACCCTTGTGTGGGCGCTCTTAGCATGAAAGTTGTCTTAATTTGATTTACTTTAATTCACTTCAATTACGTTAAACTGAATTAAGGCCACTTTAAATCAGAATGAGAGATACACACAGAGGTTTCATGTGGTTTAACTAAGCACTTTTAAATTCACATCCTTAGTTAATTTGGATTGACTTTTCTGGGTATCCCTGTGTAGACAAGCCCTTACTGATTCCACTCACCCCCCCTTCTAAATATTACTACTAACCACGACATAGAATTAGGTTATGTCTACACTATAGGCCTTACAGCAGCACAGCTGTACCGCGGCAGCTACGCTGCTGTAAGGTCTCCTGTGTAGCCGCTCTCCCGTCAGCATAATTAAACCATCCCCAATGAGCAGCGGTTGCTAAGTTGGCAGGAGAGCTCTCCTGCTGATGTAGTGCTGTTCACACTGGTGCTTCTCCTGGTGAAACTTATGTCAGTCAGGGATATGTTTTTTCACACCCCGGACCGATAAAAGTTTTACTAACAAAAGTGCTAGTCTAGACACAGTCTTTGTCTTTATTCCCTACTCACTAAAGCTAAAAGACTGGCCACTGTGTGTTGTTTTCTAACACTAAAGTCAGAATGAAAGTTATATAGAACGAAAATAATCCCCCACTTTTTCATAAGAAATGAAGTCATAATAATTATAAACAAGAGATGGGAAAATGCCATCTAAAGTTATCCCCACCTTTGGATTTCCCAGTATGGCCCATCTTCTGTGAGCCTGTCTTTTAGATTTTAAAATCCTCGGGGGAGGTACTGCTTGATTTTTCTACAGTACAGTGCTGAGCACATTATGGACATTATACCATCATTATAAATATATAGGATAAAAATTTCAAAGGTGCTTAAGTGACTCAGGGTATGTCTGCAATGCAAACACCCACGGCTGGCTCATGCCAGCTGATGGGTTCGCAGGGCTTGAGCTATGGGGCTGTTTAATTGTGGTATAGACGTTCCGGCTTGGGCTGCAGCCCGAGCCCTGGGACCCTCCCATCTTTGCAGGTCCTACATTCCAAGCTCCAGCCCAAGCCCAGACATTTACACTGCAATTAAACAGCCCCTTAGCCTGAGCCTCGCGAGCCCAAGTCAGCTGCCACGGGCCAGCTGCGGGTTTTTAATTGCACGCTTAGGCACCGAAGCCTCATAGTGTTACCTAGAGAGCCAAAATCACCTTTGAAGATGGAACTTGGGCACCTACACACATTTGAGGATATGGGCCAACATCACATAGGAACTTTTGATAATTTTACCCAGAATCAATCAATAAAAATAAAAAACGAAATACTCTAGTATACAGAAAAGTTTCTCGATGAAAATGGACCCTTTCTTTACTACTTACCTCTAGTTGTAGAAAATGAACCATGAGATTATGCCATGTGTCTCATTTTCTGCTGCACATTCCTTCTTGTCATAACAATGCTTCTAAGACCAACAAAAACATCTCTGGACTGTAAACAGGTATCCTTTGAATTTTTATTATTATTTTTTTTTGGAAACTCTGAGGCACATAACAGGATGGCCTCGCTTGCTTGTTTACTTGGTCTTAGACTTAACATCAGCCTGCCATGATGGATCATTCTAGCAGATGTCTTTCTGTAACTGATACTTTGACACAAGGGAATTATTACCTCACTTTTTGTAGTGTGATTCATGGTTAGTTGGTATTCAGCGGAGCCCTAGTTTGCTTGCCCTTTTCAATGACTCATTATGGGGCAGGAAGATGCAGTTGCAGAGAGTGAGTTCTGACAGACACACTGGTATGACATTTGAGGAGAATCACAAAATACCAGGGCTGGATCCACCTCATGTGAATGCTGAAGCCATGGGGGAGGAAGGGAGATGTTGATGATATTCAGCACGTTACAGGATCAGACCTTTGATAATCAGAATGAGATGTTCCACTATTAGCATAATCAGCAAAGTATTTTTAATGCTCTTGTTACAAGTACTATACAACCAGTGAGGCGATGGAATTGTAATAGTTCATATTCTGTGAGGGAAATCAGTTTGCTATCTAACCTTATGAGCTTTCTCCGCCTAGCACCTTATTGGTGGTAATATCAGTTCACAATCTAAGCAGGGTCAAGTGAGGTGAGAGTGCAGATAGACGATCTCTAGTGAAAGCTTAGGTGATGCTGGAGTTAATGATTCAGCAGAAAGGAACTCTTTACCCAGAATTAGCAAAGAACCAACACTGCAGTATAGTGTTCCAAGGAGAGGGCTGGTGAAGGTGCCAATTTTTAGATGACTCACAAAAATGAGGTCCTGACCAGTTGTTAAACTCGGTTGTTAAAGTTGCCCAAAAAGTAGATGTGTTAACTCTCTACGTCCTGTTTAAATTTCAGTTTGAATTCATCTCACTTAAATTTCCTCCTTGCGCTTCCAAATGGATGAGGGCTATTCGTCACTTCATGTCCTAGAACTAGGTCTTCTGCTTCTTAGGGAAAACACACACACAAGAAGGTGTCACCTGCAAAGATCTTTGCTTTGTTGGCAGTGATGTGACATTACAGCTGTCAGGGCCGGCGCTTCCATTTAGGTGACCTACGCGGTCGCCTAGGGCGCCAGGATTTGGGGGCGTGGCATTTTGCAGCCCTCGGCAGCAATTCGGCGGTGGGGGGTCCTTCCGCGCTCCGTGTCTTCGGCGGCAATTCTGCGGTGGGTCCTTCACTTGCTCCGGGACCTGCCACTGAAGTGCTCCGAAGACCGGGAGTGCGGAAGGACCCCCCCGCCGCAGAATTGCCGACGACTAGGAGCGTGGAAGGACCCCCGCCTAGGGTGCCAAAAAGCCTAGCGCCGCTCCTGACAGCAGTTGCACTGGGCAGTAGGTCCTGTGGCTGTGCACGTATGTATGCTGCAGATTGCACAGAAGTTGAAGCACCACAGGATTAGGAAGGGCATTCATCACACGTGTGAGCCCAACTGCATGTAAGGAACTGGCTCCATGCTCTTGTTCCGTTGATCACTAGGTTCGTGACTGACATATTGTAGGTGTTATTCTTCTACTTCACCCTGTTCAGTATATTAATGTTACAATGCTTCTTGGGCCACAAGTTGAACAATTGAGTGTAGTCCACATGTGGTATATAGTGTCTGTTCTCCAATGCTTCCCTTTTCATCAGGCCACATTCCCCTTTTATACATTCAGGATGTCTGCTATGTTAATTAAATAGGGCAGATGGTAATGGGTGTGTGTGTGTGTCTGTGTGTGTGTGTGTGTGTGTGTGTGTGAGAGAGAGAGAGACAGAGAGAGAGAGAGAAAATACAGTTTAATTTTCTATCAGCTCTGCCTCCTACAACTCTTCCTCACAAAGTTAATGGTCTTTGGCTCCACCCTATACTGTATCAAGGTTGGGGAATGTATGGCCCATAAACAGCTGTGTAGCATTGCTGTATGCTGGTAAACAAATGCTCCAGAAGAGGCTGCACATTGATGTTGGACAAAGTCTGGTTGCACATTTATGAGTGGTACAAATGGTAAAATTTGGATGAAAGCTGCTATATAAAATCAAGCTCATAGTCACTGATTGGAGGGCCTTTCCATATAATGTTATGGATAGGAACTCACGAGAGCTTGCTTTTATTCTCATCTCTGCTACAGACTTTTTATGTCTGGACAAGTCACAGGGCCGATTCAAAGTCCACTGAAGACAAGGGAAAGATAATATATGGAGATATACCTATCTTATAGAGCTGGAAGGGACCTTGAAAGGTCATTGAGTCCAGTCCCCTGCCTTCACTAGCAGGACCCAGTACCATCCCTGACAGATTTTTGCCCCAGATCCCTAAATGGCCCCCTTAAGGATTGAATTTACAACCCTGGGTTTAGCAGGCCAATGGTCAAACCACTGAGCTATCCCTCCCCCTAAGAGATTGAGACACCCATCCCTTCTCAGGGAAGGGATTTGAACCAGCACCTCTTTGCTTCTTGGGTAAGTACCCAAACCACAGGACTACAGTGGGAGTCACAGTGGGACATTCTCATTTGGACCTTGGGATCAATCCGTCACCTGTCTGTGTGTCTCGGTGTCACCATCTGGAATAATAGGTTAATAATACTTCCTCACTACACAAGGGTGATCTAAGTCTTAATTGATTAAAAGCAAGATCCTGATGCCTTTATTGACATGAAGCAATACCCTGTGGGATTATTCGAAGAGTAAGGTACTAACCTAAGTGCATTGAGCTCTTTGAATCAAGAGCACTGAAGAAATGCAAGGTATTAGCCTGAATTAAGAATCAGAAGAGGGAATATAATACAGCAGGGAAGATAAATCAATATATAAATGTAGAGCCTCCTTTATTTTCACAAAAGGCAGTACAAAATTGGCAAAAGACATCTGAAATCACTCTTCTAGCATGCTTGTATTGTTTCACCTGATAAGGGATATTTATCTTGGGTGATTAATAGAGAAGAAAGGAGAATAAATGCAAATCCAAAAAAGCCAACCATATTTGCCAATTTATATTTGAAAAACGAAAGTACTTGTGCAGAGCAATTTTCAGATTATAAAAATAACCATTGCAAAACTAACTGAAATTGAAAGCAAGTTTGACTGAATCCTTTTAAATCTTTCACTTCCCAACTGTTTTTTGCACCTTCCTCTTCTTCTTTGCTTACAGTAACCGTTTTTCTCTGTCTGGTAGGGTGAAAAAAATGCCTATATGTTACTAATGCAATCCCTTCAATGAGCAGCAGGGGGTAGTCTTGCACTATCTGACTGACTGCTTCCTTGGCTTGACAGTCTATCACTGTCCCTGGCGGGTAGGTGAGTCCATGTTCATCTCTAAACATAGATCATTTGATGGTGGTAGAATGCATTGTTGTTCCTCTGATGGAATGTCCTCTTAATTAGTCTCTGGGTTCAAAGACTCTTTCAAAAGCTCCATTGATTCATCTACTAAGTTGAATAGTTAAAAACCACATTATTGTGACTGAGATGACACTGGCCATGGGAAGTAGAAGGGTGTGTATAATACTTTCTATGGTGCCTTCTCTATTCCTGTGTTTATGAGGAGTTATTTAAGTAATTACTGAAAATCTGAGAGGACAATTATTTACCCAGCTATTTTCCAGTCATTACAATAATAGATCTAGGAATAAGAAATATTCCTTGGCTGTGATTATGATTTTTCATGAAGAAAATACTTTGATATTGACAGCAGCAGCTGTAAACATAGCTATGGACACACTAGCTAGGGGAAACATACTCTCAAGTTGCCTCGTCCATCTTGTTATGGGTATTTTAAGCACTGTAATGGTTATTGGCTCAGTCCTTAAGACAAATTTTGAACTTTTCCCTTTCGTGACACTTACATTTCTTGATTTACTTGTTTTGAAAAGCACGTTCTTTAAAAAAACCACTATTCCTTGTATTGTAATGTGAGGTTGTGCTTAAACCTTTTGAGAAACCTGTCTGTAAGCTACCATGCCAAACCTATTCTTGTTTTCATTTTGTATGTCACTATTATTGATAATAGGTGATGAGCTGTAATAAGAAGCTCTGGCGTCTACAATGCTGCATGTTCTGCCATTCCACATTTCTTAACATAATCAAATGGTTTGAAGGTTTAGTTCAGATAAGTGCTTGTTCTGAAGCTTATCCCAAAGCATGGTTAGAGAGAGAGAGAGAGAGAGAGAGAGAAGGGGGGGGGGTCTAATCAGCATGAGTGGAGGTGGCCATGTTACTGATGAGGGCTTGTCTACATTACCTGCTGGATTGATGGGCAGCGATTGATCGAGTGGGGGATCGATTTATCGCATCTAGTCTAGACATGATAAATCGACCACCGAGCGCTCCCCCGTCCACTCCAGTACGCCACCAGGGCAAGAGGCGCAGGCGGAGTTTACGGGACAGCATCAGCCGTCAGTGAAGATACCACCGTAAGTAGATCTAAGTATGTTGACTTCAGTGACATTATTCACGTAGCTGAAGTTGCGTAACAAGCTGCTGAAACATGTCGTCGTCATCACCATTCCTACCTTTCATTCAGCACTTTCCATCGGTAGATCTCAGTGACTTGTGCATCCAGCTCTCCTGAGTGGCAGGCCAGTGCTCGAGCATTCATCAATATAGATCTACTTTAGTATTGAACAGGTTTATTGAGGTCATATTCCACGTTTTTCACTCTTTCCTTTATTTAACAGATGACAACGGATCCAGGAACTTTCTAAATGGCTTAGCTGAATTCAGAAAATACAGGACAGGGAGATATAAATTACTAAGAAGGGGTGATTCACCTAGCACAGGCAGGTGGTGTTTTTGTTTCTGCTTGACTTTGCTGTTTCTGCCTGGAGGAGGGAAGACAGATTTAAAACACACCTGAGCTCCGCTGGGAGAATTACTGACCAGCCCCCTGACCCCACTACCCCAGCAAACACTAGCTACACTCTGGATTATCCTGGTTCCACTTTGCACCACCCAAACCTTATTACCTAGGAGCTCAACTATGTCAGAGTAACCCTGCAGTGAAACTATAGCCGCCACTGCCCTATGTATAAGGTCTGTCTGGAATGACTTGAAGGTCTTAGCGATGTGGCCCAGTGTATTGGGACTCAGGAGACTTGGGTACTATTTCTGGCTCTGGCACTGATTTGCTTTGTGACCTTGGGCAAGTCACTTCACTCTTCTGTTACTTCTCTCACACTATATCTGTCTTGCTTATTCAGATTGTAAGCTGTTTGGGCGGGGGCGGTCTCTTACTGTGTGTATCTACAGTGCCTAGCATGTTGGGGGTCTCTATACAGTACCGTAATAGACATAATAGTATGGCTATGTCAATAAAAGGGTCAGACAAATAGGTATCAACCACTGAATTCTGTCATATTCCACATCTGCACTAGCCCCCCCTCCCAATATACTGACATTATAGAACATGACTTATTTTTAAGAGTGATTATTGAAGAATTGGTTACACAACTCTCATGACAACTGATGGGATTTGTGTGGCTAATTTCCCGAGAACTCCATGGAAAATGCATGTGCCTTAGTAGCTAAAAGAGAGAGAAAATATTTGCATGCTTCGAAGGTGAATGTAATCAGCATCTTCCATCTGTGGTGTTTAAAGGATTTCAGTGTTTAGCACGCGGAGCAAAATAACTATTCAGCAACACTTCACAATAAGTGGCCAACCATTATTGGAACCCATGGGATTCACTGTGATAACATTAATCATGATGAATTGGTGTGGCATCTGTGTGGCTGTAATATATAACTCCACAAGAATTCCATTAGGATGCAGTTCAGCATTTTTTCAGAGCAGTTTATCTTTTTCTCTCTGGTAAGAGGGAACTTTTCTCAATCACCTACGTGCAGGGTATTCATAACAACATTATGCCTAGCAACTTGCTATGGCATATTAGTTGTGTTCTGCTTTTATTTCGGAGCAACTAATGACCCTCCTCATGCAATGGCATTACTGAAAAAATTAACTCAATCTACTCCTAGCAGAAATTAAATTCCTGAAATAATTCTAGAAGAGCTATTCCCTCAGACAAAAGAAACCAGAAGGGAACTCACTCTGTTTTGATATGATTTTTTTCCATGCTTACCCTCTGCCGTAAGATAAATCATTGTGGAAAGTTTGAGGAAAATCCCTTCAGTGGTATTTGAGTTATGTGGAAAAGTGTTTGGGTTGTAAAAATATTATTGCCACGCTATGATAGCTCTGAACAACTGCACTTGTTCTGTTACAGCTCCCATATCCAATGAGAACCCTGAACCTTGCCCTCTGAACCTTTGTTGTCAGTCAGTCTGGGTAGAGAGGCCAAGAAGCAAATGAGCTTGGAGATTGAATTCTCCTCTCTCACCTACAGGTGGCCTCTTCACATCAGAACTGAGACTTCCTAGTTGTACAATGTGGGCCAGGTCTGCTTTCACTGCAGTTGCCCATACTGCATAGTACATGTTGGATGGATAAAGACCCAAATTCACCTGTGTGTGGCGGGCCAGCACTTCTTCAATCCTACTTCAGCCCCATTTAGGGGGATTCAATGTTGCATAGGCTTTGTGCTAGTGAGTGTGTGTGGTACAGGTACCCCCGCCCTCCCGCCGTGCTAATACACAGAGGATGAGAGTTGTGTCAACTGCCAGCTTCAGAGTTGTGGCTCTTTAGTTTAAGCCAGGGGTTGGCAACCTTTCAGAAGTGGTGTGCCGAGTCTTCATTTATTTGCTCTAACTTAAGGTTTCGCGTGCCAGTAATACATTTTAACGTTTTAGACGGTCTCTTTCTATAAGTCTGTAATATATAGAACTAAACTATTGTATGTAAAGTAAATAAGGTTTTTAAAATGTTTAAGAAGCTTCATTTAAAATTAAATTAAAATGCAGAGCCTCCTGGACCAGTGGCCAGGACCCGGGCAGCGTGAGTGCCACTGAAAATCAGCTCGCGTGCTGCTTTCGGCACGCATGCCATAGGTTGCATACCCCTGGTTTAAGCTATAGCAGCTCATGCAGTTATCTTAGGAAGTTCCTTTTCAGTCCTCAGGGCATCAGCCAGGATGGTGGCCATCACACTGGCCCTCTGCTTACATAAGAATGTCACTCATGTAGAAAGCTTCAATCGCTACAGCTCTTAATTTAGCTTCTTTCACAAGCACTAAGTCAGTGATGCCACAGCTGCCATCAGCAGGGGCACCCAGGCTGGATTTCCCTCAATATGAAAGAGCAGGGTCAGCTGGCAGGGTGTTCTCTGGGAGGACTCTGGAATTTATTCCCCATCTTGGAACTGTGTGGGGTTGGGTGCTACCGTGGGTTCCCACAGTATGCGTTGTTTACAATGTCCTTCCCCCATTTGTAGCAGTGAGGGGTTCTCCAACCAAAACAAAACAGCAAACAAACAAACAAACAAAACCCTTTTCTATCTCTTTCCCTTGATGGAGAGGGGAATCAGAGTAAAAGAGAAGAACGACAAAGGTGGTCTGTCTCTTAGGTAGTCTTTTGAGGCTTGGCTTATCAGCTGGTTTAGTGTCTTTAATTAGGATGAGGGTCTGCCCATCCCTAATCCTAAAGGGTCACCCCACTTTATACTTGGTCCATGAAGTCTCAGGGGCAGTGGGGTCTGTGACTGTCTCCCTCTTGGCTGATCTGGCTCTGTGGTCAGCAGCCTCTGAGGTGCAGCGGTCTTCTTGTTCACTCCCCACCTCTTTCTTGTAGCGGGCTTTCCCTTTTTAAGCTTCCCTCCTCCACGCAGCACAATCCTTACAGGTGCACCTGATTAGTGCTGGCTGAACCCAGAAGAGCTCGTTAGCCTTCTCTCTACTAGAGTGAAGGTGTGCCCCTTCACATACCCCACCCCTCTAATTAGAAAGGCAGTCATGGGGCGGATTGTCTCCGTTACCTATTTCCCATGAAAAGAAATAGACGTTAGGGTGGTTCTTTCCAGCACTCTGAACCTATAGGGCTGTAGCTCAAGGTACTATCACATTATATGAAGGTTTATGTCTTTCATGGGGTGAATCCAGTGTAGGGAAGCATGATCAAGGAGAAAAAGTTACCCAACAAGTATTACCTGAAGGAAGCCATAGTCCATTTGATCACTAGTGTCTTCTTTGTCAATAATTGAGTAGGCCTTTTCTCTAGGGAATAGCTTCCAATTCAGGTATAGCATTGGATGTTCTTCTCTTTTGAAGTCTTGTGAGACCACAGCCCCGAGTCCAATGTCTGAGGCGTCTGTATGCAGTACAAATTCACAGGAAATAAAATCGGGGCTGAAGAGTACTGGTGCCCAGCATAGTCACCCTTTCAGTTCACTAAAGGCTTCCTCACATTTCCTATCCCATCGGATCTTCTTCACATCCATCGGCCTATGATTATGGGGTAGATCAACTTTTTTGGCAAGCGCTACCATTATTACTGTGGTATGTGTCCCCACCGTCAGTTGTAAAAATTGGCTGGGGCACATTTCGACTTCACCATGCATACATTGCAGGTGGATTGTATTTTTAGGGGTGTTGACATCTCCTACTATGGAGGCTTGAACCATCATCTGGCTGTAGCCAGAGTCCAAGAATCTTTGAACCCTCTTTCCTCGGACCATCACTGGTGCTTTCAATTTAGGGGGAATCTTTTTCTGTGCGAGGGATTCTGCCATCCAACCCCTGGCATATTCACATTCCATAAGAGGGCACTCCCTCTTCATGGGTCATGTCTGCCCACAGGATTAGCAAGTAATTGGGCTGGTGTTTCCAGGATCTTTCCAAGGTGGGGGTGAACTTGGCTGTGGAGCAGTGCCTGGACCCTGGTCTGTGAGTCCTATACCAGTTGTTTGAGGTGCCTGGCTGTCCCACTGGCAGTGTTATGTCTGTGCCTGACCCCCTTGGACTACCCCTGGTCTAAGGTGCGGTCTGACCATCTGGGAGGACTTCCTTGGGAGTCGGATCTTTCAGAAGGATTGTTACTGGTTTGGGTTCGCCCTCCTGGGTTTCTCTTTGGTCTGTCCCCTGTGCCGCCAATGTCTTGGGGGATTCTGCCTCTAGTGATCCTTCTACAAAGTCCTCCATTAGCCACACCACATCTGATGCTGTGGTGCTGTTACACCCACTCCCTGCCTTTCATGGGTAATATCGTTATAAATTGTTCATTCACAATGGCCTTGGCCACTTGGCACCCCAATAGTTCTTCTTCTTTTGTAGTGATAATCAGGATGGCCCATTTTCAACAGTTGACAAGAAGGTGTGAGTAACAGTAGGCTCGTTCACTTGCACGTCTACCAATGTGATATATGCCATCATGTGCCAGCAATGCCCCTCTGCCATATACATTGGCCAAACCGGTCAGTCTCTACGCAAAAGAATAAATGGACACAAATCAGATGTCAAGAATTATAACATTCAAAAACCAGTTGGAGAACACTTCAACCTCCCTGGTCACTCAATTACAGACCTAAAAGTCACAATTCTCCAACCAAAAAAACTTCAAAAACAGACTCCAATGAGAAACTGCAGAATTAGAATTAATTTGCAAACTGGACACCATTAAATTAGGCTTGAATAAAGACTGGGAGTGGATGGGTCATTACACAATAGTAAAAACTATTTCCCCATGCTAATTTTTTCCCCTACTGCTACTCACACCTTCTTGTCAACTGTTGAAAATGGGCCATCCTGATTATCACTACAAAACTTTTTTTCCTCTTGCTACTGTATTTTCCACTGCATGCATCGGATGAAGTGGGTTTTATCCCACGAAAGCTTATGCTCAAATAAATTTGTTAGTCTCTAAGATGCCACAAGTACTTCTCAGATAGTATAGTGTCTTTAATTAGGACTAGGGTCTGACCTGTCTTGGGTCACCTCACTTTTATATCTGGTCTGTGCAGCCTCAGGAGTGGTGAGGTCTGCAACTGTCTCCCTCTTGGCTGATCTGTCTCTGTGGTAGCAGTCTCTGAGGTACAGCAGTCTTCCTGTTCACCACCCCTTTCTGTGGCAGCCTTTCCCTTTTTAAGCTTCCTCCCTTCAGGCTGAGCAAGCATTACAGGTGCGCCTGATTCCTGCTGGCTGAGCCCAGAAGAGCCTGTTAGCCTCCTCTCTACTAGAGTGAGGGTGTGCCCCTTCACAGGCCCTACCACCAATCTGAGTCATGTTGCAAGACATTGGTTTGAGAGGGATTTTGGAAAGGACTGAAGGTATGCTTCCAGCAATGAAGGGATAGAAAGGAGTCTCTGTAAGTGGCTGGCTAGCTGAGTTCCTGTTGAAATGATTAATGCACATGGTGTTTTATTGTATTCTTAATGATGTGTTAGCGTATCCAGACCCCTTGAATGGTGTTTTTAACATTATTTTAAATGAATAAATAAATAGAAGCTTAAGAGAACAAAGAGAAAATTCTATTTCTTATGTTTTTTCTATTTAAAAAAGAACTTCGCTCTGAAGGGGCCCCACGCCTTCACAACGAGCCAACCCTGAAATGTCATTATGTAACTCTGAGAGCTCTTCTAATCAGTTGACCTCTGGATGGGTGGGCACAGCAAACTGGGAGCCAGAGTCCCCTGTACCTAAAGTTTCTCCAACTTCCTGTTCTAGGAATTAACCACAAGAGACTTAGAGAAACTCCTGTGGTTACTAACAGAAGAAACAAGTTCCCTCCAATCTCCCACTGCACCTTGTCACTTGTGGTTTGTGGGAATTACACGACTACTCTTATCCAAGATAGTCAGAAACCAGACCGCTTGCACACAGCAGTATTGTGAATTAAGCATCTAGACAACAGAGTGGATGCTGTAAGGCTGGCATGGTGGCTCGAGTTTGCGGGAAATTGCTCAAATATTTCCACAAAGAAAACCGTTATGTTATGAAAGCTACCTGAGCTAAATCACAGCCCCTCTGTGGGAATGAAACAAGGTTTTGCTACAGATTTTTTGGGTCTTCACCAACTTGTGAGACAGTTTGTGGTTCAAATGCTTTTGACAAAAGGTCTGCTTGCCTTCTTCCATATTACACCTTCAGCATGTAACTCATCCATAAGGCCACTAGCCTCTGCTGTTTAAATCCTACCACAATACCCTCCCTCTGCTGCAATGACTATAAGAAATACACCAATTAGTGGCTGCTAGGTTGACAGACACATGAGGATAGTTAACACTTTATTTATAAACTTAATAAAAGGCAGTACTGCCAGCTACACTTACAATAATAAATGCATATATGGTTATAAAATTGTGTATATGTGATTCAATCCCTCTCTCCCTACCCTTCATAGCTCACCCATTCGCGTTGTAAGTTTATTAGGGCATGGATTGGGTCTTTGTATGTGTTTCTACAGTGCCCAGCACAATGGCACACTGATTTTGGCTGGGCCCTCTGGTTACTATCACAATACAGGTCACAAATAGTAGTGAACTCCTGGCCGCACTGAGTTTTGCCATTGACGTCAATGGCAATAGGATTTCACCATGTACTCCTCTGGACACTTTTCACCATCTTTTCTTTTTGGCCACTTAATCTGTGGATCTGACTTCTTCACTTAGCTGAGTTATTTGGCACCAGGCCAGAACTGTTTGTGCAGAACCACACACATCCTTCTCCCCTTCTTAAAAATGTGGAATCCATTTGGGTTATGCAGACCCTTGCTTTAAGTGCATCTTAGATTCTTTTTGCTCTATTTCCCTGAGACATTTTGTGCATTAGCTTCTCTATATAACGCCAAACCTCAGGCCTTGGAAACCACCCTTATCTTCAAGAGCTACCTGAAGACTCTGGGGCCATTTATGTCATCACATCTCTTCCATTGCATCTGCAGTTCTTCCTTGCAACTTCTTAGCTGCTCTGTGGTGTGTCATCCTGAGGGATTGCACCATCCTTTAATTTATATTTTTTCCCTGGCTCTTCTTTGTTACTCTACAGTTACGCTGAACAGTTCCATCAAAGAAATAACCACAGTTGTTGCCTACTTAATAAATTACATAATGTAATGAGTTTCTGGGCAAGAGTGAGAAAGAAGCTTGAAGTTGATGTAACGGTCAGGCGAGCGGCTTGATATGGAGCGTCATTCGCTTTGTTTCCCGGATGAGGAGAGGCAGAACTGCCAGTTCCTTTTACGCGCCACACAGGTTAATGGCTCCAGTGGCACTAAAGTGTTCACAGTTGGTGTTTGTTTGTCTTGTTCTCATTACAAATGCCATGTTGCTCATTTCTGTGAAGTCTGGGTTTCCAGATAACGATCCAGTTCCAGGGACAGGCAAGGATTTTGCTTTTGGGAGGGGATTGATTAAATAAAATATAATAAAAAAATCATGTATGAAGGTACAACTTTCTGTGTTTCTTTGGGTCAGATTTTTAAAGGCATTTAGGTGTCGAAAGATACAGATTGAAAAGTCCATGGGGTGCACTATTTGTATCCTTAGCCACCTAAATGCCTTTAAAAACCTGTCCCTTTCTCTTAATGCCCAGTGATGCTCAGGACACATGCACCATCCCATGAGTGGGTGGAAGAGTTGAGGTCTTACAGGGTATGTCCACACTGGATTCAAAGACCCACAGCACAGCTGCAGCTGGCCCAGGCCAGCTGACTTGGGCTTGTGGGACTTGGACTGCAGGGCTAAAAATCGCTGTGCAGATATTTGGGCTTGGACTGGAGCCCTCCCCCCTCGCAGGGTTCCAGAGCATGGGTGCCAGCCCAAGCCCAAATGTCTGAACAGCAATTTTACAGTCCTGCAGCCCAGGTCCCAGAAGCCTGAGTCAGAAGACCTGGGCCAGCCATGGGTGTTTAATTGCTGTGTAGACGTACCCTTAGTCTACTAAGCACAAGGACTACTTCTGGCGTCAGCCACTACAACAGGCATGGAGGAGACAAAGCCATAGTTTTTCCCTCCTCTGTCCTGGCCAGCTGAGGATGTCAGCCATGAAGAGGAATGTACACTGAACCCCATTAAGCGGGGTGAAGCAGCAGGCATGTGCATGCCAGGGTGGTCTGTGACTTTCTGGGGTACCATGCCTCACACAGCTCCCAGTGGGGTGATGCAACTGTGCCCTGTCACCAGTGTGAGTCAGTGCCTTACAGGCACACTGTGTCCTCTACTGTTTTCATGTGCTGAAGTGTGGTGAATTTGTGCTTTGTTCTTGGATTTGGCAGAAGTGGGTGAACTTGTGAAATCTTCAGTGACATGCCTGTTTTCTGCCCTCAGATTTGCCAAAGAAATGTATCTGGTTACTACTTAAACCAACCTTTGTGGGGGAGGGGGGTCCAAGTCCAGAATTCAGATATAGCTCTGAATTTTGAAAATGGCTCTTACCTTTATAATGGACTAAACCAAGGGGTCTAACTAAACACCCCTGGAGCTTGAGGGTACTGAAAACTCAGATCCAGAGCTGAATGTTGCAGCTTACACCACCTTTGGCTTTAATGTAACAAGCAACCAGGCTTCGAGGAAGTGTAGACTTTTGAATGGGAAATTTTAAATGACATGCATATCCAAATTGGAGACATGTGAAGGGGGAACTGTTGTGATTATTGCCCTTCTGATAGTGTTTACTTCCCAAATGGGAAGAAGGAAATGTTTGTTTGGGAGTTCTCGCCATTTACTAGAACAGCAAGAACAAAAGTCTTTAGTCTTTTTATGGTGTTCAGCTGTAGTCGTAACTATCACCACAGCTTTTCTTCAGACAGGGCCCGATCCAAAGCCCATGGACGTCAATGGAAAGACCCCCATTGACTTTGGTTAGACTTTCAGGCACTAGAACAATGGGGGCCCTCCTGGATAGATATATGGATTTACTGTCTCTCTGCTGGTGCTGCTGCTGATACCTGATCTATTTTAGCACCACTGAGGGTGGTTAATGAACTATTTTTATGGTCATTATGTGGGCCCATAGTGCCAATTAGCACATTCTCATATGTGTGAGCACTTGGAGGGGCAGAGGAGGCTAGAAATGTTTTAGGCGAGGCATCTATGGGACTCCATAGAGTCATTGTTTTCACTATTCTACAGGCTGTCAATTGGCACATCTCCATTGACTTCAGTGCAGCCATGCCATTTGCCACCAGCAGAGCACTTGGCCCTACATGTTGGAAAATCCCAACATTCCAGGTTATGTGTAGCTTGCTAGAGTGATTTATTTTGTCTGCAATAGAGCTGTTCAAGTGATTTGGAGTGGCTGGTTCTGACTGCCAAGTGTATTGGTTTTCAGGTGGATTTGGGAGTGCACCTCAAAGAACAAACATGGGGAGCCTCTCCAATCCCACAGCTATTTTAACCTCTCAGGGAGCTGGTGTAGGACAGTGCTGTAGCTCCAATGAATTCAGGTGGCTTTATGGTAGCCTGGGTGGGTGTTAACCCCAGTCCCAGAGAGCTGCAACTGTGTCCTTTGTGGCTCCCCCTAATCTGCGCCCAGTGGTTGAAGGAAGCAGTTAAGAAAAATTAACCCTTCTGAGAAGGGAATGTAACAAACAACTGTTCAACAGAAGCTAGAATAACAACAGATTTTGTGTCTCTCAGGTATTTATTATAACTCCTTCCAAAATGTATAGGTCCAAGAAGCTTTCATCACTAATCGATCTACAAAACGAAAAGCAAAAAATAACATTTTGCACCATTCTGAGACTAGACTCTGATCATCAGGTGTATTCCACATCTGCATTGCATTGCCCATCCAATCCAGAGTGAAGGAGGGCGCTTACTCTGCACTGAACAGCACCTAGCACGTTGACAGTGCTCAGTGAGTAATGAATAATAAGATATGCTGTGTGCAGAGGGCAATCTTAAAAAGCTGCATTTGTCAATTTAGCCGTGTAAAAGTTTATTATATTTGCAGAAATCCCACGTTCTATGTACAGGGACTATCACAGATATCAGCTAATGGTAAAAGACAAGCTTCTTAGAATGTCCACTCTGAAGTAATCCTTCTTTTACAAATATGAGAACAGAATCTGGGATGTTATGATTTCAAATTATGTCAGTTTATTTTTTTGGTTTTCATCATAATACAAATTACTTCATGATACATCACTGCCTTTCCCATGATACATCACTGCCTTTCCCTCTCAGAAGCCCAGTCAAAACATTGTGTGTGACTCTCCAGTAGAAGCCATCTCAGTTCTGCTCTTTTGCAGCATTTTATTGACATGTGTGACCCTTTGTTTAGCTTCTCTTTCTGTTGCCTCTGTACAAGTTACTGCTGAGGGCAGTGCCATTTGTTAGGGACAGCCAAAAGACATGGACACTACAGCCTTCTCTGCAGGAGTCTTCCATCCAGTGTCACTCACTGCAGCTGGTTAGGATTTCCTGGAGATGGTGTAAAAGGTAAACATGAGATCAATGGGCTTTAGTACATGATTGATGGGATCATGTTTGTATAGATTTAAAGCCAGAAGGGACCATTGTCATCATCTAGTGTGACCTCTTAGTTTTCAAAGATCTATCACACATGGTGTTAAAAAGAACTTTCTGCACAGAGTGAAGAATTTGGGATTAGTGTATATAAGGGTTAATAATACCAGAGTCCCAGGCCTTGGCTACACTCAGGACTTTCCAGCGCTGCCGCGGCAGCGCTGTGAAGCGCGAGTGTAGTCACGCCGCCAGCGCTGTGAGAGCTCTCTCGCAGCGCTGCAAGTACTCCACCTCTCTGAGGGGAGTAGCTTGCAGCGCTGCGAGTGAGCGTACAGCGCTGTAGGCTCTGATTACACTGGCGCTTTACAGCGCTGCACTCGCTGCGCTCGGGGGGGGAGGGGGCGTTTTCACACCCCTGAGCGCAGCAAGTTGCAGCGCTGTACAGCGCCAGCGTAGCCAAGGCCTCAGTTTTCAGAGGTTGGCACCTTAACAGGACAGCCAAATCCCAAAGTGGAATCTAGATACATCAAATGGGAATTTAGTTGTCTGTGGTAAGTACTGATTTGAGTAGCTGGATGGGGTATTTGGACACTGGACTCTCTGTAGGATTTTCTTGGTACCGAATGCTGCGGAGAAGGATGTCTTTTCTATTATTAATCTGCATATCTCAGTCCCATATGAAATTTGGAAAAATTATCCTTTTGTGATTAATTTTTCCATGAGTGGTCTCTTCTCAAAAATACATTGTTTTGGAAATTTGGAGGAAAATTCCTCCAGCCAGTGTAAATTAAGTGAAAAAGAGCATGTAATCTTCAATTAACACACACACACACACACACACACAAAAGCTTTTCTTTAGTTAACTGCTATCTAGGCAACTTGCTAATACTAATTACATCCCCCGTCCTGCTGTCTATACTCAGCAAATTGGCCAAAGATAGGGGTCATGGAGCTTACACTAGTGTATTTCAGGTAGCAATTTTCCTCCTTTTTTACTTAATCAGAGTCTGGTTCTGCAACTCTTGTGCAAATGGAGCAGCACTTACTCAGGTAAATGGCATTACTCATGTGAGTAAGTGCTGCTTGATATATGTAAAGGTTGCAGGGATTTGTCCCTAGCTATCCCTTTTTGCTGCGGGGTAGGGGCTTGATTCTCTACTGCTTTGCTTCTTGTTACTAATTTATGCCTGTGCAAATTGAGTGTGAAGTGCTACCAGATCACAGTTTTAGAGTTTTACATCCACTCTGCACTGGTGTAAATGACTACACCATTTGCAAGGCAGTGGAGAATCAGACCCTAAATGTCTACCTGATGATCACCATGTGGAGTGCAGCCAAACAGCTTCTTCCAGCATGGGGGAAGGAGAGGGTAAGAGCTTGAATGTCTCCTACTAAAGGAGACTTCTGAGATTCCCCAAGCCTTTGCCAGAGTAAGAAATAGAAACCAATGGGCTTGGTTTCTTGTGCTGTGGTTTACGTGGGCATTTTCCCTCAGGAGTCGAGACATGACATTTGACATATTGCTAGCAAATTACTAACTCATCTTTATGATTATAGTTCTTGGACTTGTGACTAAAGAAACTTGCTGGTGGAGAATTGAGTCTCAGTACTCTCTCGTAGAACTCAATGGCAACCTTCCCATTGACTTCAATAGAGCCCGATCAGGCTTTTAAAGTGTTATATTGAGATTATGAGAGGAGAGAAAAGCATTTCAGTGACACAAACAATGTGTTTCTGTTCTGAGGAGCGGGCCAAATTTCCAATCACCAGGGAAACGCCACTGGAGACAATGGTAACCAAGCAGAATTTGACCAGGATTGCTTAGAAACAGCTGCTTACCCTCTCTAGTGTAAGTACTGCATAACCCTCAAGCTAATATGCCTAAATACTGCAACCACAGCTAATTCCTGTGGTTTGGTTTCAAAGGCCAAATGCTTTCTAGGCTCACCAGTGCTGGTAACCATCCATGCTTAGTCTTCTCCTGGATAGCTGGATAAGGCATCAATGAAAAAACCAGTTACTAACTAGCTTTATTTAAATAATGACTTATTAAAATACTCCTACATTACTAATTGTTAACAGTTGTTGATAATAAATAACACTAGTTCCATCTTGGATCTAGGTTGGATTGTAAGTGGCTCTCTTTCTTCACTTGGCTCTTAATGACACAGCTCCTAAATTTTCAAATTCGATTTTAAGTCAGTAAAACCAGAAGCAACAGACTAAACCCAAGAAATCATTAGGGGGAGCTGTTGCCCCAAAAACCCACACCTCCTCTCCACTTCTATTCAGACTTGCCTTGGATTGCACTGCAGTCCAGAAATGTTAAATTGATTCGTGAGTTAGCACCTTTATGTACAGTGTTGTCAATCATGCCAACTCTTGGGGATGCCGTGTAAATAAATATCTTCATTTTCATTTGTTTGGCTTTCCCACGCACAGCTGAAGAAAGATGTCGTAGCTGAAGTAACACATGACAGTGATCGTTCGCTGCTAGTTAGAGCAGTCTTTTAATCACTCAACTTTTGTTAATAACTTGTATTAAAAAGCGGTGCAGATTTTGACATTTTCTTCTGTCATGTCATTGTTGTTTCTGGTTTTACATACAAGTCTTTTTTTTTACATGAAGGCCCTGATTCTGTTTTCATTTACACCATTGTCAATCTGCAGTAATTCAAATAAAGTCAGTGGAGTTACACTCGTTGCAGACTGATGCAAATTAGAATCAGGCTCTTTCTGTAGATAAAAAGTGCAAAGACCTGGGACCAAATCCCTAGCATCTGCAACTCCCAGTGACATTACTATTCAGGAGTTAACCTTTGATTTTTAACTCTTAGCCGTTGACATCCCTCCTTTCCTACAGAGAAATGTCAGACATTTAAGACTATGACACAAGGCGCAAGGTTCTCCTAGTAATTGTGCATAGGAATGTTGTTAATCTATTATTTTGCAAGTAGAAATGTGTACAGATTAGATGCCATTGACTAACTGCATGGTTACTCAAGACTGATAATATCAAATGGTGCATTTTATATTAAAATGGGTTGTATGTTGCATTGCACATTAGTGCCAGATTGGGGTGGCTGAGAGATGAATCAAGTATGCCATATCGAAGAGCAGACTTTGGCCATAGGAAGTTATCATTTTGGTTTATTTTAATTCATATGTGCTTGATTAGAAAAATCATTCATCTTACAGGGTTTTTTGGACGGATAAAAGCAATTGTGTAATTGGATCCCCTCATATATCAAACCAAGTCCATCCCTAGTGTAAATCCATTGAAATCAGTAGAGACAATAGGGATGAACTTGATCCATTGACTTTTAATGTCCTAAAATTGGAGAAAGAAAATCTGCCTGATGGCAGTTGACTGACTTGGAGCAGAGGGACTAGCAATATTAACAGTAGAAAGCCAAGAACCAATAATTTTAACTGTCAGAGGGGTAGCCGTGTTAGTCTGAATCTGTAAAAAGCAACAGAGGGTCCTGTGGCACCTTTGTCTCAAAGGTGCCACAGGACCCTCTGTTAATTTTAACTGATTTTTTAAAAAATGAACATCATGTTTTTTCTCCCCCATAAGAGCTATGCCCTGTACAATGGTCACCCTTAAAAATATGCCAGTTTCACTTTAAACAGATAACCTTATCTCAGTATTTGCAGTATTTCTCCTACTTCCTTGTACTTAGCATAAAGCGTACCTCGTATCTGCACTATTGTAAGGTAATGTTATTTAGTTATTTGAGGCAATTTGGCCGCTTTTTAAGTGTGACCAGTCTACATGTAAATTCAGTGCATAATCTCAGGGCTGTCCTTTTACTCATTTAAATGGACTGAATATAAACAGTGTATTTTTGTAGACTGTCTGTGTTCTCCTGGGATAACTTTGTAAATGAACTGTTACATTCCCACATTTCAGCTTGGTTAAGAGCCTCATTTAGTACCAATAAAGAACACTCATTTGCTAATAAGCATATTGACTGCCAGAAGCACTATTCTGAAAATTGGAGAACAATCTCTATGTGCAAGAAAGACGTTCTCCACTCATAACAGGATGCTGTTCTATAAGGGCTCAGTCCTGAACAGTGCTGACGTACTTGGCACACTTCATTTCAGTGGGCTATACACAGGCTCAAAGTTAATATACAGTGCCTAGCACAAAGGGGTCCATGACTAGAGCTCCCAGGCACTAAGGTAATACAAACAATAAATAAGAAGAAGTACAATGGAATTTGACTCTTGAACATACATAATTGTATATGATGTATGAATTATCATCTGCAAGTGCAGTAGTTTGTCTAGCAAAGTGTATGGGAATATATTCCACAGCAGGATTGTGCCCTAGGTATTACCTTATAGACATACAGTTAGCCAGCTTTGCACTACAAAGCTAAGTCTTAGTACTTTAAACCTCCTTTGTATTCACTGTAAGGTAGTATTCTGCAGTCTGACACTGGATTTGAGGATAGAGTGTGAATATGAAATGTGGCCCCTTTGGTATATAACTTAAATGCCAACCATCAGTATTTGCAGAGCAAGTGCTTTTGCTTGAAAATCTTACTGAAAGACTTTGGTCTAATTGTTACTCTTACTTACAATGGTGTAAACCAAGAGTAATTCCACTGCAGTTAGCGGATCTGCATCAGTGTAAAAAAAAGATGAGAATCAGGCCTCTATGTTTAATTGGTACCACGCCACGTATTCCATCGACTCACAAACATTAGAGATGGAAGAGTTATTACTGTCCATAATCTAATCCATCTCACTGGCAGTGCTGGATTGTTCCTTACACTGCACTCGTTAGCATTTTATTCAGTATGGTTTTAATTGTACATGATTTGTAAACCCTAAAGAGCTTCACGCCTTAAGTAACAGAAAAAGATGTGCACAGATCCCCCCTCGCCCCTCCACACATTGTGAAATTAACAAGACATTGTACTTAGCCTTCCCATTCAAGCACATTACTTTTCATTTTTTTCTCTTTCTGCCTGATGCATGTTTGTATACTGGCTAGAAGTGGATGGAAAGCAAAAATTCTGTTTTGTGAAAAATTGTACAGTTCTGAAATTTGTTTTTGTGCCACGACAGACGTAAAATAAGCCCTTTAAAATGGTTTTGTGAAAAAAACATGCAGGGAGAGCCCTCCTCTGGACTAGCCATCAGTCCAGTGGTTAAGGCATTCACTTGTGCTTTAGGAGAGCTATGTGCAAGGCCCTTGTTCTGCCGGATTCTGAGCAGCCATTTGAATCTGGTACCCGCACATCAGTGCCCTAACCCCTGGGCTATTGGCTATGCTGGGGTCTCTCTCTCTCTTACAGAATCTCCCTTGCAGATATGAGAAAATGTTGTCAAACCCAAAATGTTTCCACCAAAAGTTTTGGTTTTGATGAATCAGCTTTTTTTCTGATGGAAAAAAAAGGCATTTTATTTAAAAAAAACCCTGCCCAACGTTCTCTTACTGACTATATGTAATGTTTTCAGTGCAGGGAGCACAGCTTCATTGTGCCTGCAAAGTGCCTAGAATGCTAGTAGTGCCATACAAATAAACTCAAAACACCGAATAAATAATCGGGGGAGGGGCAACATAAGAGGTGTGTCTTCCATCATTTCTCTTGGGACATTGTTCTACAGTCAAGGACTCCTCACTTTCAGGAAGTTATTCCTAATATTCAGATCAAACTCTTCCATTCTTAAATTAAACCTCTTTCTCTTAGTTATTCACTTGTGTACCGTGCTGGATAATTCCTTTCCCTCCTTGGTGTTTACCCTTCAAAGAGTTGCATATAGTGATCATTCACTTCACTAGGGGCCTGCCCCTGCTCGTACTAACACAGGCGATGGGTCTCCTGACATTTCTTTGAGCTCATTCCACCCCCATCTTCTGATTCAATTTGTGTCAAATCTGCAGCATTGTTATTGGCCGTTTCGGTAAGCGGCTGGTTCCGCCAGCAGCCAGCCAGTTGTTGACAGTAAGATGCCTAAATACTTTGTGAAGCCCACCCTAGGTCTCTTTTCGGAGGGCGGGGGACAAGGGGAAAGAAACCCCTTTCATGGTTGCGTTAGGGAGATGGTGTGTGGTTGCCCTGGTGCAAGTCCAGAGTAGCTCCAATGAAGTGCTTGGCTGGCTGGTTCTTGCTCACATGCTCAGGGTCTAACTGATCACAGTTTGTGGGGTCAGGAAGGAATTTTTCCCCAGGTCAGACTGGCAGTGACCTTGGGCTTTTTTGCCTTCCTCTGCAGCATGGGGTGTAGGTTTCTTGCCACCTCCCCCCGCTGCCCCATCCAACCCCTCCTCTCATTCCTGACTGCCCCTCCGGGACCCCTGCCCCATCCAACCACCCCTTCTTCCTGACCGCCCCCAGACCCCCCACCCCTGACTGCCCCCTGACACCCCATCCAACCCCCCCTCTCCTTCCTGACTGCTCCCGTGGGACCTCTGGTAGATTCTTTTTCAAATCCCTTATCCTGCTAAGGTGGAGGGGAGACTTTAACTGGGGTCTCTCACATCCCACGTGAGCACCCTAACCACTGGGCTAAAACTTACAAGAAAGCTATTGCTCCTCTCCCTCCCCGTTAGCCTAATACTAAAAGAGAGTATGAGAGCAGCTGAGAATCCCAAGATGAGAGAGGCCTGGATTTAGGCACCTATCTTTAGCACACACCCATCTGGTCAGCATCTCCCATTGGCAACTCCCTGCCTAGCATGCTGGCTTTTGTGAATCGCACTCTAAGGTGCCTCTTTCTCTCCCCCATTCATTGTATAGGAGTTTAGGTGCCAAATTCAGGCTGTGTGAATCTCAGCTATTTTCTAGGCACCTAAAAGTTAGGCGTGACAATGCTGGGGGGTCACAACACCAAACTCCCTTTGTGCATTCAGGCCAAAATCCATAAAAGACTTCCAACTACCTTAGCTCTCTCAGTAGCTCCTGACCATGAGGGAAGGGTTTCAGATCTTGAAATGAACAACAGGCCATGTGGGGGTGGGGATGTTGGAAACGCTAAACACTGAAAATAAGAAGTGGTTTCATTCAGCCCGGCAGTTTCTGCTTTTCATTCAGAATGTGAAACTTGTGACAGGATCCAGTGAGGTGAGGAAGGGAAGTAACCTTACAGTCAGTGGGACAGTGAAGTCATTGAAAAAAAAAAAAAAAAAAAAAAACACCGGGCGCTACACTTTTGTCCAGTGAAAGATAATCTATCAGGTACCAAACACACTCTCATTTTTCTCAATGAAAACTAGGACCCTAGAAGTGCAAGGCAAACAATTCCTACTTCCTCTCTGCCAGCAAGAATGACAAGGCTGTTTGCCAGCTCTGGGGCCTAATTAGAAACTGCTATCGGTGGGGTTCCAGCTTCCTAGATATCATTCATGTCTGTGAGTTATATGGCTTAATCCTGCTGTTCAACATTCCACAAATTCCCGGTGCCTACTGAGAGTCCCAGCTCATTCAAAAGAAGCCAGAGCTAGTGGAGCAAAGTCTGCAACACCCCTCCTCCCCCCCACTCTGCAGCAATAGCTAATCAGGGTTAACTCTGCTCTTGCTTACATGCTCTGTGCTGCTTCTGCCCAGGGCTGCTGTGATGATGAGTTGGAGCAAATGTGGAAAGCAGTGATGTAGGAAGTATATTGATAACTTGTTGCATCATCTGGCCATTGATTCAAAGAACATTACAAACCTTAATACGTTCAGTCACACAACACTCCTGTGAACTTCTATCATGCCCATTTTACAGCTAGTGCAATCAAAGCACAGAGAGGTTTTAGGCCCGTATGTTCCAAAGTGATGTCTAATTTTGGTGCTTTGGTGCTCAGTTGTCGGTTATAGAACACGGCAGTGGTGGAGCTGGGAATAGTAGTTAGATCTTTCAACTCACAGTGCTATTAACCACCAATCTACAGTACCTCCCATCCACCATTATATCTATCATACCTGCATACACAAATCCAGAACGAAGGCATTGCTCGTATTGCTTGACTGTCTGGTGCGCTCCAGGTAACATTCTCATCATCAAGTATCCTCATATTACTGCTGAGAAATGGTTCCTTTTTTTTTAAACGGTCCCTGTCTTTTATGTTGGCAGGTTTGGCTCAAAATTACTTGGCGCTGGTTGGGAAATGCATGACAATATTTGCCAGCTTTGCTTCCCCATTATCTTAGTGCAATATGGGATCATGCATGGTAGCATTAGTCAGAAGTTCTTGCTCCCATAGACCCAGCACTTTTAATTACATTGGTGTGTTTGAGAACACATTTTAATTTTGTGTATTGCTGGTGTGCAGGGAGATGTGCGCATCACCCTCACTCCCTTGAACTCACTAGCATTCGCAGCAGAAATAGAATATACCCAGAAACTTTCTAGCCTCCACCCCCATTATGACCATCATAATGGAAATTCCCCTTAGGGTACGGACCCAGAACCAGTTGCCAGCTATGGAAGCCCTGTCAGCACAGCTCTTCTGGAGTCACACAGCTGAATATGGAGGTAGGGAAATGCAAGGGACCTGGGACAGGATGCACAAAAGGTGTTGGGTGTTCTGAGGCTCAGGCACCTAGAAAAATCACTGTGATTCACAAAGTCAAAGTCAGGCACCCAGGATCCTATACAGTGAATGGGGAAAGATAGGTGCCTTTGACTGTGAGTCACAAATCCCAGCATGCCAGGCAAGGAGCCGCCTAAGCTAGCCAATGGAAGATGTCGATGACAAAGGTGTGTGCTAAACCACAACCCTGGGGTTGGCAATTTCCTGTGAAAAACTTGTTCAGCACAGGTTGCTAGTAAAAACTGGCTTGAACCTGGTTTAGCCCAAGAAACTGGGGGGGAAATTGCTTCAAGCATAGAATAAATCTTCAAACTTTGGATACCACCATTCAAAACTGAGGAATAGGCTCGGTCTATCCAGTATGTCAAAGTGCATCTTCTGCTACAGAATGCTGCATGGCCAAAAGGACCACGGAAGGTAGTCAGTGATGCTGCATGCTTCAAGCCTACTCTGCATTACTGTCGCTTTCATATCATTGAATGGCTTTGACTTTGGCCTGTATAATACTGAAAACTGAAATATGAGTCATGACATGTACAACTTCCTTGAGAAAATATCGAACCAAAATGTATACAGACATTCCGCTGTTCAATGTTATAATTACATGTTAGTATTACACCCACTGCAGTTCTACTTTTTTATTTGTACAACCCTAAATTAATCCACTGCCTTATGTAACCACAATTTGAACATGTAGCTACAATTACGTGTAATGTGGTGTGCATTAATGAAAGAGTTTTTAAAATAGAAAAAGGGCTTAAACTGGGACTAACTAGTTTTTCCCAGGGTGGTAAAAACCATGATTTCACCTGGTAAAAACTACCTCCGGTAAATACCATGTCATCCCTGCACATCCCCTCAAGGAGATAGACCCCTAAGTGCAGGGTTTAGGGAGATGTGTGTGTCTGCTAGTGAGTCTTGGCTGTGAACTCTCTCCAGGAGTTAGGCGCCTACGCTGTTTTAGCAAGAAGTTGAGGACAGAGAGCTCTCTTATAACATTTAGACAAGTGATTAGAGTACTCGCTTAATGCATGGGACACTCCTGGTTCAAGTAAAGAGTCATTGGAGCAGGGAGACTGGCTCCTGGGTCTCCCAGATCATGGGTGAATACATCAGAATATCCCATAGCCTGACAGTTAGAACACTGATGTAAGAGATGGCAGATCCCTATTCAAATCCTTTCTCCCACTCAAGGGGAAGGGAGACTTGAACTGGAGGTCTCCCACATTCCAGATGAGTACCCTAACCACTGGGCTAAAAGTTACGAGGCACGTCCTCTTCATCCCCTCCCTCCTGCTTTATTATGTGAACCTGCTTAAAAAGCCCAATCTAGTAGGTGTGCTCAGAGGATGCCTACTGGATTGGGCCAAACGCCTCTATTCCCCTGGCTGGTAAATCTCTCTGGGGCTTAGATGGGAGATAGGTGGCCGAGTAACTTGAGGGAGGCAGCAGTGCGCATGCTCAGAGGCAGAAACAAAACTGGGTGCCTAAAACAAGGACGTAAGGGCCCAACTGCATCCAGGCCCTAAAGCCTCCAAACAGATGGTGCTGAAGAGGATCAAGTAATCAAGCCACTGGAGTGGGCCTCAGGAGAGCTGGGCTGAATTCTTTGCCACAAACTTTCTGAGTGACCTTGGACAAGGCATTTAATCTCTGTGCCGCATTTTCCCATGTGTAAAACGGGGCTAGTAATACTCTCCTTATCTGTCTTTTAAGCTCTTCAAGGCAAAGATTGTTTCTTAATTTGTGTTTGTACAGTGCCCAGGACAATGGAAATCTGATGATCTTGCTTGGAGCCTCTAGCTGCTACGGTCAGTAATACAAATAATAAATAAGGTAATGGGAGCTGTTATAAGGACCTTGATCGATAGTCCAGTCCTGCACACCCTTATTCAGGTCCCAGTGGCTTCAATAAGACAACTTGCATTCACAAGGATTACTCACCTGAACAAGTGTTTGCAGGATTGGACCTGAACATTTGCCACATAAGAATGATTGGTGGGTTTTTTTTCCCCTCACAGTGTCATGGTTTCTAAGAATTTCAGTGACAAGTAGGAATTTGGAAGCTACTGTAGGCTGATAACAGTGGCCGTTATGATTTGTCAAGTATGAAAGACAGACATGTGTTGTCCTTAGAGATATGCAACACTAGCCATCCACACCTCAGCCAGGGATGAGTGTTTACAACTTTCTGAATCAACTGTCACTTTTTCTTTTTTTTCTCTTTTATGAATGAAGCCTGAAGAAAGCCAGACAGAAAGGAAAGCAGTAGAATGTTTTATGAGCTGAGTTTCCTTCTGGTGAGGATGTTACATTTGCTGAGGTGAATTTTTGAAAGAGATGTGGAAGGGTTTTCTGGTCAGGGGATATTTCATTCACATAGGAAGTTGCAAAAGCTGAACAGAAAGTGTACATTCTGGAAGTTTCAATTGAAAAAAAAATAGACTTAAGGCTACAACTGCAAAATATTAGCTGAGGCTGAGAAATCCAGCCTATTTCACAGTCTCATTAAAGTCCATTAATAAAAAATAAAACACCCTTTAAAGCCATCATCAGAGTTCTTTTATCTCAGAACTTTAGAAATACCTATTCTTGTGACAGAAGCCCATTAATAATAAATAACAGTTTTTTCTTACATAGCCCCTTTCACTCCCAAAACACTGTAGAAAGTACGATTGTACTTAGACTGTAAGCTTTTGGGGGCAGGGACTGTCTTTTTGTTCTGTGTTTGTATAGCACCTAGCACAACGGGGTCCCTAGTCCATGGCTGGGACTTCTAGCGGCTACCTCAATACAAATAGTAAATAGTACTGCTACTAATTAATAACAGAGACAGGAATTGCTTCACACAATGAAGTGCTGTCACTTCCAGGTTAGGATGCAGCAGGTGTATAACTGCACACATCAGCACTACACAGCACTTTGGATAGGAAGCAGACTGAGCCAAATTCAGAAGTGGTGTATGAGTTGATTTAAGTTAGGAATCTGTAGGCCACACTCTGAGCGTCCCACATACTAGTGTGTAAATTAGTGTACGGGATCTGAAGCTGATGTAGCTTACGTAGAAAGGAGATGAAGGATTATAAGAAGATCTATGTTAGAGTGGTCTAGTTTAACTTCGATTCTTACAACTTCCTGATAAGTTGTTTTTGCCCCAATCCTTTCTTCTGAACCATTATCATGCAAGTGTACAGCTCCTTAACAGACATTTAGACCCAGTCAACCAAATGTGCTGGTGCTAGGTGACCGGGTTTGGCACAGACAGTGAGTTATACTCTAATAAGCCATTATGGTTCAGGGGTCAGTGATTTTTTTAAGGCCAGAAAGGACCATTATGATTATCTAGTCTGACATCCTGCATAACACAGGTCGGGGAATCTCACCCAATAATTTCTGCATCAAGCCCATCACTTCTGGTTGATCTACAGCGTATCTTTTAGAACAATATCCAGTCTTGAGTTAAAGACTTCAAGTGATGGAGAAACCACTCCATCCATAGGTAAGTTGTTCCAATGGCTATTTATCCTCACTGTTAAAAATGAACATCTTATTTCTAGTCTGAATTTATCCAGCTTTTAGCCATTGTATCTTGTTATGCCCTTTTCTGCTAGAGTAAAGCGCCAGCCACTAACAGAAATGTCCTCACCATGTAGATATTTGTAGGCCATGACTGTGAGTCTAAAGGAGTCCAAGCTTGTGTGATTTATACTTCTACCTTAGAGCTCAATTCTGCCCTGGTTTACAGCTGCATAAGTGACCTTAGAATTTAGCCCTTCCTGTAATTTACAGCAGCTCAGACTTGAACTTCCTTTGTCTCATACTTCCTCTCCACTGGTCTCTGCATCTGGCCCATGGAGTCCAAGAGATTCCAAGTGGCTGTAGTTTACAATTGAGTGAGCTTTAAAATAGTGGAAATTGAAGTCAATGGAACTATGGGCATCACGTTTAAAGTGAAGCACATGTTGAAGTTCTTTGTTGGCCTACATTAAACATTTGTATCAATGCCACTAAAGGAAATAAAATAGATCTAGTTACGCCAGTGCAAACCACTCACAAAGCTGCACTGAAATCAGTTTAATCCTCACTTAAGTCCATTTATCTTACATTGGTAAAATGCCAAATGAAAGTAAATTGATTTAAGCAAGGGCTAAATCAGTTTAATCACACCTACATGAGTTGTTTGGAGTGGCCTAACTAGATTGATTTTACATGAATATAGTTGCACTGGTGCACCGTTTCTAATATAGACTACCCCTCAGACTCACTTCTGAATTTGGCTCATTGGTGTTTAACTGAAGTAGGAGGGCAAATGAAAATGGGCAATACATGATCACTGCACACAGAAACTGGCCAGGGCACAAATCTGACAGCTTCGCTTTTACAAAAAGTGGCCCATAATCTGTAATGGCCACAAGCATTCAGTACCTTGGCTTATGTCTCATCCCAAAAAAGCACTTCTAGCAGCAAAGCACTCCCCTAAATCCTGGGGGGAGGGCATTGCTTTAAGTCAGGCCCACACCTGCTTGCCTTGTGCATACATGCCACTCCTTGCTATGCTAAGTGACAGACGAAAGCAGGAAGATTTTCTATTTAGGACTGCACAGATTGTGACATAGTACAAGCAGTAGCCTGAAACCATAGTATGGAAAGAGATGCCATATTATGCTAGGAGATTTAAGGAATGCAAACACAAGCTTGCAAAGTTAGCAGACTAAAAAACCATGGAAGCAAGAATGAAAGCAGTTGAAAACTATATCCAGAGCAGACTTCCTTTTGCATACAAGCCAGCATCCATGAAATACTATTTTCTGAGTGGTTCACATAAGATCCTCACAGTGCAACTGACAAAGTCATGAAAAACCCACTGATCTGCTGCTTTGGGCTCCCCTCTCTTCCACCTCCAAGTGACTGCAAGCACAGGTTGCTTGGTGTTTTTAGGAACTGTTTAATGAAAATAATACAGGCACAACCTAATACACTAGCGCCTGGATCACAATACACACAAGACAGAAAAGTGCTGAGGAAGAAAAGTTTTTCGGAGCTGAAGTGCTCGACGCTTCCAAGGACTGGACTGATCTACACTGTTTGTTTTTATGTGTTTGTTTTGCCATGAAGAATTATGTTGTATCGTTTACTTGTGTCTGAACTAAAGACTAATGCTGAGTAAAGAGTGAAAAGGATTTCAAGGGGAAATTTCACCCCCAAGGATGGGGCCCTTATTGCTTTTTCCCCTGAAAAGCTTTTTTGAAACAAATTTCCTAATGCCCTGGTGAGGAAGGGACATATCATCTCCATTTAACAAGCGGGGAAACCAAAACATAGAGGATGAGTGACTTGCTCAGTGCTGCAGAATCATCATTAGACCTGGGATTAGAATTCAGGGGACTCCAGGTGCTCAGACTGCATTCCTCTCCCAACTGCATGCTTATGAGAAGCAGCAGGAAGTAACCCCTTGAACGGTCTGTGGAAAGTAGCAATAGAAAGCTCGTTTCACGTCCAACATGGCGAGAATACAGTGAATGGAGGAAATTTGTAGTGGCACTCGATGGAGCTAAAGAGTATTCCCTGCATTCTGGGTGCAAAGCAAGACTTGGGTTCTGTGAAAAGTTTCCACTACTAGCAAGGTTTGGCACCGTCACCCGACTGAACTTCTGCAAGAACTATTAGCTAGCAGATGGTTGCCTAGTAAGGATGGAAGGCAGAGGTAAGTGTTGGTGACTTATAATAGTTCCCGTTCTCAACATATCTTAAGGCAATGTTAGTGCAAAGTTTATTTGAGAGATTAAGGCCACATTTTGCAGAAGTGGCTACTAGTGAGTGTCTCAGTTTGAGATAGCTTGGGCCTGTTTTACCCAGATACTCACAGTTCCTGCTGACTTCAAATGTACTAGTAGCTGCTCAGCACCAAGGCTAAGATGACACAAGTTGGTCACCCAAAAATGGAGACAACAAACATTAGAGGCCACTTTTGAAAATTTAGGTGTAATAAGCAGAGCCGGCTCCAGGCACTAGGCACCCAAGCACATGCTTGGGGGCGGCACCTGGTAAGGGGCGGCGGGGGGAGCGTGGCGCGGCATTCCGCGGGGGGGGGGGGGGGG